>NW_022589706.1:58551605-58762506 GCF_004348235.1 Phoca vitulina | reverse complement strand
TCTCTCTCTCTCTCTCTCTCTCTCTCTCTCTCTCTCTCTCCCCCTCACTGTTTTTCTCTCTTACCTGCCTAATCTCCAGTCATTCTTTCAGGTCTCAACTTAGAAATCCCTCTGTTAGGCAAGCTTTCACTGACTCCCAAAGTCTTAGTTAAGTGTTCTCCTGACTCTATAAAAGAACTCTGTGCTTCCTCTGTCACTGAGATGTTGTGAGGGTTGGATTCAATAATACATGTACAGCGCTTGTATCAGGCTCGGCTCATAAAAGTACTCAGTAACTATTAGCTAACGTAATCATCACCATTATCATCATGATTATCAAGCTTATGACACTATGTTTAATTAGTCTCTTTGAATCTCTGGGTCATCTACTAGATGTTAGGTTTAGCAGGGACCATAATGGTCTGACCTACTGTTGCATCACCAGCAGCTTAGCACAGTGAATGACAAGAGTAGGTAAATATGTTTTAATTAATGTTAAATAACACATAGCAGTTTACACAAGGAGACTCTCATTTATGCAACAAAGCAAGTTAAGCCTGTGAACACTTATATTCTAGTGGAACAGAATGAAACCTGCAATTGAAATAATTATGTTATGAGGGTTATAATCAAATTATGAACTAAATTTTATGGAGACATAAAAAAAGAAGTAATTGATCTTGTCTGGGAGATGAAGTACATAACACTTGAATTGAGCCTTGTAGAACCAGAGTGATTTCAGCAAGCAGCAGAGGTGTGAGAGAAGGGTTATATCACACAGGAGAAAAATGGTATAAATAAAAACACAAGGTGGGAAACTGCAGAATGTGTTTCTATTACTGACTTACTAGATCCCTGGGAGGGTGCACTGGGGTCAGAGAGGTTATTGGAGAGCAAAGGGCGATGACAATGGGAAGACAGTTTAGACTTTTAAATGTCTTAAATGTCATGCTATTATATCGTGATATGGAGCTTTCAAAACACTTTTCCTGATCTCTTAGTCACCGCTCAACACCATGTAATCTGTATCTCGAGTTTTATGAAAAGCTAGTTAAGCATTCACCACAGCTATTCACTTGGGATTCTATTTTGACTTTCTGTTTAACATTTCCTCTTTTCCAGCCTCCACCTCCATTTCTGAAACACCTCTCAAATTCAAATAATTATGCCCACTCTCTGCTGCTGAGTTCAAGTCATTAAAATATTACCTACCTGATCTCTTATTTGCAATAGATCGTTCAGATCACTTCCAGTTACTTCTGAAACATTAAACACTGATCTGATCCATTGTTTCTAATCTAAATTTTAATTTAATCTACGAGAACCACTATTTATTTTTAAAATAATGTTTTCTGTGCTTGCTTTGGCAGTACCTAAAGTTGGAACAATACAGAGACTATTAGCCCCTGCACAAGAATAACATGCAAATTCATGAAGCATTAAAATAATAATAATAATAACTGTTATTATTATTATTTTGTGAGAAGAAAGTATTGTAGCAATGTTCCACATGCTAAAAGATTCTACATTTCTCTTTTATACTGCTCTATTGAGAGCTTGATCAGTGAGGTCATACTCAGTGGCTAAATTGTCATGAATCTGGTGAATAAAATCAAACTGCTAAGAAAAACACTTTGAAAGCCTGTGTGGCTCAGTCAGTTGAGCACCCAACTCTTGATTTCGGCTCAGGTCATGATCTCAGGGTCTCGAGATCCAGCCCTGCGTCAGACTCTGCACTCAGCGAGGAGTCTGCTTGTTCCTCTCCCTCTGCTCCCCCCACCCCGACTCTCTCTCTCAGATAAATATATAAAATATTTTAAAGTTTAAGTGAAAAATACTTTATAAAACAAATATTCTCACAAATATAGTTTGCCTTAAAAAACATTTCTAATCGCCAGGTTATAAATCAATATTCTTTTAATCTATTTATACCTTTTTCATTATTAAAGAAAAAGGTCTTTTCTAGAGAAGTCAGTAAAAATTCACTTCCTGATAAGATTCAAAATAAATATCGATTATTTTACTAGAGGTTGCAAAATCATGATTTTCCAATTCTATTATTCCATCAACATCTACCAGTAAGAATTCTTCTCAAAGAACATTATTTATTTATTTATTTATTTATTTATTTATTTATTTATTTAACAGAGAGAGAGAGTACAAGCAGGCAGAGTAGCTGGTAGAGGGAGAGGGAGAAGCAGGCTCCCCGATGTGGGGCTGGATCCCAGGACCCTGGGATCATGACCTGAGCCAAAGGCAAATGCTTAACAAACTGAGCCACCCAGGTGCCCCAAAAAACTTGCCTTTATTAGCCAGCACTAGTTAGTTTCAGATTCATTTCATAAAGGAAAAGCAGGTTAAATTTTTATTTTTAGTTTTTTGCTTTTGAATAAGGTAGTTAATGAATTGAGTTTTGTTGGTTTTCTCTCTTATGCTATGAATTTAATGGACTTTTACATAACATTTTTTTTCCTAATAATTTGTATTCAATGTTCTTTTTGATGCTTAAATTTTACTATTTGATTGTTGAGATCCTCTTCATTTTGGCTTCTATGGGCTTTTGAGGTAATTCATTTTCTTTGATAGCTTGCGTTTTGGCATCCCCCAGATCTTAGGTTCATCTTCTATAACTTGGCTTAGACTTAGAAATAGTCATTCTTCTGGTGCTTTTATGGAAATAAATAAATATAGACCATAATCCAGGTAATAAATATGCTCATTGCTATTATTATTGCTTTTCAGCAGACAAAACCATGAAATGAGCTGGTGGTGGTTGTTATTTTTGTCGATTCTTGCAGATATTTCCAATTCAAATTGAATTACGTGATTTTTATTTCTTTGTTTTCATACCTATCTCTCTTTTCCCCTCTCACAATAAAATTTCTTTTGTGCTAACACATTAATGTAATTGCTTTCTTAGCTCTGATTGTCTATAAAACAGAACCGGAAGGAGATTACCTATTAAGGGTTTATTTATTGGAAGATGCAAACCCAAACACAAGACACGTCGAATGCGGGTAAAAGGGAATTGAGGCAGAGGAAGAAGCCTAGTCATGTAAGAAACCTTCCAATCAGGCTTTCATAAATGACTGGCCTCAGAATAGTCCTCAGTGGGGGAAAAGGAAGTGAGAAGAATTTATTTTCAGGCTTCCTCCTGACTCCTGGCGCACTGGTCAAAGTTTGTCTCAAGAGTTGTTAATGGCCCTACACTTCCGTATGTGTTGCCTGGAATTATCCAGGAAGCCTAGGGACACCAAATCCCACACTCTATTAGGCCACATATCATCTGAGTACACAGCACTTAGAGGAGCTAGAGCATCTTTGGGTCTGGTCAGGTCAGGTCTGTGCACTGGAGCTGATGCGGCTCCCGCCATGGCAGACATGATGAAGCCCAAACCCTCCTTCAGGAGTCCAAGGCAACTGGGCAGTATTTGGATAGGAGGCTGGGGTAGCAGCAGCTGGGGCTCTCTCCTGAGCAAGCAGGCAGATGCCGAAGAGTCCACAATGGTAGAACCCTAAATGTTTTCACATCAAAACTGAATTTAAATCTTTAAGCCAAATTATATAGTTTCATTGAAAAAATGAATGGAAGAAAAAAATAATCATGTTATTTATCTTATTTTTAACAGTTATCTGCGGAAATTCATAAATTGGGTCCTATACAGTTTCTTATTCACTTCATCCTAACACACACACACACTAAAATTAATGGTATCAATAATATTTCTAAAAGTTAGATTAATGAATGAAATGTAAGTCTTTTTTGAAGCTCAGTTTTGAATATATTTCATCAAGGATATACAGTCAAAATACTGGGCATAAAAGTCAATTACAATAAGTATTTTCTTCATGTATATATCTTGCCAATTTGACATATAATTGGTTCATTCATTTCAGTTTGGTTCAGTGTTTTAGGAATAGATATATTTTTCCATTTTGAAGTAATTTATTTTTGGAGTATGAAAATTATATATGTTCCCAAGGTGAGAATTACATAAGAAGACATATTTAAAGAAGTTCTGTTCTAGAAGTTAACTGCCTTCTTTATCCTGTACTCTTTCTCATTTAATTAACCATTTAATTATAACACTGATTTATCCTTCCAAAATTTCTTTTTACAAATATATATCTATATTTATATTTCACTACCACTTACACAAAATACAATTTACTTTTAAAAACTGTTTTGCATTTTGATTTTTTTTTTTACTTAATATAGCCAGTCATTTCAGGTCAGTGTATACAAAACTTCCTCATTCCTTTCAGTGTCTGCATAGTATTTTCAACTTAATTTTAAAGAAGACTAAACCAGAGGTACTGTAGCTCCTTACTCTTTATTCTCCAGAGCCAGTACATTTTTGGGCACCCTGATTTAACTCATAGCGTAATTAAAGAAATGCTATAGTGAGTATTTCAGTGTTAAAATCGGAATGTTTGCAAATACTTCCTCCTTTTCTCAGGTCATCTTATTAGAACACTTAATCTCTCTAGAAACCTTGCTATGGACTGAATGTTGATGTCCCCCTAAATTCATATACTGAAGTCCTAATCCCTGGTGTGATGGCATTAGAAGGTGGGGCCATTGGGAGGTAATTAGATTCACTTGAGGTCAGGACGGTAGTGTCCTTTTAACAGGAGGAAAAGAGACCAGAGCTCACTTTCTCCCCACCATATAAGGACATAGCAAGAAGACAGCCACTGCAAGCCAGGAGAGGGATCTCAACAGAACCAAACTGGCCAGCACCTTATTTTAGACTTCCTAGCTTGCAGAACTGTGAGAAATAAATATCTGTTGTTTAAGCCACCCAGTCTATGATATTTTGTTATAGCATCTCAAGCCGATTAAGATAAACTTCAACATCATTCACCCATTGCCAGATTTAAATAAAATAAATAACTTAAGAACATCTATGGCATGCAGTTAAGTGGATTTATTTGACCTGAGATTTGTTGTTGTTGTTTTCAGCCAAAGCTTCAGCAGCTTTCTTTTACCTCGCATAGCAAATGAGAAGGAGCAATCTTCTCTGGAACAATCCAAGGGCAGGCCTCTCAGTACCTCTCATCAACTCTGTTCGGAAAGTCTCTGCAATGGGCTTGTTTAGCCTTCCCACATAGACTTGGATCTCATAGACTTCAGCTTTTTTCAATCTGAGCAGAATAGATAAGAAAAAATTAGGGCATATCTGGCAGAGCAAAGTACTATGATTATCTTTTTTTAATCAGGAAAAAAATTACTTCCCCATAGTCTCTTAACTCTAGCTCTTTAGAAATGTTATCAAATTATTTTCTAAACATAATTTTTTTACTTTTGTTAAGGTTTTTATTTTAATTCCAGTGTAGTTAACATACAGTGCTATATTAGTTTCAGGTGTACAATATAATGATTCTATTCATCAATCAGTGCACATAATAATAAATATACTCTTTAATCTCCATCACCTATTTCACCCATGCCCCACTCACCTCCCCTCTGGCAAGGACTAGTTTGTTCTCTATTGTTATGAGTCTGTTTCTCAGTTTGTCTCTATTTCTCTCCTTTTTGCCCCTTGTTTGTTTGTTTTGTTTCTTAAATCCCACATATAAGTGAAATCATATGGTATTTGTCTTTTTCTGACTGACTTATTTTGGGGTTGGCATCATACCTTCTAGATCCATCCATGTCATTGCAAATGGCAAGATTTCATTCCTTTTTATGGCTGGATAATATTGCATTGTGTATATATATATATATATATATATATATATATATATATATATATATACCAGTTCTTCTTTATCCATTCATCTATCCATGGACATTTGGACTGCTTCCATTATTTGGCTATTGTAAAGAGTGCTGCAATAAACATAGAGATCTATGTATCTCTTCAAATTAGTGTTTTTGTATTCTTTGGGTAAATACCCAGTAGTGGAATTACCTGATTGTAGGCTAGTTCAATTTTTAAATTTTTGAGAAACCTCCATACTGTTTTCCAAAGTGGCTGCATCAGTTTGCATTCCCACCAACAGTGCAAGAGGGTTCCTTTTTCTCCACATCCTTGCCAACACTTGTTGTTTCTTGTGTTTTTTATTTTAGCCATTCTGGCAGGCATGAGGTAATATCTCATTGGGTTTCGATTTGCATTTCCCTGATGATGAGTGATGTTGAACATCTTTTCATGTGTCTGCTGGCCATCTGTATGTCTTTTTTGCAGAAATGTCTGTTCATGTCTTCTGTCCATTTTTTAAAAGATTTTATTTATGTATTTGAGAGAGAGAGAGAGCATGAGCCAGAGGAGGGGTAGAGGGAGAGGTAGAAGCAGACTCCCCTCTGAGCAGGGATTCCTGATACCAGGCTTGATCCTGGGATTCTGGCATCACAATCTGAGCCAAAAGTAGATGCTTAACTGACTGAGCCACCCAGGTGCCTCCCCTCCCACTTTTTTTTTTTTAAGATTTTATTTGTCTTCTTGCCCATATTTAATTGGATTATTTTTGGGGTGTTGAGTCATTTAAGTTCTTTATATGTTTTTGATACTAACCTTTTATCAGATATGTCATTTACACATATCTTCTCCCATTTAGTAGGCTGTTTTTTAGTTTGGTTGATTGTTTCCTTTGTTGTGTAGAAACTTTTTATTTTGATATAGTCCCAATAGTTTATTTCTGCTTTTATTTCCCTTGCCTCAGAAAACACGCTTAGAAAAATATTGCTACAGCCAACATTAGAGAAATTATTGCCTGTGCTCTCTTCTAGAATTTTTATGGTTTCAGGTCTCACAATTAGGTTTTTAATTCATTTTGAGTTAATTTGGTGAGTGGTTAAGAAAGTGGTCCCATTTCATTCTTTTGCATGTAGCTGTCCAGTTTCCCAACACCATTTGTTGAAGAGACTGTCTTTTTCCCCATCACATATTCCTGCCTCTTCTGTCGAAGATTAATTGACCATAAAATTGTGGGGTTTTTTCTGGGCTTTCTATCCCATTCCATTTTTCTGTGTGTCTGTTTTTGTGCCAGTACCATATTGTTTTGGTTACTACAGCTTTGTCGTGTAACTTGAGATCTGGAATTGTGATACCTCCAGCTTTGTTTTTCTTTTTCAAGATTGTTTTGGCTATTTGGGGTCTGTGTGATGCTATACAAATTTTAGGATTGTTTGTTCTAGTTCTGTGAAAAATGCTATTGGTATTTTGATAAGGATTGAATTAAATCTGTAGATTGTTTTGGAGTAGTATGGACATTTTGGCAATATTTGTTCTCCCAATCCATGAATATGGATTATCTTTCAGTTTGTTTGTGTCATCTTCAATTTCTTTTATCAATATTTGATAGTTTTAGAGTAAAGGTTTTTCAGCTCCTCGGTTAAGTTTATTTCTAAGTATTTTATTGTTTTTGGTGCAATTATAACTGGGTTTGCTTTCTTAATTTCTCTTTCTATTGCTTCATTATTAGTGTATAGAAATGCCATGGATTTCTGTAAATTGGTTTTGTATCCTGCAAAACTATGAATTAATTTTTCAGTTCTAATAGTATTTTGATGGAGTCTTTAGGGTTTTCTGTGTAGAGTATCAGGCTATCCACAAATAATGAAAGTTCTACTTCTTCCCTTTTTTTTTTTTTATCTGATTGCTGTGGTTAGGACTTCCAGTACTTTGTTGAATAAAAGTGGTGAGAGTGACTATCGTTGCCTTATTCCCAAACTCAGGTTTTCACCATTGAGTATGAGGTGAACTGTGAGTTTTTCATATATGACCTTTATTATGTTGAGGTATGTTCTCTCTAACCTACTTTGTCGAGGATTTTTGTCATGTATGGATGTTGTACTTTGTCAAATAATTTTTCTGCATCTACTGAAATGATTGTATGGTTTTTATCCTTTCTTTTATTAATGTGATATATCACATTGATTGATTTGTGAATATTGAATAACCCTCGCATCCAGGGAATAAATCCCACTTGATTATGGTGAATGATTTTTTTAATGTATTATTGGATTCGGTTTGGTAATATTTTGTTGAGGATTTTTTCATCTATGTTCATCAAAGGTATTGGCCTGTAGTTTTTGGTTTTTTTGTTTGTTCGTTTTGTAGTATCTTTATCCGGTTTTGGTATCAGGTAATGCAGGCCTTGTAGAATGAATTTGAAAGTTTTCCTTCCATTTTTTTGGAATAGTTTGAGAAGAATAGGCATTAACTCTTCTTTATTTTTAAAAAATTTGAAGAAGATTTTATTTATTTATTTATTTATTTATTTAGAGAGAACGTGAGTGAGATAAAGGACAGAGGGAGAGGGAGGGAAAGAATCCCAAGCAGACTCTGCACTGAGCTCAGAGCCCAGCTCGGGGACCCTGAAATCATGACCTGAGCTGAAATCAAGAGTCAGATGCTCAACCAACTGAGCCACCCAGGTGTGCCAGTATTAGCTCTTCTTTAAATGTTTCAGAGGATTCATCTGGGAAGCCATCTGGTCCTGGGCTTTTTTGTTTGTTGGGAGTTTTATGATTACTGATTCAATTTCGCTGCTGGCAATCAGTCTGTTCAAATTTTCTATTTCTTCCTGATTTAATTTTGGAAGGTTGTATGTTTTAGGAATTTATCCATTTCTTCTAGGTTGTCCAATTTGTTGGTGTATAATTTTTCATAATATTCTCATAATCCTTTGTAATTCTGTATTGTCGGTTGTTATTTCTCCTCTTTCATTTTTGATTTTGTTTATTTGAGTCCTCTCTTTTTTTTTTATGACTCTGGCTAAAGATTTATCAATTTTGTTGATCTTTTCAAAGAATCAGCTCCTGGTTTCATTGATCTATTCTATTAGTTTTTTTAGTTTCTATTTCATTTATTTATGCTCTAATCTTTATTATTTCCTTCCTTCTATTGGTTTTGGGTCTTGGTTGGTCTTCTTTTTCTAGCTCTGTTAGGTGTAGGGTTAGGTTGTTTATTTGAGATTTTTCTTGCTTCTTGAGGTAGGCCTGTATTGCTATAAACTTCCCTCTTAGAAGAGCTTTTGCTGTCTCCCAAAGATTTTGGACCATTGTGTTTCTTATTCATTTGTTTCCATGTATTCTTTTATTTCCTCTTTGATTTCTTCGTTGATCCATTCATTGTTTAGCAGCATGTGATTTGGCCTCCTTATATTTGTGGTCTTTCCAGGTTTTTTCTGGTGATTGATTTCTAGTTTTATAGTGTTGTGGTCAGAAAAGATGCATGGAATGATTTTGATCTTTTTGAATTTGTTGATATGTGTTTTGTGGTCTAAAACATAATCTATTCTGGAGAATGTTTCTTGTGCATTAGAAAAGAATATGTATTCTACCTTTTTAGGATGAAATGTTCTGAATATACCTGTTAAATCCATCTAGTCCAATGTGTCATTTGAAGCCACTATTTGGATGATCTATCCATTGATGTAAGTGGGGTATTAAAGTCCCCTACTACTATTGTATTACTACTGAATACTTTCTTTATGCTCGTTATTAACTGCTTTAAATATTTGGGAGCTCCCATGTTGGGTGCATATTTACAATTGTTATACTTCTTGTTGAATTGTCCCCTCAATGATTATATAGTGTCCTTCTTTGTCTCTCATTATAATCTTTGTTTTAAAGTCTGTTTTGTCCAGTATAAGTATTGCTACCCTGACTTACTTTTGACATCCATTTTGCATGATAAATACTCCTCCATTTCTTCACTTTCAATCTGCATGTGTCTTTAGGTCTGAAATGAGGTCTATTGTAGGCAGTATATAGATGAATCTTGCTTTTTTATCCATTCTGTCACCCTATGTCTTTTGATTGGAGTATTTAGTCAGTTTACATTCAAAGTAATTATTGGTAGGTATGCATTTATTGACATTTTGTTATTCATTTTATGGTCATTTTTATTTGTTCCCTTCTTCTCTTGCTCTCTTCTTTCACTGTTAGTTGTCTTTCTTTAGTGATATACTTGGATTCCTTTTTACAGATATACTTATTTTTACTGCCTTTCTGCTTCTTACTTTCTTTACTCTTGTTCATGATCTTTCCACTCAGAGTCCCTTTTAACATTTCTTGTAGGGCTGGTTTATTGGTCATAAATCCCTTTAATTTTTGTTTGTCTGAGAAACTCTTTATGTCTCCTTCTATTCTGAATGATAACCTTGATGGATAGAGTATTCTTGGCTGCATTTTTTCCTTTCAGCACTTTGAATATATCATGTCACTCTCTTCTGGCCTGCAAGATTTCTGCTGAAAAATCACCTGATAGCATTATGGGATTTCCTTTGTATGTAACTGCTTTCTTTTCTCTTACTGCTTTTAAAATTCTGTCTTTATCATTACTTTTTACCATTCTAATTACCGTGTGTCTTCGTGTGGTCCTCCTTGGGTTCATTTTCTTGGGGAATCTCTGTGCCTCCTGGTTCTGGATTTCTGTTTCTTTCCCCAGATTCAGGAAGTTTTTGGCTACTATTTATTCAAATAAATTTTCTGCCCCCTTTTCTTTCTCTTCTCCTTCTGGGATGCCTATAGTGTGAATGTTATGATGCTTGATGGTGTCGCTGATTTCTATAAGTCCAGTCTTTTGCATAATATTTTTTGTCTCACTTGCTCAGCTTGATTACTGTCCATTATTCTGTCCTCTAGGTGACTGATTCATTCTTCTGCTTTTTCTAGTCTAGTATTTATGCCATCTAGTGTATTTTTAATTTCATTTATTGTGTTCTTAATCTCTGATTGGTTCTTTTATATCTCATTGTTAAGGTCTCACTAATTTCCATCACTTTTTTCTCAAGTCCAGAGAGTATCTTTATGATCATTACTTTAAATTTTCTGTCAAGTATATTAATTATATCTGTTTTCCTTAGGTCTCTTGCTATGGCTTTGTCCTGTTCTTTCATTTGGGACACTTTCCTCTGTTTCCTCATTTTGTCTAACTTTCTGTGTCTGTTTCTTTGTGTTAGGAAAGACAGCCATGTCTACTGCACTGGAAAGTAGTGGCCTTATGAAGAAGAGGTCCTTTAGTGCCCTGCTATGTAGCATGCCCTGTTCATCAGAACCTGGTGCTTCAGGGGTGTCTCCTATGTGTGTTGCATATGCCCTTCTGCTGTGGCTGAGCCAATTTTTCCTTCAGCCCAGTCATCTGCAACGGTTCTTTGCCTGTTGTGGGTAGTGATTGGTTCCTGTGATGTTAATGGGCCAGTCTGGTGACTCCTTGGGCTTGAGTTTGGTCGGACCAGGTGGTTGCCAGAGATGTAGTAGCACCACACTGCCATGCATTTTCTTTCTATTTTCCCCTGAGAAGCTTTCTTTGGTGTGTGGGGTCTGCAGTCAGACCACTTGTCTGCCTCCAGCCCACTTCTGGGACCCACATCTGACTGGTGTGTGTGGTTATCTTTCCTTCTCTCTGAAGCAGAAGTCACTTTGGAGTGGCACTGGTCACTGTAAGGGCTGCTTACACACTTCCAGGCCTGTGGCACAGCCCTGCATGAGCTCCCAGAGAGTATTGGAGAGGGAAGATCCACTGAAGCACAGCACTAGGGGGCAGTGTGGGGGGTGCGCAGTGGTGCTAGCAAGCTTTATGTGCCCTGGGTTCTCTGTGCAAGGGGCCCTTCAGTGCCAGGGCTGCAGTGGGCTATCCAGAGGAGTAGATTGGTGGGAGCACAGTGCAGGGGGGATGGGGGACATTGCTAGCAAGTTAGATAACATGTCCCTTGGGTGGCCATGTGTTTACACTGTGGGGTGGGGGAAGGAAATGGTGCCTGTCAGTTTCTTTGTTCCTGGAGGAGTTCCCCAATGATTTATGTCCCTCTGGGACCTGATTTGAGATTAGCAAATAACTCTCCCTCCTGTATGAGCTAGCACCTTTCAAACTGCTGCTTCTATGCTGTATCTCTGTGGGTTGCTAGTTGTGCTGTCTCTTTGAAGGTGGGCAATCAGTTTCCTCTGGTCCTCCTGACTCTCCCAGAGCCAAGCCTACTGATTTTTAAAAATTCCAGGGTTTAAGTCTCATGGGTTGTAAGAACTCATGAAATTCTGCCCCTCTGGTTTTCAAAGCCAAATGTTATAGTGGTTTGTCTTCTTTGGAGGGCAGGCTCTCCATTTTGGGAGTCTGTTTCACTCCCCTCTCTGTGTCCACAGAGTCCCTCCCTCCCATGGACAGTCCCATGAGTCTGCTTACTTCCTGTCTCTTGGCCCTTCCTACACTCTTCAGTGTGGCCTCTTCCCTACATTTGGCTGTGGAGCTTGTTCTGCCTGTCTTCAGGTCATTCTCTGGGTTATTTACACTGATGTGAGTTTCATGTAGTTGTATTTGTGGGACCAGGTATACCTAGGGTGCTCCCACTCTGCATCTTCCCCCTGAACATAAATTTTTAAGCGAAGCTATTTGGTTTTGTTATAAGACCAATGAAAAAAAGATTATTGTTACTCATCCCTCCCCCCTCCATTGTCAAAATGTTTCCATACCCTATTTTGAAATGTCTTTGATGAGCAGAAGGCTTTAATGACATAGATAATTTGGAGTAGACAGTGTTTTACTATTTTTAATATAATTTTACTGTTATTCATACACTAGTTCTATTAATCTACCTTTACTACAGGACATATCCAAACATTTAATTTGCTAAGATGTTTTCTAATATCAAAGATGTACTATAGTGAGAATTGAAGAGGTAGTTTTTTGAATATCTGTTCATGGTTTTCCATTATTCCTCACATGACAAAATATCCATCTAAGCCTCTGCCCTCTCTCCATGCTTTATTTTTATTAGCTTTTCCCCACAGAATAGAGAGGGGATTGTGATTTGTCAGACAATGAGAAAAGCATTAGGCCAGGTTTTTAAATGGGAAGGTTTACTGTGACTTAAAGATGGGATCTTGTGCTCCACACATGATTTGCCAGTGCCTTGCCTCCATTCATGCAGGCCAGGTTAACCTCCTACCTCTCTGTTCAGGTTCTTCTGTTTGAGACTAGGTAGATACAGCATCTGACTGTCCAGAGTAGATGACCAGGATAACAATCCCAGAACAATTACATGATGGAGTAAAAGACTGAGGTCTTTCTCCAAAGCAAACATCTTGGGCAAATACTAGGAACTTAACCTTATATTTATAATAAATTAGGTACTTTGTGTCTCTTTGAGATTTTCCTTCTGTCTTTAAAATTCAACAGTGAAAAGTGAGTGTATTTGGGCAGTACATTTGAGCACTAACACTTGATACGGAAAATTCTATAATGCCATTCTTTACTTTTTGTGTCCATAGAACACCTTCTTCTACTTCCATCATTACCACAGATCATCTACGAACATCTTTTTAAACTCTAGAGATCCAGACTCTGATCAGGTGATAACAGATTCTAGACCCAGATAGGCTGAGTTAAAAATCTCTAATCTATAGCTTACAAACTGTGTGATCCTGAGCATGAAGTTGCCCTTCTGTTCCTTGGTTACCTCGTCTGTACACTGACAATTATAAAAATATAATAATAATAATATAACAACATAATATAAAATACTATATTATTATACTTATATAATAACAATTATATTAATCCTAATCCTATGTAGTAGGACCTAAAGAATATGAATATATATATAAATATATACATACATAATATATATCTCATACATATCATATGTATAAAACAGTCCTGGCTTATGAATTGAAAATTCTGGTTTAAGGTTTTTATTAATTTGTCTTTATAATCTCTATAATTTATTTCATGGCATTGAAAGTTGCAAGAGGGTAGCTGGTGCTATCTCAAAGATACAGTTGAAATATTTTTTTAAAAAGCATACATACATATATATGGAAATGGGAATATTTGATAATAATATGATAATGCAATAGAAAATGTGAGTTAAATCAGACAATTAAAAATACTTTGTGAAGAAGGACAGGCAAAATAACATAGATATTCTTTGATCTGTCATAGTTTAAATGCAGATGTATTTAAAAGTCAGAAGTTAAGCTCTCAAGGTCCTTTGCAAGGCTCTAATTCCATCATACAAAGGAAATGTTCCTTTTTGAGATGTTCCAATTTTGAGATTAATGCATGCACATTTTCTATTAAGATATACATAGAGAAAGAAAGTTAGGTAGACATACATTGTTTAATTCAGATTTGCCTACTTACAGATGGTAACATTCTGTGCAATAATAATGCTCTCAAAACCATTTGCAAATTTGTCCAGCACAACTCTGCCTTTAATGATGAAGTTTCCACAGTGGCAGATGGCAGAGTGAGCAGTGAAGGATGCTGCCGACCCACCAGGGTTATGTCTGTCACTAAAGCGATCTGGCTCCAAAAGCCAAAGTCTGTTGAGGTCATACTGGCTATTGCTCCATTGGAATGACTTGATTGATCGCATTTGTGGTTATTCCATAAATGATGACCTTCTAGAAGGGGTCCTGGCAGTTTCATCCTGCTGTAGGAGAATGATATAGAGAAACACACAGTATCTGCAGTCTATCGACATATCATAGAAACAAAGGGGCAATTTATGGAACTTAAAAAAAAAAAACACATTCACTGGATGTTGCTGTTCCCTTCTTGTGTCTCAATGGTTAAGTAGCTTGTCAAAACAGCTGCAGTACTACTTTTAATATTGTCACATTTAGAGAGAGAAAAGGAAATGAGAACAAGATAAAATATATTTTTAAATGAATTTTTTAAAAAGCAAGGATTATTGTTTTAATGAGAGCATATAAACTTGAATTGAAATCCAGTTATTCTCTAAGCACCTAAAATCGGCAGAGAGTGTAGATAAAAGAAAATAAATTTAAAAACTTCAGTGACCAAGTGAACCGTTAGTATATTGTGGAGAAAATTATATGCTATTCCATGGGAAGTTTAACCCAATAAAATACCACTTATGAAGTATATTATATTGAAATCATCAAGTTCCATTTATAATGTGATATTATTGGACTCATTTATCATATAGCAAGTATGTGAGTGTACTTTTCAAAACTGAATTTATTGTCAACATCACTTACACTGGAAGGAACAAAGTGCATTCCTCTGTCCCCATTTATTGAACAGTAACACAGAAAATTACAGAAAAATATTAATTCTCTTGTGTCACTGGCTAAAATAAGAATAGCTTTTGTGTATAAAGTTACTCATTAATAGTAATAGCAACAATACTTTCATTTATAATTACTTGCTTTATTCAGAAACTTCTGAGTATTGCATTAGCTGTCTTCAATTCTTATGACAACTATAAGACTTATTCCATGAGGAGCCAAGCCAGTGCTGTGCTGAACCAGTGAGAGTTTCTTGTGAAATTTTCAGGAAATTTGCAAGCTATTGTTAAATATGGCCATTAGTAAAAATTAAATTATATAAACTTATGATTACATAAATTATATTTAAAAAGGTAATACATAGAACTCATCATGCTCTAAATATTTCATTACATTTTACTATTATCTATGTACTTGAGGTCTTTTACATTTATGGTTCGTGTATGTATATGAATGGAATACTATACAATGGTGTGCTACTGTGCATGTCTTCCCAACTCTGTGTTCAGTGATGCCATACTACGCAGGTAGCTTTAAATAAGCCACAGTGGGATTGTTTATACCCTGGAACTGGCTCTCCCACCCCAAGACTCAGGTGTTCAACAATTACTAGTCTATTACTATGTGAGACGTGTTGTTCTGACTTCAAGGCACATTGTACAGTACATGCTGTCTCCTTTTGAATGGTTTGAAGCACGGGTTTTCCTTATGGTCTCTACTGGCTTTGGGAGAGGATTTGGGCATGTGTATAAGCTTTTTCTGGAGAGATAGTCTGTAGCGTCTATTAGATTCTCAGAGACTCTATAACCTAAAAGAAACTTTAAAAAATTGATAAAAAGCCATTTCTATAGGAAAAAATACTGTATCATCAGCAAGCATTCTTTTTCTCTGAAATAAAGAAATCAAGTAGCCTGTAGTGGATATGATTAAGAATTTTGCTCCTCATAATGTGTTACAGAAAATGTTCCTTATGTATGTATCTTACTTAGTGATCATTCTTCATTAACTTGCTGTTTCCCCTTTTAAAAAGTTTCCCAATTTAGCAAGAAGTCTCCCCAAAGCATTAAATACAATAAAATACTTAGGAATAAATTTACTAAGGAAATAAAAGATCTATACGCCAAAAACTATAAGACATTGATGAAAGAAGTTGAAGAAGACACAAACAAATGGAAAGATGTTCCATATTTCTGGATCAGAAGAAGTAATATGTTAAAATGTCCATATTACCCAAAACCATCTACACATTCAGTGCAATCCCTGTGAAAATTCCAATGGAATTTTTCCACATAAATAGAAAAAAATAATCATAAAATTCGTATAGAACCACAAAAGACCCCAATCAGCCGAAGCAATCTTGAGAAAGAACAAAGGTGGAGTCATTACCCTTTTTAATTTCAAGCTACATTACAAAGCTATAGTAATCAAAACCATATGGTACTGGCACAAAAGAAGACATAAGCAAATTGAACAGGATCAAGAGCCTAGAAATAAGCCTATGCATATACCATCAACTAATATTTGATAAGGGAGCCAAGAATATTCAATGAGGAAAGGATAGTCTCAATAAACGGTACTGAGAAAACTGGATATTCACATCCAAAAGAATGAAATTGGGCCCTTACTTTATACCATTCACAAAATTAACTCAAAATGGATTACGGACTTAGAGGTAAGGCCTAAAACTGTAAAACTCCTAGGAGTTTTACATAGGTGAAAACTCTGTGATATTACCTCACCCCTGTTATATTGGCTATTATCAAAAAGAGAAGAGATAACAAATGCTGGTGAAGATAGGGAGAAAAGGGCACACTAGTGTATCATTGGTGGGAATGTAAATTGGTGCAGCCACTAAGGAAAACAGTATGGAGCGTCTTTAAGAAACTAAAAATAGACTAGAATAATATAATCCAGCAATCTCACTTGTGACTATATATCTGAAGGAAATGAAATCACTATCTTGAAGAAAGACCCGCAGTTCCATGTTCATTGTAGCATTACTTTCAATAGCCGAGACATGGAAATAACTTAAGTATCTGTTGACAGATGAGTGGATAAAGATCTTGAGATTATTCACAGACACACACACACACTTGTACACACGCACACACATACACACACACAAAATGGACTCTTATCCAGTCATAAAAAAGAAGGAAATCCTGCCATTTGCAACAACATGGATAGACCTTGAGGGTAACGTGCTAAGTGAATTAATTCAGATAGGAAATGACAAATGCTGTATGATCTCATTGATATGTGCAATCTAAAAATATTGAACTCATGGAAACAGTAGAATTGTGGTTTCTAGGGGCAAAGTGGTGGGCGAAATGAGGTTATGCTGGTCAAAGAGCACAAACTTTCAGTTACAAGATGAATAATTTCTGGGGATCTAATGTACAGTATGGTGACTATTGTTAACAATACTATCTGTATATTTGAAAGTCCCTATGAGAGTAAAACTTTAATGTTCTCACCATAAAAACAACAACAAAGAGGTAATTATGTGAAGTAAAGGATGTGTTAACTAACTTCACTGTGCTAAAGCATTTCACAAAATATACATGTAACAAATAAATAATATTTGGCACATATTTATTCTAAACATTATTTATTTTTTAGCTGAAATTCAAATTTAACTAGGCATCCTGTATTTTATGACAACTCTACTTTTAAAGGTCTTCTTTCCTCATTCTTCCATCTTCCTTTTCTTCTCATTCAGAAATCTATTGGATTCATGAACCACAGCTTGACTTTTATATTAATTATGTGAATAAGAGTTACTTATGTCTGAATTCATTCCCAGTTCCATTGCTTTCAGATTATTTAATTTCTCCAGGTCTCAGTTTTCTTGTCTGTAACACAGGCCTTCTTAGGATTACTAGCAAGAGTAAATCAGATAATGTATTCAACAATTACTGTAGTGCCTGCCAGTTAGTAAGCCTGCATTATATACCAGTCATGGTGATGATGATATAATCATCATGTTTTCATTGTCATAAAGTTGCAGCCTTCTGGATTACAACTAGCCTCATCTCACCCAACATTTCTCACGCACGCATTTCCTTTCTCACCTTATTTACTTTCTGGAATGAATCATCAAACTTACATAACCAGTCCCATACATCACCATCAGAGAACCCCAAACCTCCACTGGATTTTATTTCCTGTTTTGTTTTTTTTAATGTTTTTCCCAGCTTTGTTGAGATATAATCGACATATAACATTGTGTAAGTATAAGGTGTACAAAGTGATAATTTGATATACTTCTATATTGTAAAATGATTACCCGGAAGCGTTAGTTAATACCTCCATCACCTTACATAATTACCATTTCTTTTTGTGGTGAGAACATTTAAGATCTACTCTCTTAGTGACTTTTGACTATTCTATTATGGTATTGTTAATTATAGTCACCATACTGCATGTTAGATCCTCCTGGTTTTTATGTTGGTGTGGTCTGAACATGCTCATTTATACTGAGGGATCAGAGCCACTCAACCATAACTTTGCTAACAATGGCCAGAGAACTGGCTAGTAAGGAAGATGATAATGACACTTTACGGAGTCTGAATTCTGCCAAAAGCTAAGTTAGGGTCTTTTGCACATGTTTTCATTCAATCCTCATAATAGCTCTATAAGTATTAATATTGACATTTTATAGATAAGCAAAAAGGAGAACTTAGAGGTAAAAGAAGCAAAAAATGGGAATAACTTTGGACTTCACTATTGGTAGGGAATTCTCCACACTTAGGTAATTATAACTTATAGTAGTATAGGTGTTCCTGAGGTTTTTATTTTTCTCCAAGGATGTTCATATACAATCTCATTTATCCTTACAACCATCCTATAACTTAGAAGCTAAGTAATCATTGTAAAAGTAATTATTGTCTCCATTATATAAGTAATGAAGTTGAGACACTGGGAGGGTAAATGTCTTGTCCAGGATTATGTGGTAATTGGAGTTATTACTAGAAACTGAACCCTATAATTCAAATATGCTCAGTTTTTCCTAATGAACCAGGAAGAGCAAATAGCTTTCATCACACATGAAAGTGCTAATCAATTGGTATTGGCTACCCGGGGTACCATGTTAATAAGACCTCGGAGATCTTTCTTAGGTTCAATGGCAAAGAATGCCATAGTAAATTAGTAATATCTGCTATGGACATGAGAGGTGGGGGCAATAATGACGACCTGAGAGGAGAGTATTGAACAAGCTAGTGGAGCCAAGTGTGAGATGCCCAATCAACAATAGATTCCCAAACTTCAAAGCGAGTAATCCCCAGAATATCTAAGAATTCTTCATTGAGAACCCAAAAGTGATAATTCTGTGTCATTTAATTGCCCCAAAGAACAAGGGAATGGATTAGTTTAGTCCAGACACCATTTGCCTCTTCTCCACTACGATATGTCTCTCTTATATAGTCTTTCATGGAACCCCAATGTATAAATGGGAAAATGCGAAGGTCCTGGGGTCCTGGCCATTCTGAACTTCATCCCTGGAAACTTCAAGTGACCAGAGCACAGGTTAAAAACCACAGATATAAGACATTTTTGTTTAACACTACCTGGACAATGAGTAATTTTCCCTTGGAAAAGTCTATGAATCCAGCCAGATGTTAATTATTTTATCTATATCAATGGAAATAATGGGGGGCTCAGACAGTTAAGCATCTGCCTTCAGCTCAGGTCATGATCCCAGGGTCCTGGGATCGAACCCCACACTGGGCTCTGTGCTCAGCACAGAGTCTCCTTGTCCCTCTCCCTTAACCCCTACCCACGTCCACCCCCACCCTCGCTTGTGCTCTCTCTCTCTCTCAAATAAATAAATGAAATATTGAAAAAAATTAAAAAAATAAACTCTAATATTCTAGGAATCAGAGCCTATGTATGGAGATTGTTATAGTCACAAATATTATTTTGCCCCTAATATTCTCTCAAAGTTTTCTAGTTGATGTGCTTATTACACACTTTCATCTTCTTCATAAAAAAATAACATTTTCTGATGGTGTCCAGTTTGACTTCTAGGAATAATATTTCATTGACTAATTTTGTATGATTAATGTATTTGTTAAAATTTTTTTAAACCTCGATTCAAGAAGTTGATCTGTTACTTACAGGCACATAAAGGATATATTAATACACACACATACACAGTCATATACATATAAAGAGCTCCTTGAAGTCAAAGGTTATAATATATTTATAATTCCATATATGAGCTTTGTGCAGTGGCAGTATTGTAGCCAATGAGGTTTACCTGAGGCGTGATTATTGCTGATTGAAAACAATTCCATATATGATAGCATCTGATAAACACTATCACATATTAAGTAATTGTTAAATGTTTTTAATTGAATGGAATTAAATATATAGTATATGTATATTATATATACAGTATATGAATATACAATCCTCAAACATCTTTGTGTCTTCAAACACAGTACTCTCAAAGACATTCATAAAATAGGTACTATAGTGATTAAAAGGATGTGATTTAATATCAGAAAGACCCGACTCAGATACCTGCTTTATTATTTTCAACCTGTGTGGCCTTGGATAGTTTTCTCAACTTTAAAATGAGGAAAGTAAGATAATACTCCATCATGCTGCTTTTGTGAGGTTTAAAGAGATAAAATATATATTTTACTTAGATAACACTTTGCACAAAATAAATATCCAGTAAATATTAGCTATATTATAATTGATAATCAAAGCCATTAATCTTAATAGTGTCATTATTATCCAAAAAAGTGGATTTTTGGCAGTTCTCCAATAATTCTTTAAAGGAAAGTAAAAAAATTAACATATGTTGGAAAACTTTTTGTGTAATTTGCATATCATGCTGAATTTTTAATATATTATCTCATTAAATCTTCACAATCAACTTGTGAGATAGCTGTTATATTCATTTTACAGAGAAATTATGAAACTTACTCAAAGTCATACAGCTGATAACTCACTGTTGCAATATTCAAACACAAGTCCCTACTAAACTATGATATGTCGAGGTCTGCGCTAAATACATAACCTGATGTTTATTACATGACCCAAGAACTTAATATTGCTGATGAGTGTACATCTTGAATTATTTAAAAAGTAGAGGCAATAATCTCAAGTATTTTCCTATGAACGTGTGTGAATGTGAAATAAAGAAGAGGAGGTAAGGAGAAGCAACCCTAGGAAGATATACGACGATCACACAATCAGTAGACTACTAATACAGATTCTTCCAATATTTTAATTATAAACATGGCCCCTCTTTCCATATCCCTACCCACAAATTAAAAGTCTTTAAAAACTACTTAATTCCTTCAAATTGAATAATACAAATTGCATCTAACATGTATGAGGCAACTATATATACACATATATGGTTTTAAAAATTAAGAATGCATAGCAGTACTTCTACCCTGAGATTTATACAGGAGAGTATTTCATAATAGCTTCTCCAAGTATGTGATGTTGACTTTATTCATTCATTTAACAAATGTTTATTGAGCATCAACTGTATGCCTGTTATAATTGCAGGTGCTGGGTTTTATACTAATAAGCAAAACAGGCAAAATTCCTGCTCTTGTGGAACTTAAATTCTAGTGGGAGAAACACTAAATCAATCGATCCATATAGGTATAACATACAACATGGTACAAGAGGACAAATAAAGCTGGGTAAAGGCCTAGAGATTTTTGGAAGAGAAGTAGTTAATATTTTACAATGTGTGGGCAGGGATAGTCTCTCTGATGGCAAGTTCTTTGAACAAAATCTTGAAAGTCAGCGAGTGAGGCAGACTGAAATTGAGGGGAAGAACATGGGAGGTGGAGGGAAGGGCAAGAACAAAGACTGGGTGACAGCAGCATGCTTCATGTGTCCAAACAAGAGTGAGAAGGCCAAAGTGATCAGAAGAGAGTAAATGATGAGAGAACTTAAAAATATGTCTTTTTAAGACACCAGCTTTAAAAATATATAATTATCTGTTAGTACCCTTATGAAATGAAAGAATGAATCCAAAAGGTAAAGACATTTCAGAAGATCTTTGCTCCCACCAGGCCTTGTCTCCATCACCACTGTGTCATGACAGAGCCTGAAGTAGTGATGAAAGGCCGGCCAGCTAGTCATTATCTGGCACTTAATTGGCAAGCAATTATGGCTATATTTTGGTTACAATGCTGCAATTTAAATATTTTTACAATTTTAGGCAATAATCCTGAATGATTATACATTTTGTGAACGAGACCTTATGCTTCAATTGTATGTGGCAGAAAAAAATTTTAGTGTCTTTGGGAAGTTTTAAGACAGTACTTAGACTGATATTTGAGGTAGTTTATAGTCAACTCAATAGTCTTAGAGATGTATTTCACTCTCCACTGCTTATTTCAGTCAATGGCCAACTCTTCCTACGATTTCTAACACATTGAGTAAAATATTATTTCGTTGACCATCCGTGACTGACGTGTCAACTTCCTAATTCATGAGAGAAGTTTTGTTTTTATCAATTAAGATAGTTCCACAAATAACAAACTCACCAATGTGATACTTCTTGCCTTCATCTCCTCAACACTTGATAATTTAAGCATCAGAGTCCTTTGAAAAACATTGCATATTAGGCTTTTTCTTACGGAGGAAAATGAAGATTCTGGAAAGAATGGAATTTCACAATATTCTCTGTCAAATATTTTTCTTTCATGATTTTCTTATTATCAGAATCGATGTCATACATTTTATTAATAAATTGTTGTTTTAATTGCCAAATTAGTATACATTTTAAAAAGTGATGATTGTGTTCAAGGAACAGCGAAAAACACTTAGCAGTCATGGGGTCAATTTATCATAATACAAGCATCTTTTTGACCATGAGGTGACTACTTGTCTGCTCAATTCTGACCACCTGCCTTATGAGAGAATGAAAGGCACCAGCAGAAAACAGATCAGATGGCAGAATTTGGGAAAAAGCCAGTTTGCAGAATGTGAGATTCTACTGAATATATTATCAAAAGGTCCCATATTGAACTTTTTTTTGAGCACAGAAATAAGATAGCTGTGGTACCTAACTGCTGCAACTTGGTTTAAGTTCAACCACTGGTTATTATTTTAATGAAATTGTGTAAACCTTTGTGTGTGTGTGTGTGTTTGTATAGTGAACATTCTCACTTTGAGTTTATTCAGAAAATCCAAAGAAATTCAGATATCAGAAATTGAGAATTTCTAAGAAAGAGTGTCCCACAGATGTTAGGTTAAAAACACAAAGTACTTGAAGTCTGTTATGTTGGTCAACCCCGCCCCACCCCTCAGGTTCCTCAATGATGATTTTTATGTGGCTTCATAAAATAAAAACCTTGCTTATAGTCATAGTCTACAGAATCAAATTTTAAGAGCTGTAGGAAACTAAGCTGGACATAAGAGTTTTTATAAAAAGTTTTTCTTAGATGAAACTATTAGATTATTTCTGGGAGAGGTAAAGAACTTAGTTTCCAATTTGTTTAAATGGGATTGAAGGAAAGGGGGATTTTTTTGACATTCATTAGGAATCTAAATGTACCAAGGAGAGTTGTAAAACATATTTTATTGAAGCTCATTTAGATTGGAAGCAGAAGAACATCTGTAACTACTCTGAAGGGGACCCTGGAAGAACTTTTTATGAGTAAACTGGGATTGTTGCTTTTAATTATTCGAGTGTATAGATTATTCAGTGATGTGTGTAAAGAGCTTATTTAGCTACCACCTCCAGGCCACATCACTGGAATATAAGACGATCCTTTCTCAGTTCTCTCTGCTTGTGCTCTGTAATTTAAAATATAATCTTGAAAGTAACTGAAGCAAGTGAAAGTGCGATTTGTTTGGAGCAATGACTTGCTGTGGAATTCCTTTGTGGATTTACTTTTCTGTGTATCATTTTGCAAGACCCAGTAACAGCTAAATTGTTTTGGTTTATATTGGATTCCAAAGGCATAATGATTTTTTCCTTACTCATATGTAACCTCATTTTGGATTCTTCTGCAGGGGTTTCCAAAGTTCAAGAATGGCAAGCCAATCTAGTGTCTGCAAAATTTAATTCCTAAAGCATTTATACTAAAGTCCCATTAGATATTTTGTTTTTGAAGAAGCCAACATCATATGATTTCAACATTAAAACATAAAATGATGTCTTCAGCCCCTAAACTGATATGTTGCTGGGGGTGAATGATCACTGCACATTGATTAACACACCTCTCTACATTTGATAAGGAAAGGTGGCGAGGCCCCAGTTTACTCTCACATCGTCCTTATTTGATAGCACATTTAGTGAATGAAAGGTCATTGTATTTTACCCTTTTTCATAGTCAAACATGTCAAGGCAGCATATATAATTACACACATCTTTTAACTGCATTTCAAGTGCTGTTTTTTTTTTAATTTTACAGGATGCATCTTAATGAGAGAGGATGATTCTAGAATTTTTGCTAAATAGAACAGTGTCAGCATTGGCAAACAGGCTTATTAGAATAAAAGGATTCTCAGTCTGAAATACAAGAATTTTTTTCATGATATAGATATAAACAATAAGCAGGAAGTTAACGTGGTGCAAGTCACAAGTCCATGTAAGACATTGCTAAAATGGCACTTATAAATTTGTGCAAACAAAGGCACTACTTTTCTATAGTTTTTTTTTTTTAAACCCCAGTTAACTTGGGAATAACTTGACTTTCATGGAAATTCACTAAACTATGTCTTTCTCCCCACTCTGTCTAGTGCTAGAATTAGGAAAGATGAATTTTCAGAAGAACAAGCTTTAAATTGGTCACTCTGGCATGCAGATTTTATTATGGATGCCTACGTGCTCCTCAGAAAGACACTTCTCGACTCCCTGGGAAGAAAGCATATGACGGAATTTCAGTAGTTCAGTTTTTACATTAAAATATGGCCAGTGAGGGGTTCCAATCTGTCAGGGAAAAGTGGCCATGCGGCCAGAGTTATCATTTTACTTTGGGGGTCTTGTGTTTGCCAAGTGGTCAGCCAGCTGTCCAGGCTTTTAAAATGAGGAAACTGAAAATATCTGGGAGGTAAATTGCACTGGAACAGTTAATATTCATTAAACCTGAAGGATTCTTAATGAAATTAAAGATAGAGAATTGCTGTTTTGAAATTTGGAGTTTTAATATTCCCTTAAGTTCCATGTAAACAGGTAGGAAATCAAATCTCACACAGCTGTGGGCATTGTTTCCTGGTGCAAAGAACATAAGCATCAAGGCTGATGGGCCTGATTGCAGAGTTTTGCGGCTGCCCTTCAGCAGTTGTATAAACTTTCTGAGTCTCAGTTCTATTGTCTGTTAAATGGGAAGAATCAGACTTATAATATTTATATTAATAAATATAATTATGTGTGGTGATGGATGTTAACTAAACTTACTGTCGTGATCATTTCACAATATATCCATTTTTCAAATCATTATGTTGGACACCTAACACTAATATGATGTTATATATCAATTATATTTCAATTTAAAAAAAGACTATGAAAGAAACAAAAAAATGTGTTCTGAGATACAGTAATATATTTAAAGTTCTTGGCAGACAGAAGACAATAAATTACAATAAACTATTTAAATGCACCTTAAAGGAATAACAGAGGCTGTGCTTTGAAAATAGATTGCTAATGCCTTGTTAGCATATACCAAAAAGGATCATCATCTCAGAATATGGTTAAAGTGTCAGTGCAGAACATCGATAGGGAAAATTATCAAAAACGTGCCTTTTCATCCGAGTAAAGAGGTTAGAAGTGAAGCCTTAGGAGTAATGACTCCAAACCAAAGAGATTGTCTAGATAATAAGGCTAGATTTATCTTTCCCTACTTTCTTGGGGGAGCCATGGGGAAGGCTGCAGGGGAAAGTGCCAGCCAGTCACGTTTGCATGAGATAAATAATCAGTTGTGAGCTCAGTGTGTGATTCTCGTTAAAATCCAGACATTGGAACAGCTCCCGAAACGCATTGCCACCACCACCACCACCAATCTCTTTTGCATCTCATTGGCATTTGAGGACGTTAATTGACTCATTATTGCAATTCATATTCAGGAAAGGAAGTTGATTAAGGAAGGCAGATGCAGAATCTCCAGACACATTCATAGCTGCGTTGTTTGTCCCGGCAGTTTACTTGAGTTATTAGAATATTTAGGAGGCTATAGCCAGAGGGACAGGGAACGTGTCCCACTAAGTGTCACCCTCACAAAATAGATTTTTACTAAAAACAATATAATTTTGTAATAATCTTATTCTACTGTAAGGTCTAAATAGTGATTATTTTCTTAGCTTTTTTTATACTCATTACAGCCACTCATTTGTTTTAATTGCTCTTCTGGAAAATTAGTTCCTGATACTTTGGTTGTATCAAGGAATATTTTTTAAAAGTCTATAAAAAGTATCTCTAGATTGTATTGAGTAAAAGAACATTTAAAAATTACCATTGGTAGTACAATTTTATAAATAGGTTTTAAAGGTTTCCTTTATTGCAATTCTTAATTTTGACTAAGTAGGCTGTGATAAATTTATAGATCCAATGTGTTTTATTAACAATCTGGGTGGTTGTTTCCTTTTGTTACTTTGATCATCTTTAAATAATCGGGCTAGTTTCCATTTGTATGTCTAATATTACATACCAATAAGATAGTTATATATATATAAACATATATGCTTGTTAGATGAGAACTTCCTGTTTTTATATTTGGGTCAACCAGTATTTTGAGCTGAGTATTGAGAAGTATTTTCTTTTTTTTTTTTTTTTTTTTAAAGATTTTATTTATTTATTTGACAGAGAGAGAGATAGCGAGAGCAGGAACACAAGCAGGGGGAGTGGGAGAAGGAGAAGCAGGCTTCCCGCAGAGCAGGGAGCCCGATGTGGGACTCGATCCCAGGACCCTGAGATCATGACCTGAGCCGAAGGCAGACGCTTAACGACTGAGCCACCCAGGCGCCCGAGAAGTATTTTCAATAATTGATTTGCAGTAATATGGCATAAGTAAAATACTATATACTATATAATTCTGGGGTCAGTTTAACATAAATAAGTATAATTCACTTGCTACTTTCTTTTTTTTTTAGAGAGAGGTAGAGAGAAAGAGAGAAGGGGAAGGGGCAGAGGGAGAGGGCGAGAGAGAGACTCTTAAGCAGGCTCCACACCCAGCATGGAGCCCAATGTGGGGGCTCAATCTCATGGCCCTGAGATCATGACCTGAGCAGAAAACAAGAGTCAGACCCTTAACTGACTGAGCCAGCCAGGCACCCCACTTGCTATTCTTTATATTGAATTTCCTTAATAATAATTAATTTTGAGAAAATTATTTTTTCCTTTTCATCTTAAATGTGAAAGTATTATTCAGACCTTACTATGAATAGTTTTAGTAACTAAAAGTAACAGAAATTTATCGTTAAGAAGTTCCTCCCAATTAATCCTAGAAAAAACTCATTTGATATTATAATAGCAGTCATCTTTGCCATTTGATATCTTTTCTTTCCAGATTAGCTATTGTTCAGATTTAACTAATTTTATCTTTTTCACTTGATCTGTATCAATTATACTGAAATCATAAGAACATGTGTACAGTTAATCATTTTTATACATATATAGATGTACATGAAAAAGAAATAAATAGCAAAATGTAATGGATCTCCTTTTACCTTGCCCCAATAATTTATTTAACTCACTAATTTTCTGGCCCCCACAGAAAATAAATCGAGGCTTACTTTTCCCATATATTAGTAATTTTAAATGTCAGTAGCATTACAAAGTATTTTTTCTATAAAACTTCAACTAAAATTTAATGAGCAATTATTATGTCTGTGCCAGGTATTTAGGGGTGGAACAGTGGTTCACAAATTAATAAAGCATAATGTCCACTATGCAAGAGCTTCCAGTGTGGGTAGCATATAAATAATTCCATATAATAGTAAAAACATGATATACATAGTTCCACTAGAAAATAAACAACGATAAATAAGAACTCTAAGAAAGGAACAATCTACTGACAATCCTTTTTAGAATCTAAAAGGAAGATCAATGAAAGATCTGTGCCTGAACTCTAAGGTGTACATGATTTTGATACAAGGAAGAAGAGAGTCATTCCATGTGGATAAAGTACTGAACAAAAGCACAGAAGTAGGGGTGCCTGGGTGGCTCAGATGGTTAAGCGTCTGCCTTCGGCTCAGATCATGATCCCAGGGTCCTGGGATCAAGTCCCATATGGGGCTCCTGGCTCAGCGGGGAGCCTGCTTCTCCCTCTCCCTCTGCCTCTCTCCCTGCTCATGCTTTCTCTCTCTCTCTCTGTATCTCTGTATCTCAGATGAATAAATAAAATCTTAAAAAAAGAAAAAAAAAGAAAAAAAAAGCACAGAGGTAGGCATGCTCTGGGAAAAATAAGTAGTTCTGCATTATTGAAACGTAGAGTGACTGAAAGTGAACCAAGAGATGAGGCTCAAAGATAGGCAGGGGTAGACTGGGGAAGGCTTTGAAAGACACATTGAGGAGTTTGCTCTTGATTCTACAGATGACTTAGAGCTATGAAGGTTCTAGCAGGGCTAAGGTGGATATAGAGCTGCATGTGATGACAAGAGAGGTTACTTGAGCAGATTACGTTTCAGAGAGCTAATCCTGGTACAAGCAGGGTTGATATACTACACCAGGGAAAGCTTGGAAATGGGATGTTGGGCAAAGCAATTAGAAAGCTATGACTAAAGTCCAAAGAGATAATAGACAGCCCCAAAGAAGAGGCAGAAAGTGGAAGCTATGTGTTTGTAGGACTGGAGATGTAGAACTCTATGGACTGAGTATTAAGTGTAAGGGGAGGATGGTTGGGAAGAAGGGAGAGAAGACAAAAATGATGATAACTGCAAGATTCTTAGCTGGATTATTGGCTTTATGATTGATATAAGAGGAAAAAGAAAGAGAGAAGAGAAATATCTCTATGAGGAAATATCCAGGAGGCCACTGTAAATGTGGGTCAGAAGGTTAAGGTCAGGGCTAGATATTTAGATCGAATGTCTCTCAAGTAAATATGGGAAGTGAAGCTATGGGAACATGTGAAAGCATTTGTGAAGATGATCATATCATGAACGGAAGCTGGAGAATGAGACTTTGCAAATGCCCACAGGAATGTGATGTCTTGATGGAAGGAAAGGAGTCAGCAGAGATTCTTCTTGCTCCCATAAAACTTTAGTTTATGAAGACCCAGAAAACATGGCAGGCTTAAAGGCCAGGTGACATGAGAAAAGAGACTATAGAGACACAGTTACTGTCAAGGTAAAGTCACAAAGTCTCATTTTTTAAATTCAATCATCTGCTAATTTCCTCACTCAACATTTAGTGAATAACTCTATGACCCAAGCATTGTGCTAGGTCTCAAAATATGTGATGGCTCTAAAATTCCAGACCATTCTTGGTAATCTTATGCAATCCCTGGTTGCTTTTTCCCCTTGCCTCACATTTCATATTAAGGAATAATTCCTATTTAAGCTCTTCCTTTATCATGTAATAAAAAATTATCATTAAAATATGACTATAATAAAGATACTCCTTGATACTTTAATAATGCTTTTACAAACATTTGTTCACTTTAATCCTCCCAGCAACCTTGTGAGGTAGACAATATAAGCATTGTAATCCCCATTTTATAGATGAGGAGCAAAATGACCAAACAGTGTCTTATATGCAGTGATTAGTCAATAAATATTTATTTGCAGGAATTCTACAAACAGGTTGTTGCTGAAACTTTCTCAATGAGCTAGATTGTAATTTTAAATTTTAGCATCACCCCTCACCAAAAAAAGACTCCTTTAAACATAGAAAGTGAATATCAAGTGAGGTGGTTTCTGCCTTATGTCAAACCTGAACCTTCTCTTCTCCTCACCATCATTAAATATCCCTAGCTATACTGGCCACAGCTCAATTTAGATATTATATCCAGGTGACATCCCTTCCAGATCTCAGACACTTATCCTTGTGAAATAAAAACAAGCTTCTTAGTTCTCCCATTGCCTTCAGCTTTCATTTTTCCCTTTTCCTAGGGAAATGTATACACCGTAGGTTTTGAGTACTAGTTACTTCCAACAAGTTTTGCTGCGTTCTCTTCCAGATCTGTCAAGTTAAAAATCTCACAGTGATACTCTCTGAAAGACATGATTTGCTGGAATTGTCCAAGTCTCGTATTAAGATAAATACTTGATGTCAACCTTGTGTTAAAGAGTTTGCATTATACTTCTAAAGAATAATTTCACCAGTATGAGAGCTCTAACCAATTGGTAAAGGTTTCCTGAAACACTAGATTAAAAAGAGTTCAGTGAAAAAAAAGCCAGAAGTAATTGTCAATGTTTGTGGTGGACACAGGGGAGGGAGGAGAACACACGTGTTTTGTTCTAAAGGCAACTTGAATCAGACTATGCTGGGATCAGATTATGAGATTTCTAGAGTGAGGAGTGTGATGTTCAGTTCTCTTTAAGACAAGGGCAGGCCCAGGGGTAAAGTGCCCCCTTAAGTGAGGAAGATAACCTTTTGCTGAGAAATCTGGCATGCAGTGCTGAAGATGGCAGTTGATGCTTTAATCAAACAGAAGTAGACAACTATTTTCGTCAATTCTTAATTGCATGTTTGCAAATACTTTTAACCTAAGTCTCAGTGTTTTCTGTGTTAACCAGCTGACATTTATTGCAAAGCGGAAATGATGGGAAATTTAATTCAAATGAAAACTAAGCAATTGTTTTGAATTTGTGAAATGAATTTCTCTCTAGGGGGCCTATGGAGCTAACGGGAATGGGTGTTAGAAATATGAATCCCCATGCATCAACATAAACAGAGATAACTAAACATGACTGATTATAATAATAGAGAGAACTCTCCAGAGGGCTTCATGCACATGGACACATCCAAATGCTATTTTGTTAAGTTTTTCTAGCACTGAACATCTCTACAGCCTGTTTTATCTTAAAATGGATTGCTGTCCCAGACACTAGATCATTCCCTCCAGAGCCAGGGTTGCCTCCAATTTAGGTGACTTACTCAAGGTCACTGAACACGAGGGGCAAAGTAGAGGATATTTCAAAGGCTTTTGAGTTCCAAGTTGCTGCTTACCCACTGGATCTCACAGAGGAAAATATATAAAACCTACAGATCTATTTATTTACAGATTTTCTTTGGCTGAAATTGTGCATTTATAAAGTGATACCTGCACTCATGTCATGGTCCCTTCATTCAAAGCAGTTAAAAAGAATTTTATTTAACCCCGGGCAATTTATGTTTTTTAATTACTCTGGGATTACATAATGTGACATAGAATGACCTGTAGATTCCATAGGGCAAAATGCAGCAAGAAAATAGATTGAAAGTGAGAATGACAATAAAAGATACCAGGTATTCTGCACGCCTGGATGAAAGTGAGTCATAGAAAACTGCCTATATTGCACAAAAAATATTTCCACGTATATCTTTTATCAGAAATTATATACCACTATTCCATCTATATTTCAGATGTTTGCTTTCCAGAATACTTGTCCTGACTCCCTCTGTCTCTTGCACCAGAAACAGCTCATCTACAATCAGTCTACCTGGAACAATCAGAGTCCAACCAGGAAAATAGAAGCCATTGTAGATCTTTCGAATAAAAAAAATTCAGAATTACAAGAGTTATGGAATAGCTGAAGGTCAAATAGGAGATGGTAAGACAAACTAGAGATCATTCACAACAGTGCCACTGCTAGAGCTGAAGGAACAGAGGGAGGTGGTATTTCCAGAATCCAGAAGCCAGGACCGTTCAGCAGAGCTAGAACCACGTGAAGATTGCCCATTGGGAGCTGGAAGCACAAAGAGCATTGTGCGGTAGGAACTGGCACCATGGAGGAGGGCAGACACATCTGGAAAGGGTTGTGGGGAAAGCCTTGACCTCCCTTTCTCATCCTTCAATCTTCTATCAGGTTTGTGAGAGAACAAGTGAGTTTAGAAGATAATGTTTCAGGAAATGTAGAGCAGAGAAAGGGAGAAGATGCATCTGAAAGCAAATGGTAGTTGGTCAACTAATTACCTCACTTAAGGATTCTCCTTAACACAAAATTCTTCATTTAAAAAAAATCTGTTTAACTTACTTTGCATAAAAAGAAAATTTTCTGAATTTTAATTTTGTTTCCTTTCCATCTAGAGTGCATTAGTAGGACTCTATTTCTTTAAGAGTAGAAGTCAGACAAGAGCATTTTGGCGGAGTGGGTATCCAGTGACATTGGAAGCAAGGGTAAGGGGTAACATAAGTTGAGTAGAAGAAATATTTTTGCTGTTAACAAGCAGGATCTTTTTTGCAATCCTGGCCTTTTGGCAATAGTGTGACTACTTTCATTAACAGACCCCCTTTTCTTCGGTTTTATGTAGAGACTCCTTTGAGAATATGATGGAATCTTTCTGTATGCACATGCAAAAAAATCTTGAATATTATTTTAGGGGAACCCCACCCTGGCCCAAAGCCCCATGATGTATCTATAAGGGGAAAAACCTGTCCTATTCATACTAGCCTTTCTTTTGCTCTTTGCTAAACTCCTTTGTAACTCTTCTGAGCATCATAAAAGTTCTCCAAGCAAGAGTTAAGGTGATTGCTCTTCAAACACATGGTCCTGGAACACAGAGAAATTGTATGCTAACTGTGTTCATGTGTATTTTTCTTAAGGGAATGTTCAACCACCACCCCCACCCCCCAAATTTTAGAGACAAGTTTCCAGATATTCTCCAAGGTATATAAAATGTTTTTGTGTGATAGGCAAGATCACCTTAGGTTGATAGAGTATACAAATACAAATAGTAGGAATATACTAAAGATAGGGGAAAGTGTCTTACGTAAATCAATGGGCAATTTCCCTTTTATATGGCTCTTCTGAAGTTGCCACATTGGTTCTTCAAGAGTAGAAATTATACCTGTCTTGGCTTCTATAATGAAATATATAGTGGTCTTCGTATGCTGGAAGTGAAGCTTCTAGATGTGGCTTCTTTTTCTACAAAGAAACATAATGAGCAGTCTATATCCTTCTTTTTCTGAGTTATGCTTATATATACCAAATTTTATAAATGAAAACAATGTGATGTTTACCATTGAAGATTCATCATGAGGTCATAGAATGTCAGCTCTGGAAGAGACTTTAAAACTTATCTATCCCAACGATTTATTTTATATAGGGGGAAAGTGAGAACTCATAAGAGAATATGACTAGCCTACCACTGGTCAATACCATCTATCACATTCCCAGTTCCTCGTATCTGTAACTTAATGGTTCTGGGCTATCATTTTACCTGCCAATAGGGTAAATTTATAATTGATAAGGATTTTTACTTTTCTACCAAACTTTTTGATCAAAGATATCAATTGAGCAAGTCTATAAACAATGAAAATGCATATCCATCAGTGTGTTGGCAATTTTCTGTCTGTACAAGCAAATAGTAAAGACTTCTGGCTTGGTTTCAAACTCTTGGTTTCAAGATCCTTCATGAGGGCCAACTGTGACCAAGGAAATACAGTTGGCAGCATCCTAGCCTCTTTAGACCTCATTTTCTTTATCTGTAAAATTAAGACAATCACAATACCTACTACATGGGGTCATTGTGAGAAAATCAATGAGCAGAAATGCATGGAAAGGGCTTAGACCTATAAATGGCATGTGGTAAGTTCTTTTGTAAACAGTAGCTGCTGTAGTATCAGGTGCTTTGGAATCAGCATACTGGATGCTTACACCTTCCAGAAGAGAACTGAAAGACATCGCCCTAATCATAACCAAATGGAGATGCTCAACTTTGCATCTGCTAAAATTTAAAGCTGATTATTAGTGGGCAGAAAGAAATTTCCATTTGGGAAATGGTTGAATTGAGTTGTGAGACAAGAGCCAGGTGATATAAGATTTATTGTTTATCAACGAAGAATTCATAATAAGTTTAAAATGAATTGCTTGGAGCACAATCTTGAAATAGGAATACATAAAATACCAAACATATGAATACTTTGAGGCTTATAGCCAAAAGCCCAAAGGCTGTCTAGACCAGAAGCTTATAAACATCCCTTTATGGAAAGAGTTTGGAGTAGCTGAGGTGGTTGGTGGTGCTAGGATAGGAAGGAGAATCCCATTTTGCCTCATTAGAGGCAGAGATCTTGTTCAGATCTATTTTTTTCCCTTGTATGATAGTTTTTCATGTTATCTTTAGCTTGGCAGAATGTGGTCACAAAGATGCCTATAGCTTCTTCTAGTTTGCCTCTCCTGCAGGATTCTCAAAGCTTTAAATCACAAAGAGGAAAACTGTTGAAATTGTTTCTCTCAATTTTGAGATTTTTTAAATATTACTTTTGCTTTGGCAAAATGCATTTATTCAAGCACAGTCTCGTCTGCACTCTAGAAAATGTGATACCATTTTGCACTGAATGTTTAAATGCAAAAAAAAAAAAAAAAATTGGCCGATTAACAAATATAACTTCTTGTGATTCTGTTCCAATAATCTTGGAGAATTGTTACACTGTAAACCCAGAAAATTAACATTGCCAGATAAACAGTCTGATTATATCTGGCATGATCAAGGTTTCACAGTGAGAAAATGTACAGTTTCCTAAGGCCTCTGACAGAAAGCTACTCTCAGACCTTTTCAAAGGTTTTCAGAAGTTATTACTTGAGATTAACTATGGCATGAACAAAAAGGTTTGAAGTCTTGTTTATAGTTAGCCTGTGGCTCTGAGTTAGCAAGTTCTCTCTTAAAGGATCAGTATTTGAGCTCTGGGTGCTAATGAGTGAAGGTTAGCCAGAGGGAATGTGGATGAGGGGAGCAAAAGACCAAATCATTCTCCAGGGAGGGGGGAAGTAAGCATAGAAATAAAATTCAATAATTTTTAGAAGTCAAATTATGTTTTAATCAATGCCTCTAGAATAAGCTAAAGAAGACCCACGGACGTTCCCAGCTGTAAGAGTAGAAGTCTGGTTTCACATTTGCATGATTTTGAAGGTCAAATGCCTGCTATCCAAGTCTTACTGATCCATATGGACTAGAAATGCCACAATATGCAATCATCATGAAGGCAGATTGTCTCCTGTAAATCTGTCCTTTCTGTAACACATTCAAAATGTACCGTATTGGCTGGATTATAAATCCTTTCAGGAAATGCATGCACATTTGTAGAAGCAGCTTCACGTTGATGGATGATGGCATTGGTGTTCAGGGAACCCTTAAAATAATTTATCATATGTATAAATCTGGCTCTCCATGTGTCTGGATTTCCTGTGACCAGGTATATACCTGTAACTCAAAATCCTGTTCCAGAAATGAGTAAAACCATCTCTGGGCTGTTCCTGTATTTTCTGTAGATATGAAACCTGTAGATTTTGTATTATTCTGGATCCCAACTTTATTTGCTAAGTAGAAATTTACTTAAATGAACCCTTAAAGTTTGGTAATTCATTTATCAAAGGATTCTCTCTCTGTTTTATTTCCATTAAATAAAGTCTCTAGTATGTTTAAAATATTACTCATTTTATAATTATTTTAATATACATAGTATCTTCAGGAACAGAACCATTGTATAAAAGAAGGTCAAATGAATTGGACGGTGATTCCAAAGCATTCCAATGTATTGTAGAAAATTATTAACTTTTACATACCTAGTTTTGTGGATCTTCTTGTATGTACTAAACATTATTGAACTCAACAACTTCCACTGTTCTCTAAGCAACTTACTTCACTTTATTTACAAAAAGTAAAGTATCATTCCTTCTCTTAGAGATCATGTACCTTTCATAGCATTGATGAAAGTAACATTTTCCATGCTCATAAATAGATAAATTAGATCCATTCCATGAATACTCAATGACTACTTGTCTCAAAGAAACAAACTAAAACAAAACCAATGTTAAGTCCTAATCTTGATTTCTTGAAAATATTATGGGATGCCAGAGTTAGAAAGTGTTTCTCTCTAAATAAATACACTTATTTGACAAACAGAAAACTGAAGTCCAACTTGGAGTGACCAAATAAAATCAAATGATGAGCTTGTGGCTGCGTTGGAACTAAGACTAGAATTTGTGTTGGCTCTCAAACTAGTGTGTAATCATTTCCTACCATGTTGCAATGCCTTTCAACCTAATCAACAAGTAATATTTTATAATAAGAAATTGGCTGTACTTTATACACTAACAATGAACCATATGAAAAAGAAATAAAGAAACAATCCCATTTACAATAGCATCAAAAGCAATAAAATACTTAGAAATAAATTTAAGAAAGTAAAAGATGTATACACCAGAAATTATAGGACATTGATGAAGGAATTTGAAAAAGACACAAATAAATGGAAAGTTATCCCATGTTCATGGATCAGAAGTGATAATACTCTTAAAATGTATAAACTACCCAAGCCATTCATAGATTTCAATGTAATCCCTATGGAAATTCCAATGGAATTTTTCACAGAAATAGAAAAAAAAAAATCCTAAAATTTATTTGGAACCACAAAAGACCCTAAGCAGCCAAAGCACTCTTGAGAAAGAACAAAGCTGGAGGTATCACTCTTCCTGATTTCAAACTATATTACAAAGCTATAGTAAACAAACAGTATGGTACTGGCATAAAAACTGACACATAGAGCAATGGGACAGAATTGAGAGCCCAGAACTACACTCACACATATATGATCAACTAATATTTGACAAGTATTCTCCAAGAATACTCAATGGAGAAAGGATAATCTTCAATAAATGGTGCTGGAAAAACTGGATATCCATATGCAAAAAATAAAATTGGACCCCTATCTTACACCACCCACAAAAATTAACTCAAAATGGATTAAAGACTTAAACATAAGACCTGAACAGTAAATTCCTAGAAGAAAACATTGGGAAAAAAAAAACCCTTCTTAACATCAGTGTTGGCAATATATCTTTTGGATATGATAAGCAACAAAAGCAAAACTAAATACATCAAAGTAAAAATCTCCTGCACAGCAAAAGAAACTATCAATAAAATGAAAGATGACTTATAGAATGGGATAAAATACTTGCAAGCCATATATCTGATAAAGGGTTAAAATCCCTGATATCTGATAAAGGGTTAAAATCCTTGATAAAGGGTTAAAAACATATAAGGGACTCATAAAACTCAATACTAAAAAAAACCCAAATAATCCAATTAAAAAATGGGCAGGGACTTGAATAGACATTTTTCCAAAGAAGATATACAAATGGCCAATAGGTACCTGAACAGGGGCTTAACATCACTAATCATCAAGGAGATATAAGTCAAAATCACAATGAGCTATCACCTCATACCTGTTAGGATGGCTATTATCCCAAAGACAAGAGATAACAAATACTGGTGAGGATGTGTACAGAAGGAAACCCTGGTCCATTGTTGGTGGGAGTGTAAATTGGTGCAGCCACTATGGAAAATAGCATGGAAGTTCTTCAAGAAATTAAAAAAATAGAAGTACCATATGACCCAGCAATTTCATGTGTGGGTATATATCTGAAGGAGATAAAATCACTATCTCAAAGAGATATCTGTACTCCCTTGTTCCCTGCAGCACTATTCACAATAGCCAAGACATGGAAACAACCTAAATATCTGTTGATAAATGAATGGCTAAAGAAAGTATGGTATATATATGTACAATGGAATATTATTCAGTGGTGCGAAAGAAGGAAATTCTGCTATTTGCAACAACATGAATGGACCTTGATGGTATTATGCTAAGTGAAATAAGTCAGACCGAGTAAGACAAATACTGTACGACCTCACTTATATGTAGAGTCTAAAAATATGGAACTCATAGAAACAGAGTAGAATTGTGGTTTCCCGGGGCTGAAGAGTAGGAGAAATGGGGAGATATTGGTCAAAGGGTACAAACTTTCAGTTATAAGATGAATAAGTTCCACGGATCTAATGTACAACATGGTGAATGTTGCTAATGATACTGTATTGTATCGTTGCTTTGAGAGTAGAACTTTAATGTTCTCACCATTACAACAACAGCAACAATGACAACAATAACAACAAAACAGTAACTATGTGAGATGTGTTAAGTAACTTTATTGTTTGTTTGTCCTCTTCCAGCGAGTGTGCAGCTTTGGGAGGGACACACATGCAGCAGTAAGGGAGGAAGGGGACAGCTGCCTAGCCAGCCAGATCAGTGCAATCAATGGTGATCCATGGGTGATCCACGGGTGACAGACGTCACAGCCAGATCGCCTTGACATCCTTAAGTAACTTTATTGTGGTAAACATTTTGCAATAGATACCTGCGTCAAATCATCACATTGTACATCTTAAACTTACTTGATGTTTTATGTCAATTATATCTCAATAAAGCTGGAAAAAGAAAAGAGTAAATGAGAAGCTGAATAGATGTTTCACAAGTTGTTTTTTGTTTGTTTGTTTGTTTTGCCCAACTGATGTCTTGTTTTGCAGTCTAATTGGTTTACTTATGGCACTTCCCAGAAAGTAAGATATCATTCATTCATTTATTCATTTATTCCACAAACATTTCCTGAGAACTGGATATATGACAGGCACTCTAGTGGGTGATACAAGAGAATTTACAATCTAGTAATATAACCCACTGAGGAGCAACACAAGCATAGATGAACAAAGGGCTTCCTAATATAATCCTTGTGTTTGTTTCTCCAAGTAACCTTAAAATAAGATGTAAATTCTGGAGCCACACTACCTAGTCTTGATCTCAGTTGTACCACTTTCTAGCTTCTGGCCCTTAGGAAAATTACTAAATCTCTCTGTCTCAGTTTCTTAATATGTAAAATTCTAATACTTTCCTTATAGAGTTGCTGTGATTAACTAATTGGGTTAATAAACTGACTTAATGTGAAGATTTTAGAATCATGCCTAACATTTAAGAAGTAGTCAATAAACATTAGAATTATTCTTATTATGGCTACTAGTATTATTTTTACAACCACACAATAATAAAAATCCTCTCCACAGATAGCCTCCCGGACAACTATGATTTAAACTCCATTTCATATTATTTTAATCCCTTCCAATTCTCCTCCTCTTCTTTAATTCCCACAGAGTTATCTCATTTTAAGATACATTTTCATGGCTATTTCTGCAATCAGAACATTTAGCAGTTTGGTGATGAAATCAGGGCAGTTTGAGATGTCACACTCTAACTAGTTACACTGCACAAAGCCTAACAGTTTGCTTTCTGTTTTTAAAGAAGCGTTTCATTTAGCCATACTTGTGGCGGCACATGTAATTGAAAAGAGGCATATGGAGACCAGCATGGAAGCCTAACAAACACTTCAGAGTGGCTTAAAAACTATGCTAATCAGTTTGGGAAACGATGTTTTAATCTTAAAAAAAAAAAAAAAAAAAACCTCCTCAAACCTAAGGTGACTTTTAAAGAAATGTAATCATTGTCAATATCACTTAAAACTGATTTATTTCCCTCTGCCCTGACAAATGTTGAAAATAAAATTGAATCATAGAAAAAGGAAGAAATGAGAGCACCCATGACCTGTAGTTTTGTGGCACAGAAATGAACTTGTAAAGGCAGTAAGCCGGGACACTAGTCCCATGGTCAGAGTCAGTGTAGACAGTCTCTCCTACAGGACAGGGAGAAGGGACACGGGCTCAACAACACTCCTCCCCCTGCAAGAAAGCGCTGAGCATTACCTGAAAACAAGGAAGGCATCAGATGAACAGACCTTTATAACAGAATGTGCATCTGCCAAGACAAAAATACACCCCAAGCTTCTGGTGCTGGCGCGCTGACAGTATGAGCAAGCTGTCTTAGTAGTGATCTTGCAAATCATTTGAGTTTAAATTCTATATAGGCCGTAGGGCCCCTGGAGCATCACTTTCTATATTTGGCCTCCTCATTTAGCTATGTTTGGAATAAATAAGCTATGGGTAAAAACCATGCCCTTTAAGAGTTTTGCATACACAGACTAATTCTGCATATATATTATACGTGAACAGAGTGATTGATGCAAGCCTATGCTTACACACACACGCACACGCACGCACACGCACACACACGCACACACACGCACACACGAGACTTTCTAAATGTATTTTTAAGCTGTTCTCCTATGACTTTTTCTCTCTCTTTTTTTAAGTTCAGCTCTCTGGCATTTAGTAACCCACAAGCTGCTGTTTCTTTTTCCAAATAAGTTCAGCTTGATGGTGGGGCCAAGAAAAATGAGCCCAACTGATGATTGCAATCTTGAAAGAAAATATGCTTTTTATCAGAGACCACATGTTGCCAATGCCAATTAAAGCAAAACTGGGAGATTTTATCAGATACCAACCTGGAGAGGAGAAATGATAAGCCAAGCATAAGAAAGGAAAAGTTTAAGCTTCAGGTGGAATTGCTGGGGATGCCCATTTAAGAGGAAATGTAAAAATTTAAGGTGGAAAGTATAGCATATGTTGCAGATTTAGCAGTTTGTTAACCATCTAGATAAGAAATTAGACAAAGGCAATGTGAAGAACTTTGATTCAAGGCGGTCTGGTTGAATCCTGGCTGTACCCACCGACTACCTGAATCACCTTCACCTCTCTGAGCCTGTCTCCCCATTTATAAATCAGGAGTCACAAAATTTTGTTTGCATTTTAAAGAACAATAATGTGAATGAAAATACTAGTTTCATAATATTTGCTTGATAAATGTTGAAAGAGAGAAATTAATTAATTTCTGGACAAATGCTTCAATAACATCTTTTTTTTCTTTTTCTAAAGTGTTACACAACCATTTAGACACATGCATCTTGTAAATGTATTAAGTGTTGTGTGCATTATTTTATTGTCTTTCAAAGGTTGGTAAGGAGTACCACAGTTATGTGACATGTTCTTATAGTTTTATTTCTGACATCAAGTAATAATATATTCATGAGATCATCTGATTGCACTCCATAGAAAAAGAATCACTTTTTCCACTATTGGAAGGTGCAAGGTGTCAAGGTTAAAAGGTTCACTTCGGTTTCTCTGCCTTGGTTTCCATCATCCCTAAAATGTTTATGCCACCCTTAAAAAATTACTGTGAAGGTCAAATGAGAGGTATCATGAAAAATTGCTTGTATCCAGAATATAGTAAAGGTTAGCTCCTTTACCCTTTTCCCTCAGGTGAGTTGAGTAGCTTTTATATTTTTAAGAAGTAATAGGAATTTGTTAAATGAATGGGCCACGGTCTTTAATCTGAAATTCTCAGATGGAGAATTTTTAATCCTGAAAAATGGGTACAAGTGCTGAAATTCTCAGATGGAGGCCTGGGAATATTTTTGCACTCACCAAAGTGTTGCACTGAGAGATATTTTTAGAACTTGGTGAGAATGATTATTTAAAATATAACACCATGTAGGATGCGGTAATTATGATATAAAAAACAGGTATTGAATATATATTTTTCATAATAAAACTTGTTCTTTATGTAAAACTACCACTGCTCACTTTTATATCTTTTCAAAGTTTATAGTGAATAGAAGAAGATACTTGTACTATACTCACCCATGATTATTTGAATATAGTATTCCACTGATCCTAACGTTCTGGAAATTGTTCATCCCTTTCTAGAAAGATTCACTATACATATTTGTATGAAGTAAGAGACTAAGGATCCCTAACTCAAATAAATTTTTCCTTTTTCTCCATAGGTATATTATTTAAAGCCAATTAAGGAATTTGGAGTTTCAGGAAGCAGATAACTAGGTCATAAATGTACTATCCTGACAAAGCCAGAGGCAATGTCAAGGTCAATGAAGGAAATGGGTTTGTATTAATGTGTGATTTCAGCTCCTCATATTTGGATCCAATCATAATAATTGTGTGCTTTTTGCCAGCTTTCCTGGGTGTTCAGCTTTCCCTCCAGAGACTGAAAGTAGAGTTAGTTACAAGCTCAGAGGACTAAATATACTGCAGCTGGATTATAACTTTCGTTGAAAAGAACATCAGTTGCTTGGCTCAGAAGTTCTTCTGTATTTTTCTATTATATAGACACTTAAGAGTTTTATTCCTCTTCCCACATAGCTCCAGCTTTTTGAAATTGCATTAAGACATTATCAAGAAAACAATATAAATTTCGTTTGTACCATTCATCTGAGTTAGTCATAAAAAGAAACAGTTACAGTTGACCTTTGAACAACATGAGTTTGAACTGCATGGGTCCAGTTAGACCTGATTTTTTTTTTTTATGAATACAGTACAGAACTGCAAATGTATTTTCTCTTTCTTGTGATTTTCTTAATAACATTTTCTTTTCACTAGCTTAATTTATTCTAAGAATATAGTATATAATACATATAGCATACAAAATTAGTGTTAACTGATTGTATATGTTATCGGTAAGGCTTCTGGTCAACAGTAAGCTATTGTAGTTAAGGTTTTTGGGGATCAAAAATTATTTGTGGATTTTTGACTGGGGAGTCAGTTCCCCTAACCCCCATGTTTTTCAAGGATCAACTGTATTTTATTTCTACAAATGTGGACTCAAGTTAGGTACACACAAAGGTAATATAATATTGCTTACTTTTCAAGAAATCTGGACATTGCTGTTATCAGCTGCTGAAAAGTTTATGTGAACAGAATGTAATTTGTTTTCACAGGGTGCATATGTATGTGGATCTCTCTCGTTCTCTTATTGTTCATCTTTATTATTTCCTGTGTTGGTAGACTTTGTTAAAAATAATGAAAGCACACTGTTAACATAATTTTTATTGTAGAAAAACAAAAAGCAATCTAAATATTCAATAAGGTTAAACTTATTATGAAACATTATATAATATTATTATCTATGTGATTAATGTTTTTAAAATTTGACTTACAGGTAATTCTAAAAAAAATTATTGGGTTGTACCTCACACCTATTAAATTAATTTTCAGAGAAAGAACAAGACAATCTGCATTTTTAAGAAATAGATCAAGTAATTTTGGAGAATGTTACACTAGAATGTAAGCTTAGAGTGAAAGAAATTATAGTGCTACTATAATGCTCTGTACATCATAAGTGTTCAATGAATTTATGCTGAACAAATGAATACATTATTATCTTCTTTGGAAAATGTGTTATTCTCAAGAATGAATGAAAGTATATAAAACACCAAAAGGTGCTCTTGATATAATATTGGATGAAAATAGACAATAAAAAATTGCATGCATTCTAAGGCTACAAATATTTAAAAAGGATTTTTTTTTTTTTTACAGAGAGAGAGAGTATGAGCAGAGGGGGATTGGCAGAGGGAGAGGGAGAGAGAGAATCTTAAGCAGGCTCCGTGCCCAGCGCAGAGCCCAATGCAGGGCTTGACAAGGGGCTCAATCTCACAACCCTGAGATCATGACCTGAGCCGAAATCAAGAGTCGGTTTCTTAACCAACTGAGCCACCTAGGGGCACCCTTAAAAAGGCATTTTAAATAGAAAAAATAACACCAAAAGCATCATCTATATAAGAAACAAAATTAGGGGTGCCTGGGTGGATCAGTCAGTTTAACGTCAGACTCAGTGTCAGATCAGGTTATGATCTTGGTCATGGGACTGAACCTCGCATCTGGCTCCACGCTGAGCACAGAGTCTGCTTGTCCCTCTCCCTTCCCCTTTACTCCTCCCCCTCTGCTTCCCCTCCCCACCCCACTTGTGCTCTGTCTCTCTAAAATCGATCAATCAATCTTTGAAAAAAAAGAAAAAAAGAAATAGAATTTCACCAGAATTAAAATCTTTGCAAGACTCTCTCAAGGAAATGAGAAGACAGGAGAGAAAATATTTGCAAATTAAATACCAAATAAAGTACTTTATCAAGAATATGAAAAGGACTCTTAAAACTTAACCATAAGAAAACAAACACATTTTAAAATAGGCAAAAGACTTGACTAAAGAAGATATCTGGATGGCAAATAGCATAAGAAAAATGCTCAACAGCATTAGTTATTAAGGAAGTGCAAATTAAAACCACTATGAAATACTACTACACATATATTAGAGTAGCTAAAAAAAAATAGTTGACAACATCAAGTACTGATGAAGATTCAAAGTAATTAGGACTGTCATACATTTCTAGTGGAGATGCAAAACGTTAGTCTCTTTAAAAACAGTTTCTCAGTTTCTTATAAAGTTAAACATACACTTACCACATGGCCCAACAGTCCCACTTCTAGAAATGAAAACTTATTTTCACACAAAAATCTGTACATGCATGTTTATAGCAACTTTATTTATAATCTCCAAACACTGGAAACAATGCAAATGTACTTAAATTGGTGAATGGTACACTGTGGTATAGTCATGCAGTGAAATCTTCAGCAATACATAAAAAAAAAACCAATTATTGATTGATGCAACCACATGGATGAATCTCAAATGTATTATGCTAAATGAAAGAAGTTAGGTACAAATTGCTACAACCTGTATGATTCTATTTATATGATGTTCTGGGATATGTAAAACTATAGGGACAGAGAATGGATCAGTAGTTGTAATTGGTAAGGGTGAGATGAAGGTTTGACTCCCAAAAGACAGCATGAGGATTTTTTTTTTAGGGTAACAGAACCATTCTGTGTCTTGATTGTTATGATGATTATGTAACCCTAAGCATTCATCAAAACTCAGAGCTATACATAAAAGAATAGTGAGTTTAAAAAAATAGTGAGTTTTATTGTATGTATACTTAAAAAAAAGTTAAAAAAAGAAAAAAATAGAAGAAATGGAAGGAACCCTAAAATTAAAGACAATAATCATTGTGATGTGGTAGTGAATTTCTTTTTTGCCTTCATTTTCCAAATATTTCTCTGATGTGGTTGAAATAGTTATTCAAGTAATAAGTTATTTTTGTATATAAAGTAAAAGACTTCATAATAACACTATGTTTGATGAGCAGAGTCATGTGTCCTTTAGTCTTCTTCATAAATTAACATTACATTTGCTTTGTGGAGTTAAGCATTAGTTGTAATTGGGTCTATATGGCTGCAAATCAACAGACTGAGAAAAAAAAGACCTAGTCAACCTAACCGATATTTTTCTATATGACAACCATCTGTTTAAGTGCTATATTTAATAAAAATATAACCTTTCTCTGTATGCTGCTTCTTTGACCCAAGCTATTTGCCTCCCCCTCGTGTCTGCTCCTCCCACATCCACACCCATACACATACCTACATGTAAACATTGCCACATACACTGAGACATACTTCCAACTTAAAAAATCCTTGCATATTGTTCAAATATGGTTTTTAAGTTATCTTTCCTGGAGTCCTCCTTTGATTCCTCTGCCCAACCTCCTTCCAAGGATTTTCCCAAAAGGCCCCTTCTCTCTATCTGCATGGTAGAGTTCACACTGAATTTATCACATTGTATTAAAACTCTCATTACAGGTAACTTGATACACCAACTAGATTATAAGATTTTTACAGAAGGTTGTCTAATATATTTTGATACCTCCACTAATCAGACAAAAGCCTAGAACATGGTAGCTACTAGATACATTTTTATTGTCCAGCCTGAATCGAATACACTTACTGTTTTAGTGGGTATTTGCCCCGTAATTTTAGTCTTACAAGCAATCTTTTCTTTCGTTTTTTTTTTTTTTTTAAGAAAGTCTTTTTTAAAAAGGAAAAATAATCCCTCATTGCTACAAAAGGGGGTGGTTGGTATATGTCTTGTTTGAGTTGAATAGATTCCTAGAGCCATACACCTTGCTGGGTTCATCCATTGATTACCAAGTATGGGCAACATCCTGATAGCTCAAGGAAGGTATGTTGTAATAAGCCTTTCAACAATGTTAACAACATGGCTGCTTTCTAAGACCTTGTCAGTTACATTATTTTGTTATTCGTGAGAAGAAACTGTTAAGGAACCAGATAGAGCAGGTTCAAATTTCACAGAAAATAAAAAGTTAAATACTAGACAGAGATTTTGTAGAAAACATATAATGTTAGTTTATAGGTAACATAATATATCTTCTGGCCTCCCAAAGAACACAAGATCATAAACTCATAAAATCAAAATGGTTGTAAGAAATCCACCATCTCATCCCATTATTTTATTTGTAAATTAAATCATATTCACACTTTATCCAGCTGGTTAGTAGCAGAACCATAATCAAAACTTACAGTCACTGAAACATACATGATTTAGTAATTCTTTTGAATTTTAAAAATAAAACAATGAAAAAAATAAGAATGTATGAATATACAATATGAGCTACTTGCATGTTTTCTAAAACTAAAAACAAAGCCTTAATGTGTTTTTGATTCCTACTGCTTGCATCCAATATCAAGGGTGGAATAGCAACATTGCCTTTTTAACTAATTTACTAGTAATATTTTCTAAAGTACTTATAAAAAGTTTGAAGAAGGGTGATTCCCAAGACATAAATTCCACAGTTCAAGGATTCTTTATCATAGAAATTAACTTAATCCTATTCAGCAGGACAAGCAAAAGTCTAACATTTTACCAAGTCCTGCCCTATAGTAGACAAAGAGAAGCTTGACTTGCTAGTATTATCAGTGTCTCAAATATCAAAAAGACAAAATCTTTATGTATAAATTGGAAAAAAATGTCCAACTGACATCCTTGAATCTTACAATTCCATGCCACCAGTTGTCAACAAGGATGACTTACAAGCCTGTTAGCACTGCATACTTTCAAAGACAGGTGGCCAAGGAACCGTAGCACAAACAAGCTCTACTCCCTGCTCATCCTATGGAAACATCTACTCAGTGTGACACTTGCATTTGACCCATAAGCAGAAAGTTACACCTGATACAGGGTGACCCCATTAAAAATAAATACCTGTCTCTTCCATCCCAAGCTTCCTTGGTTTAGCAACACAGTGTCCATTAAAGATATTACAGGGGAACTCAATCACTTGTCCGAAGGAGATACTGAATTAAAAAGTGCTCTGGGGGTAGAGGTAACATCTCTATGGATAATAAGAGACCCATCAGACTCAGCTCAAGAGAGTAGAAGTGACAAAGCCAGTCCCTATTGACCATCAATTACCACTAACTAAAATAGCAACCACGTTTCTCAGAGAGACACTGTGCATTCCGCTAGGTTTTCAGCTTCAGCCTCAGTTCATGTCTCCCAAGCCCCACTGCCCTTGAGTCTTATGCCCATTTGAACTTCCACAGAGATGATGGATATCCAAGCCTAAGTGGTTCATATAGTTTTGATTTAAAAATTCAAACATGCTTTTCTGTCACTCTTTGTGGAAGAAATACTCTTGTGTTTTCTTTTCTTTTTTTTTTTTAATATAGAAATTGGATTAAACAGCATGCTTTGCAAGCAGATAGGAATGCTAATTAAAGGACAGACTTCACAGCCACATAAAAGCAGCTCCACACAAAAGTCTTCTCATTCCATCTCAAATGTGGTGTTAACGACTTGGTCAGACAGAGCTTGCATGAACTCTGCTCACTAAAGATAGAACATCAAATAGTCTTAGCAAAGAAGAGTGAAGTCACAAATTTAAGTAATCAGCTCCTTACATTTCTATTATGATTGGTGATATTTGATTGGTATGGGTGAAAGCTAATGTCTTGATTACAGATGCCAGCAAAGAAAGTGTTAGAGAAGACTGGGTTTGTTCTGAGAAAAGCAAAAATATAATGCTGAAATGTGATCTGACTGCTGAAATTTTAATGTACTTTTTGTTATTGCTCACTGGAACAAAAGTTTTAATCAAGAGAATATCTTAATTTTAAAATCACAGCACAATAGAAACATAAACATAGCATAATCCTTACTTTTACTATATTTTCTCTAATTTGAACATCATTTATTCACTCAACAAGCTGATACTGATGTAGCAGGCCCTATGCTCTGTATTAAGGACACAAAGGTGAATAAGTCATGGTCTCTAATCCCCAAATATGACACTCTAGGGAGGATGTAGGATGCTTGAACAGAAGGTTACAAAGTAAGGCAATAAGGGCAATGACAGCTAAATGCACAGATTATTCTGAGTATCTTCCTTAGTCTAAGAAGTAGGTATCGGAGTGGCTGCAGGGGAGGGGGACTGATCAGGGAAGAATTTCTGGTAAGGGGCAAAGAGGAGGTAAAATATATTTCAGATGGACAGGGCATGAAATTGGGGCAGTGTGTCAGTGTTCTAAGTAATTCGAAATTACTCAAATGCACAGAATTCAAATGCACTGCAGGAGCTGATGCTGGGATTGTAGGCAGCAACCAGATCAGGATGGTCCTGGCACATAATGCTAAAAAATGTAATCTCTGTTCTCTATGTCAGAAACCTATCAGAGTCCCCAGTGGAGGGCTGGTGTGTGCAGTGTGAAAAACAGCCCAGGTAAGTCTGTCATGTTCTTCTGGTTCAGAACCATAGATTCATTCTCTCAACAAATAATTGTTGAGTGCTCCCTTTGTGTCGGGCAATGTGCTGAGGATACAATATTGAACAAGACAGGTAAGCTCTCTTCTTTGTAGAAAGATTGATAGTGAACAATTTGAGAATATTAAGTAAGATTTAAAAATTTTCTGGCTGTCATGTGGAGAAAGGGGTGAAGGCTAGATGCAAGGAGACAAGTTAGGGGGCTGTTGATAATCTGAGATAGTCTAGGGGGAGTCAAAATGTAAATGGTGGGAGTAAGAATGGATAGAGGAGATAAATTCTAGAAATATTTAGAAAGCAAAATCAACAGGGCATGATTGTTGGAGATAAGATAGGGTGGAGTTGGGGCAGATGAGGGAAGGAAAATTGGGTAGATGGTAGCCACAGCAGTCAAGATAAAGTATACATTAGAAGTAGTCTATCTTAGTCCAAGACCACAATATAAAAGGCCTGGGAAAATATATATAGCTTTACATGCAGGATTTTATAATACCAACATTTTATACGGGACTACATTAAAGATGGTCGCACAGCTATTGATCTGCAATGTCCTAGGGGAAGATAAACATTTAGTGATACACCGAAAGAATTTCAGAAACAGGATATTTCTATTTTCTCTCATGAATAAAAATGTGCTATTACATTAGCAGAGGGTTTTAAATAAAGGACCTCAACATTTCTGAACTTCTGAACTTATCTTAACCATCCCTTCTCTATTTCTATGTCAGTCGTTGTTCATATTAACACTAACATGAACTAACCGTGGCTCAGGTGAGAAAACAATGCAACTGACACTTCATTTTCCTCTGCCAATAACTCAGGAGGGAAGGACTCCACAAATTAGGTTGACACATGGTGTCTAGAAAGAATTAATTCCCACTCGATTCTGGGCAGACTTACAACCTGGGCTCCATCCATAAGGACTGATGGGAATTCTGAGGATTGGTTTGTGTGGTGTTATTTTCTATTGCCATCAACAACTGGACATAAGAATACCAATCACCAATGAGCACCGTGTTGTTTTTGCTGCTGTATTATCGGGAGACACTTAGGAATTGTTCCACATTTGGAAGTTGTTCTTGACCTGCATTCGATAGTTTGGCTCTATTTGTCATGTTGATATCTTCTGGCAGGAACACTTAGACATTTATTGTAAGAGCTTTATCAGAAGACAAAAATATTTTGGATATGCCAAATCAAATTATAGTGCACTTGAACAGTCACCATCCATCTTTTACCCATGATTAACATTTATTATGCAGCATCAGAAAGATTTGGATTAAGAGACATCAGGAGGAAAAAAAATATATATGTATATATATTTAAATGTTTCTTGCTGAAACCAGTGCTGCTTAAGGAGCAGTTAACCAGCATAACTGGTGGATTAATTGTACTCACAGTACTCTCTAATACATATTGGATGGAATTCAAATTAGCTTTAGGCAAAATTACAAAGAAGGCCAAATTTTATCTTTAGAATCCCCTTGTTTTCAATTTCCTCATTCATTCAAAGTTTATTTACTGAGTACCTATTATGTACTAGATACTAGTCTAAGCAAAAAGTTCCTACCCTTGTGGGGATTACCCTCATTCTTCTAATTCTTCTCATACCCAGCCCTCAGTTTATCCCCTTGCTCTAGTTTTCCCAGAAATACAAAATACTCTTATTCTCTTTTCTCATTTCTCCATTGAAACATATCTCATTCATTAGTGATTACCTTTCTAGGGGCTTCTGAAAAAAAAAAAGACCTCATCTCAAAGACATTACTGTAACACTTGGTAACTCAGTTATGTAGCTTGCTGATGTGAGAAATAGGAAAATGGAAATAATTTGGAACCTCCGGATCAAACCATGGAGTGTGAAAGCTATGATACCCGGACAAAGCAGGGGCAGCACAATCCAGCAGGAAGAGGGTGAGTTCTGAAGCCAGACAGGTTTAAATCCCAGTTGCACCCCTGGCTGATGGTGTGACTTAACTTGCCTAGATACAGTTTCCTAGACTTTAGTAATGAATACTAGTAAAGGATTAGAAATTTATATATATATATATATATATATATATATATATATATATATATATATTTAGTGACAGGAGAAAGTAAATGGTCAAGAAATAATTATTATAATTTTATTTCCTACAAGTTAAAATTAAGGAATGTTTCCACCATCAGTCCCATTTGTTCAGTGACTATGTTGCACCAATATTTGTCTTGGGGCTCATGGCACTATTAAAGGCCACTAATTGAAAATCTATTCGGTTTTGGGGGGAGAGGAGAATTTTTTTTAAATTTTGAAATAATTATTATAAAATTGGCTAGTTAGTACAAAGAACTCTTCATTTTGCTAAACCATTTGAAAGTAAAGTTGCTGACCAGGTGTGCTATTAACCCAACTTTAACATTTATTTCCTTCAAAGACATTTCATAACATAACCACAGGACCATCTAAATCAAGCTAATATGAGTATATTTCAATCTTCAAATTCTCAAACCCTATTCAAATTTCACCATTGTCCCAATAATGTCCTTTATAGTAAAATGATCCAGTTCAGAACAACACATGGCATTTACTAGTCATGTGTCTTTAATCTTCTTCAGATCACAATAGTGCCCCTGTCTGTCCTTGTCTTTCATGACTTTGACAATTTTGAAGATAACAGGCCAGTTATCTTGTTGAATATTCCTCAATTTGTTTGTCTGATATTTTCTCAAGTTTAGAGTCATGTTATTCATCATTGGCACAAATATCACAGAGGTAACGCTGTGCTCTTGTTGCAGCTTATCAGGTGGTACACGCTTTCAATTTGTCCCATTACCGAGAATTTGTGATTAATGTTGTATCTGCTAGGTTTCTCTACTATAAAGATACTCTTCCACGTTACATTAATACATTTTTTTGTGGGGTGGTACTTTGAAACCATATGTTTCCTGTTTCTTATCAAAATTTGATATATTCATTTATTTATTTTCATATTATATAAACGCAGAGATTCCAATTTCATTGTATGCGTTATAATCCAATACTAGCATTCTTTATTTTGATGCTAAAATTGTTTAAGATTTGGCCAGTGGGAACTCCTTCAAGTGGATTTCTGAGTCCTTTGGGGATGTCTTCATCATCCTGCAGCACCACAAGATGCTCCAGCCTCATCTTTTACTTTCTCTGCCCCAGCCCTGAGAATCAACCATTTCTTCAAGGAACCGTTTTTCTTTTAGCGCAGTATCCAGAAGCCAATGTCTGAGTGCTGCTATTGGGGTATCTCTTCTCTCAGGCCCTCAGAGTGGACAAAGGGAGAGAATATATGTGTGTAGCTATAGACTTAGATTTATTTCCGTACATATCGAAAGACACTGAAAAACATGAGATCACATCAATATTTTGAAATCCCACCCAACACCACAGGGAAGGAAAAGAAAAAGAATAGGAGGAAAGGAAAGGGAGAGGAAGGTGAAGAAGGGAAGAGAAGGAAAGGGAAAAAAAGGGAAAAGGAAAGGGATTTAACGGGGGAAAGGAAGGGAAGAGGAAAGAAGAGAAGCAGAACTCTGTGATGTTTTTAGACACCCCTTTAGAAGAATGTAAAGAAGCACAAATTCACATTTCAAATGGAATGACAGCAAAGGCTTAAAAAATGTCTGTGTTTTCTGTTTGTTTGTTTTTGTTTTTTTTCCCTGCCTACACTCAACAGTCAGACTTACTCCCTCCTATACCTCCCTGTCTTTTCATAAGAATGTGAAGAAGAGTTGAGGATGTTCCAGACCAACCATCAATCAACTGACCCCCAGATTTATAAGAGAACCTGGCCAAAATGAGCAGACCAATCTACCCAATCCATAACTAAGAGTCAGTACGTGGGAAGCCAGCCGAGACTCGAAGAACCTCCCAGCTAACCTGTAGTCCTGTAAACAATGATAATTTGGTTATTATTTTAAGCCACTGAGTTTTGGGGTCCAGTGTTATATATCATTATTTGGGCTTGTTGAATTAATCTAGAAGTTACAGTTTGTTTGTTTTTTAAGATTTTATTTATTTATTTGACAGAGAGAGACAGCGAGAGAGGGAACACAAGCAGGGGGAGTGGGAGAGGGAGAAGCAGGCTCCCCGCCGAGCAGGGAGCCCGATGCGGGGCTTGATCCCAGGACCCTGGGATCATGACCTGAGCCGAAGGCAGACGCTTAATGACTGAGCCACCCAGGCACCTTAGAAGTTATACTCTGAAATCAGAAGTACTCTTCCCCTATCAATTTATATTTTCTGTGGTACTTAATATCCCATAGGCATTGTTTTACTCCAAGTTGAGTAAATGGACTATGGTTAGGTTTCAGGGTAAGCTAGATATATATGACTGACACCATTGGAATAGAATCTTGTCTCTGTTTGATTCACTAAATGACCACAGGCTAAAAGCCAGAGCCACATATTGAGCATTTCAAGAGCACAGATAATGTATTATTTTTCTTTGTATATCTAGCACCTAGGAGAGCCCCTACTATATTTGCAATAGTGTAGGAACTTATTCAGAAAGTGAATGAATAAAAAAACAAATGAATTCTGGCCAGTTATTTTAAAAGTTGAGCAAAATAAATATTTATTTAATGAAAGAACGAATGAGGATTCAAATTCACTAAACAGAAAACTCTTTGTTTAAAATGGTCAATCCTTCTAATAAAATTAAGGAGTAGGAAAAAAAAAAAAAAAAACAAGCCAATAGACCTGAGTCTATAAATGAAGAAATCTGTAAGAAAAAAGGAGAGCTACAAAATATTGATAAAAGGGACGGTTTTATAATGCAAGCATCATAGCAAAAGAGCTAGGAAAGAAGACATGTCATTTTGCTGAAAAATCCGCATCCCCGGAAGTTCTCAGTATATGATTTACATGTCACAAAATCCTAAAGAGAGCCAGATGTGCAAGCAATATTCTCGAAGTGAGTGTACAAGCAGTATGCCAGGACTCCTGAGTTCCTATAAACGTGGGAACGTTGCCTCAGAAGAGGGTGCACATAGTTGTGTTTCTTGTGATCTCAGCAGAAATTAATATTGTTAGCATCCTTTAAGAATAAATATAAAAGCTTGGCTTTCTTCTCCCATGTTCCAATTAAAATCAGGATTTTAACAATTATTTTCAGGAACCAAGTTGATGTTGATACATTACTATGCGGATAGCTCTGTGTTGTAGCAATGATGTTTTGTGCTTGGATGGTAATAACCGTCAAAATGCAAGGGGTTAGTGAACAGGACCCATGGGGAATGGCAGGATGACACTCTATGCAAGACATTCTGCTAATAGGTCTGAGAGCAATTACTGTATGGTTTATGATCACAACACTTAACCCTCTCACTCTCAGACTGGAGGAAGCTTAGCCAGCAATTTGCTTAAGGAAGTTTTCAGCATTCCTTTTTTTACCGGTAAAGTCCATTTAAGAGGCATGTTATGAAGACTGTCAAATATGTCTGTGCATTAGAGACTTGAAGGTGGTCTATAACATGACTGCCGCACAGCAAATGAGCAAACCCAGAGGAGACTGGGGCCTCTGACTTCACCTACTTCAGAACCTATTCAGATTATCTGCATTTCTAACTTTAAGTTCAGTTGATCAGTTACTCTTTCATGCACTGCTCCTTCACATCAGCATTAAGATTTCATTATTTTTATTTGAGTGTTGTTACGGCATTGTGCTAGCTCCTATTTTCTTTAAAAGAAGTGTAATTGTATGAGTCGTGTTTACAGAAGACAACATAAGCCCTTGGTAATCATCTCTTACCCATTATTCAACATTCTTTCTAAAATATTCCAAATCTGCTACCATCTCCCTTCCTGCCAACTAGTATGGTGCCTTGGTTTCTCAACTCCTTAGTTTTTTCCATATTCCAAATCATGTTCTGTAACTTGTTTACCCCATCATCTACTATCAAGAAAGAACAGCAAGTAATCTTCAGATTAAACCATAACAAGGAGTGTGTGTGTGTTATCAACCGAGCACAAAAAATCATAAACAAATATGATTGTTGAAAGGAAGGTTCATAATTTGGCGATTGGAGAAAGACAGTGATAATAGGTTAGATGTGATATTGAGCCACATTTAATTAGTAGAGTTTTTGAGCCCATAAGATTCAAATAGAATAAGTTTCTAATTCCATCCAGCATGGCTTCTAGTGACTGACAATTTGAATTAACAATCAAAATATCATCTTCTAATTTGATCAGTACATATAACATATGCATTTTTACAAATGACCTCTGAGAGGTCCTTCTAACAAATATATGTTTGGTGTAAAGAGACTATTTTTTTCTCTACAATCTCATACAATAAATTTAGCTTTCTTTTGTGCAATACTTGATTGAATCAATTTGCAAAATAGAAGCATTGTTGCCAATAATAGCTTTCATTTTTTAATACTTACTACGGAAAGTTATTTGAGGTATCTGTTTAGTTGAGGTGTTTGCTTGGTTGAGAACCCCAACCAGGGCTTATAGGTACATTTGTACAGCTTGTAAATCTAGGGAGTACTATTTACATTCTATTCATTATAGACAGACATATATATATATATATATATCTCCTTATAATAATTTTCACCACATTCAGGACTAAACTTTTGCAGTGGAAGGGCAGCTTTTTCTAATTCACACAAAGGCACTGTTAAGGCCAGCAAGAGGCAAATTTCTCAGATTTGTTTTTCAACCCCCAAATTTGAGGTTTCTAACAGAAGTTCATATGATATGACTTTGCTTCCCTGGCTAGAGATATTTGGATTAGTAGCAGATACCTGCCCATGCTGGGCCATCAGAATTTTATCCTGATCTGTTTCTCTGTCAAGTTGGAACGAAGGACATGAAAAGCCAAGAACTACAGGGAGGCAACTTTTGCCTCATAATGAGGTCAAAGAAACTAATCTGCAGGGAAATAAGAACATTAAAGAATAAAGAGAGGAGCAGGGACACAATGTGGAAGAAGCGTAGTATCTAAGAAATGGTTGGCTTAGTTTTCAATGGCTTTCCATCTACTGATTCCAGTTGCTTCTAGATCCAGCTGTCTTTTGTTGCCATGGATTTCAGGACATATGCACACATTATTTTAATTCCCCCACAACTGAAAAATTAAATTAGATTGAGTGGAGAATAGTAGCCTTATCGATAGGAAATGATGTTTTATAATGACTGCTCTGATGGAAAAGGATAAGGTGTTGGATCCCAGACCCATATTTGGGGAATGGAGAGTTTTTTCTGGAGGAAGTGCCATCTGTGGAGTGGCATGCAAGAGAAGTGGAGTTAGCCAGATGGATAACTGAGAAAGGATTCCAGAAAAAGGGAATTACATTACGAAGGCTGTAGATGAGAAAGAGCTAGGGGAATTGAGAAGAAAGGAAGTAATTTGAGCTGGTGGAAGATGAGACTGGACAGTTAAAGTCCAGCTTTTAAACGGCTTCATAAACTGTCATAAAGAGTTTGAACTTGGTGCTGAGAGCAATGGAGAACACAAGATTAGGCTACTAAATAGGCAGAGGGCAGCCATTTAGGGATTTGGGGGTCTTGTTGTGTTAATTACTTTGGTTTTTATCCAAACAGCATGTTTACAACATGGGAGAACAGATTGACATTTCAGGGAGAAATAGATAACTCTAGTTAGGATAACCAGAAATGTAGGAAAAAGTGATGAGAGGAAATAGGAAAGCAGAGGAGGTGAGGGTCAGGTGCTTGCAAGAGATATTTCATAGGTAGCAGAGACACTGCAGGCAGAGGGTTGAGAGGAAGAATCTCAGAGAACAGCTGGCCGTCTGCAATGGACCACTTTATCAAGTAAAACTGCTGTGTGATTTTTTTTTTTTTTTTGAGAAGCATGTTTTTCTCCTTTCTTTCCTGGCACGTTGTGAAAAGTAAGTAAAGCAGGGTTATGTAAGATAGGAATTGAGGAGACCTGAACAGCTGTAAAACCCACTCTATTTGAGAGCATCTAGCTGGTCCAAAGGAAGTATCCAAAGGGCAAGAGGATCTCTGGCTCAATATGGGAAGGTGGTGACATCCAAAACTTTTTTTTTTTTTAAACAGAAGCATGGCAGTATGAATCCATTTATTCATTAAATAAATATTTATTGCATACCTTTCATGTGCAAGGCACTATGCTGGGAATTGGGTATATATTGACAAGGAAGATAGACACTGTCCCTGCCCTCATTGAACTCAGTCTACTAGGCGAGATAACCATTAAACACATAAATTTAAAATTATTAATAATTTTGAGTGTATAGCAAGGATTTCTACTCATCTGTGTGTATTTAAGGAAGTAGTGTTTGAATGGTACTGTGGGCCAAATTGTGCCCCTCCCTCCCCCCCGAATACGTGTGTGGAAGTTCTAACCCTCAATATAACTGTACTTGGAGACAGAGCCTGTCAAGAGGTAACTAAATTTAAATGGGCTCATAAGGATGGGGGCCCTAATCCAATAGGACTGGTGTCTTTATAAGGAGAGGAAGATACACCAGAAGTATGCCTGCTCAGATCGCCATGACAGAATACTGCAGACTGGGTGACTTAAACAACAGGAATTTATTTTCTCATAGTTCTGGAGGCTGGAAGTCCAGGATCAGGGTGCCGGCAGAGTTAATTTCTGGTGAGATCTCTCTCCTTGGTTGCAGATAATCACCTCTTCCCTGAGCTGGCTTTCTAGGTCTCAAAGAGAAAGCAAGTCTCATTCTTGTCCTGTCATTACTGGTCATGAAGCAATACACAACAGCCCATGTAAGTACATATGTATGCATGAATCTTAATTGAACAAATATTTTTGCACTGTCTATCATAGTAACATTTCTTCCTCACAGAAACCTGATGAGGTAGGTAATATCATTCTCACCATTATACAGATGAGGAAACTGAGGCACAGAGTAGGTGACAGAAAACTAGGATTTGCTTTGGAAGGTTGTCTCCTCTCACCATGCCCATTATAATAGTATTTAATTTTCCTTCCTTTTTAGATACTTAAGTGAGATAGCATTGACAAACTGTGCTCAAAAGACTCAGATGTAAGAAGACTCACTTCTACTGGGGGCACCTGGGTGGCTCAGTCGGTTAAGCGTCTGCCTTCAGCTCAGGTCATGATCCCAGGGTCCTGGAATCAAGTCCTACATCGGGCTCCGTGCTCAGTGGGGAGCCTGCTTCTCGCTCTGCTGCTCCCCCTGCTTGTGCTCTCTCTCTCTCTGTCAAATAAATAAATAAAATCTTAAAAAAAAGAAGAAGAAGAAGAAGAAGACCCGCTTCTAGATCCTGCTGGTCCAAATGAGCCCCCAGAACTGGGCTCCGGGTAGTTTGCATTATAGTCCCCACCTCCTGGCAAGGAATTCTTTGACTGAAAAAATAAAATTCACAGTCTTTTAGAAGAACCCCAAGAATAATCCATGGTAAATACAGCCAGTGTCAGACAGCCTACGCTAAAGACTGATGGAGTCGGCTTGGACAGAGAACACCTACAGCCCTGGCAGGGGAGTCAGAGCAAGTTGTCCCCTGGTAGCCCTCCTGAGGGATCCAGATTTCCACTCCCTTACCTCCCACTTACCTTCATGAAGACGTGGGGTGGGGGGTCTTATAAATCTTCTGCTTTAGACAGAGCAGGTTACAGATAAAGGGAGAAAGTACCCTTGCATTCCCGGACCTGCTTTGCAGCAGTCTAGCTGCGGTGTGTTTGTGTCTCATCGCAAGGTGGAGCTCCTGAAGACATGGCGCCGGCTGCGGGGAGTCGCCCTGACGTGGGGAGGAAGGCTGGGTCACAGCCCATACGTGCAGCTCTTGTTCCCAGAGATGTTAGCTTCCGGTGGCCATTTATAAAAGCGAGGCTAAAAAAGAAACGTAAAACTTAAAAAAAGTAGATAATCACAACTTGATCAAAGGGAACAAGATGATAAAATGGTAAAAGAAAAAAATAAAAATAAAGAAGAAAATAAAAATAGCTAAAATAAATAATAGGGCACGAATGGGAAAAACTGTTAGACAAAACAGATCTACAGCTTAGTACAAGTGGCGTGGGATGTGTCACGAGTGAGGGCAGTGGCAGGGGACCAGTGGTGCTCTGCACTTTGCCCTTCCTGGCCCTTCAACCAGGTCCAACCCCAGCTGGTTCTCTAAGCCCTGAAGCAGGAGATCCTTGGAGAGATTCCCTCAGAAGGAAACCTCAGGCAAAGCCCTGGAATCTGTCTCCCCTGCCTAACCCAGATGCCTTCATACCCAAACTTCTAACGGATATCTAATCAACACACAGAGCTCCCAAGGAGCCTCTACTATCCAGTCCTACAGTGAATCCAGAAGAAAAAACATAGAAATACCTACCGCCTCAGCCCCCATCTGCCTGAATTTGCCTTAATTGTGCTGCTGTTGAAGAAGAACGCATAGTTTCCCTGTCAGTCTTTGCTTAGCTTTTCACTACAAAGGTCTCTGTCCTCACAGGGCCCACGGTAGTAATACTATTGTTGGTGCTCTTGACCAAAACTGTGGCATCTGTTGCATGATAACTGATTGTGTATGTGTACGTACACATGTGTACATGTGGGTGTGTCTGTGTGTTACATTGTGAACATCCTTCTCTATCTTTATCTACTTTTTTAAATGGTACTGATTTAGGCAACCACCTGGGTAGGTTGCATTAACGGCCCTGATTCTTCACCCCTTTGCCATGTGTCGAAGTCCAATTGAAATATAACCTCATCCAGAAACCACCCTCAGACACAGCAAGATAACGTTTGACTAAATGTCTGGGCACTCTGTGATCCAGTCTAGTTGACACATAAAATCAACCATCACACCACGAGACTTCGCAGTTACTCCCACAAAAAGTATGTGCTATTTTCTCAACCCTTAGCTTAGCTGTGGCTATGTGACTTGCTTTGACCTGTGGAGGGTTAGCAGGCATGTCATGACCTAAGGCTGAACAAGCTTCTTGGTGCTTCTACCTGTCCTCTTGCACCTCTGCCGTGACTCTGAAATAACACATCTGGCATACCCTTCTAGGCCTGTGAGAAAGATGAGCAACTCATGAAGCAGAGTTGAGTTGCCCCAGTTGAGCTCAGCCTGAATGAGTCGACCTCTGCCAACCCACAACCATGTTAACTAAGTGAAAGCTTGTTGTTGTATGACTCTGAGGACTTGTGGGTTCAGTTATATAGGACCGTTGTGCTCATAGTGAACCATTACACCATCCACTTTGTTTATATGGACCTTTTGTGTCTGTTCTGTATGTTCATTTGTTGCCAACCTTCCTATACTACTTGGTCCTTTTATCGGTTCTGTAAAGACAACCCAAATTATTGTGATAGCACAGATATTTTACTTAGGTTTAATATCAACCTTCTCAAGAGTGTAATGTACACTTTCAGTACTGAAAGTTATGCGTGACACAGCACAGTTCTGTAAGTGTACAATGTAAGGAAACACAATACTTTAATGCAAAGGACTGAAACTCTATAACACATGGAGGAGATTCCGGTGGTCCCTGCTCAAAACCCTTTGATGTCTCTCCATCAGTTTACAGAATAAAATCCAGAATTCTTAGTAGGTTCTATGCCATCTGGTCTAAACTCTTCCTTTACCTTGTGTAACCTATAAGTTAAACAGCAGAATTAATGGGTTGTTATTATAAAAGTAACTTGCTTTTTATCTTTCACCATCTTTTTAAACTGTTCAATGTAAATATTCCTTCCTCTACTCCAAATGAAAACTTAGACAATCTCATGGCCATTTTTTTCTCTTAGATTTTTTTTCTTTCTTTCTTTTCTTTCTAAACTCCCTTTAAGTTATAATCATGATCTGAATTCAGTGACTAAATTTGCCAGTTGAATATGTCAATCAAAGCTCTAACGTTAATGTAATGGTAAATTTCTTTCCTTCCCCTAACTGGGTCCTGGGATAAACTACTGTTTGCAGGAGAAAAGGGAGAAGAAGATTCCCCTTTTGTCTCATGCACTTCCTCCCTCACTTAGTCAGCTGCTGTTTCTGACCTTGCTAAGGTAGAACATGGAGTAGGAAAGAGAGGTAAGGGAAAAGGCAAGCTCTCATCTGACCATCCTGAAATAAGATGGCTCTGTGATGGTTTCCTTCACTGTGTAAAAGCTTTTTATTTTGGTGTAGTCCCAGTTGTTTATTTTTGCTTTTGTTTCCCTTGTCTGAGGAGACATATCCATAAATATGTGTCTAAGGGAGATGTCCAAAGGATTACTGTCTATGTCTTCTTTTAGGACTTTTATGGTTTCAGGTCTCACATTTAGGTCTTTAGTCCATTTTGAGTTTATTTTTGTGTATGGTGTAAGAAAGTGGTTGAGTTTCATTCTTTAATTTTTTTGCATAGCAAAGGAAACTATCAACAAAATGAAAAGGCAACCTATTGGATGGTAGAAGATATTTACAAATGATATATCTGACAAGGGGTTAATAGCCAGAATATATAAAGAATTTATGCAACTCAACACCAAAAAACTAAAAATCTGATTTAAAAATGGGCAGAGGACCTGAATAGACATTTTTCCAAAGAAGACATACGGGTGGCCAACAGACACATGAAAAATGCTCAACATCACTAATCATCAAGGAAATGCAAATCAAAACCATAATGAGATAGCACCTCACACCTGTCAGAATGGCTAGTACCAAAAAGACAATAAATAACAAACGTTACTGAGGATGCAAAGAAAAAGGAACCCTTGTGCACTGTTGATGGGAATGTAAATTGGTACAGCTACTGTGGAGAACAGTATGGGTTTCCCAAAAAATTAAAAATAGAAATACCATATGACCCACTGATTTCACTTCTGAGTATTTATCCAAAGAAAACGGAAACACTAATTTGAAAAGATATATGCACTCCTATGTTTATTGCAGCCTTATTTACAATAGCTAAGATATGGAAGCAACCTCAGTTGTCCACTGATAGATGAATGGATGAAGAAGATGTGATATATAGATAAATACATATATATATATAGAGAGAGAGAGAGAGAGAGAGAGAGTACTAGCCATAAAAAAACTGAGATCTTGCCATTTGTGACAATATGGGTGGACCTAGAGCATGTTACACTAAGTGAAAGAAAACAGAGAAAGACAAATACCATACAATTTTACTTATATGTGGAATTTAAAAATTACACAAACGAACAAACAAAACAGAAACAGACTCAAAAATACAAAGAATAAGCTTGGTGGTTGCCAGAGGGGAGGTAGGTAGGGAGATGGGTGAAATAGGTGAAGTGGATTAAGAGGTACAGACTTCCAGCTATAAAATAAGTAAGTCACAGAAAAGTACACCATAGGGAATATAATCAATAACAGTGTAATAATGTTGTATGGCGACCGATGGCAACTATACCTATCATGGTGAGCAGTGTGTAATGTATAGAATTGTCAAGTCATTATGTTGTGGACCTGAAACTAATATAACATTGTATGTCAACTGTATTTCAATAATAGGGATTTTTAAAAATAAATAAATAATAAAATAAAATAAAACATCTCATGCTTCTGATCCTGGCCAATGTTTAAAGCTGCCTCTTCCTTCGAATGCATATTCCTGTGTATAAGCAGGGCTTCTTCTTCAGCCAACTTCCCCAAATTTCCTTCAGCTTGCAGTGCTCCCCAACAGCCCCTTACAACCTGGGTCCACTTGTTTTGTAAGGCCGCTATCTGGACAGGATCCTTTTTAAACTAACAACCAATCTCAGGTTCCATGCCTGGCCCTTCAAATTTACAAGCAACTGACTGGCTTGAAGAGGACTACTTTGCTTTATAAACTATTGGCAGAGTCCACATAACTTAAGCCCTGTAAGTTGCCCCATTAAAGTCCCCCTGCTAGGGGCACCTGGGTGGCTCAGTTGGTTAAGTGTCTGCCTTCAGCTCAGGTCATGATCCTGGGGTCCTGGGATCCAGGCCCAGTCGGGCTCCCTGCTCCGAGGGAAGCCTGCTTCTCCTTCCCCTTCTGCTGTTCCCCCTACTTGTGTGCGTGTGTGCGCTCTCTCTCTGTCAAATAAATAAATAAAATCTTTAAAAAAAAAAGTCCCCTTGCTAAATTTGATGTGAGAAAAGAACATGGCACAGAGAAAGGTCCCCCGGGACAGGTCTCTCCAAGGAAATTCTCCTCTGTAATCTTTTTTTTTTTTTTCATTTATATTAGCTCTTTTACATTGTGACATGCTGAGAAGTTCAAGAGTCAAATCATTGGTTTTCAGCCAAATCTTTTGAAATTTTTCACCTGGCTCAGCACATCTCTGCTTAAAATTTCCAAATTGTCACCTGTTTCACTGGCTGCTCATTATTTCCCAGGTGGCCTGTTGTTCACTCACATGATGCTTGTGTTCTCTGAACTCTTCAGCATCTGTTCTCCCTTCCAATAAAGCTTTCCTATGCAGCCTTTCTGCTTAAGTCTAAACTCTGGTCTACTTTCAAGGGTTCACACAACTGTTTCCTCTTTATAATCATTCTTTGATTTTCTAGTCAAAATGAATATTTCCCTCTGTGTTCTCAGGGCGATGGCACCTTTAGTAGAACTCTTATTATAGCAGAGCTTGCATTAGACTTCCAAAATACAATATTTCACAGATTCTAGGATAAACAGTTGTTCACGTTTAAACATCTCTGAAATAGGCATGCATCCTACAGTCAATGCAATGACATAATTGCTTGGCGGGGTTTTGTTTTTCTACTTCTTTGTGTTATATAGAATGATGGTACATCTCACAGTTGATAGCATTTTAGTAGTTTGTGAGCCCCCAGAGCTGAGAGATTTTGCCTCATTCCTCTCTCTATTTCCTTCAGTGATCAATTCAGTGTCTTGCAGAAACTAGATGCCCCAAATGTATGTGTTCTATATAGTGCTGGGATACTGTGCTTTTCTTCAGTGTCCATTCCCAATTACAATTTCATTCAAATTAAAAGAGATTTGATGGGACATTCATTACTTAAAAAGTAACATTTATTAGTCTATGTGTTGTGATTAGAGCTTTAATGTCATCAGGAAGAAGTTTAATCTGACTTCATTTTCACTCCATTAAAAACCTTGTAACAGTGTTAATAAATTAGATCTCCAGAGTCATAAAAGTATATGTCATAGCCCCAATCTGCGTGTTTTTGACCACATTTGGATATTTAGCATAGTTTTAGATTTGGGAATATTCACCATTTGTACAAATTAATGTTTTCCATGATTTTAATGAGGCCACACAAATGTATAAATTGTACAATTTTTGTCAGTCCTGTAGTCAATGGCACTAATAAACTGGGGACTACACTGTAGCAATTAGAGTTCATTTCTTTGCTTAAAATGAGCACTTTCTATTGTGAGCTCATCACAGACTTGCCTTTTTTACACAGAATTATAATTAGACATTGTAAAGAAATTCAACCAGAATTATTATTTTAGGGAAAAAAAGAGACTTAAGGGAACAAAATAAACCCAAACACATAGTATTAATAAGGCATGGTTGTGATGCATAAAGGCCCTCTTATGCATAAGATTTAATTACCAAGATTCTCAATTTAGAATCATTCAAGGCACAATATTTACTAACTTACAGGTAATTTCATTTGTTTATAGACGTGTACAGAGGCCTTAGAATAGAGAAAGAAAACACAATAAAGAGATGAATAGTCTGGAGCAAAAGGCAACCTAATCAAATCTCAAATGTACCCTTTCCTGGATGCAAGCACGACAATATTTAGGATGGAAAAACTTACTTCATGCATATACTAAGTGAAAATCTTTTCATATGACAAGTTAATCTGTAGCTTTCTATCTATGTATTTATTAGTTTCTTTCATTAACTTTGTTCTTAAGTATTTTTCTGAATTTCCTAAGAAACAAAAAATTGCTGGAATTCTAAGAGATTATGAGGTAGTTCATCAAAAGATTGGTTTCTTTTTTTTAATTTCTATTTATTTTTTAGTTTAAATTCATTTAGCCAACGTAGAATACATCATTAGTTTCAGATGTAGAGTTCAGTAATTCATCAGTTGTATATAACACCCAGTGCTCACCACATCATGTGCCCTCCTTAATGCCCATCACCCAGTTACCCCAAAAGATTGCTTTCAAGGATGAAATGTACTATCTAGAAAATTCATATTCTCTTATATTTTCTTGTATGAGGCAAGTAAAAGCCCTTAGCCATGAATAAAAATAGTTACATTTCATAATCATTGTTCACAATAACCCTGAAAATAGGTGTTACCATTTTCATTTTAGATAAGTAAACACATTCAGAGAACTAACATGGTAAAGCCAAGTTTTGAATTTGGGTCTCTCTGTCTCTAAGGAGCACATTCTGTCCCCACTCTATCCCACCACAGGTGTGAAATGTTGCTGTAACTCTATTTGCTCTAGAATAGAATTAGGTGAGTTTTAAGTTTAATTTTAAGGTTATTGAAGCATCATTTTAGATCACATTACCTACTATCTGACAACGAGTATATGCTCTAAGTCAAATTTTGGATTTTTTTAAAAAGATTTTATTTATTTGAGAGAGAGAGAGCGCACGAGCAGGGGGAGAGGCAGAGGGAGAGAGACAAGCAAACTTCCTGCTAGGTGTGGAGCCCTGGGTGGGGGCGGGGGTGGGGTGGGGAGGGCTCAATCCCAGGACCCTGAGATCACCACCTGAGCCTAAGTCAGACGCTTAACTGACTGAGCCACCCAGGTGCCCCAAATTTTGGTTTTATATATGAAAGAACTTTCTAATGATTAGAGATCTTCCATAATGGGATGAAAATAATTCTCAAGCAGGGACAGGGTCACTGGCAGAGTTATTGAGCTACCCTATTTTGAATGAAAGTTTGAATAACTTAGATCGGTAAGAGCCTTTCCAATTTTGACTATTTATGAAAGCACTTTATAAGGTAGTTGTGGTGAGGTAAAAAGAGTCAAGTTCAGAAAACAAGTCACAGAGTTGGTGGTCATGGGTTTGAGTCTTGACTTTTACTATAAGCCTGTCTGAGGGTTAATTTACCTTTCTGGGCCTCAGTTTATTCAACTAAAAAAGAAAATGGGGACAAAATTATGCACTTCAAAGTCACTATCAAAAGTAATTGAAAAAGTAACAATAAAGATACTTTATAAGCCATAATATACTGGCCACATATAGTGGTGCTTTATATGTATGATGGGTAGAGTAATGCATCCAGGAGTATTCTTTAAACTGAGCTTTATTAGGAACTTCATCCATTCTCAAGTAAATTAGTCTGTTTTCATTATACAATCCTGAACCTTCATATTTTCCTCAACCATTTGTTCTCCTTCACTGACTATTTCAAACAGAAAAATCTGTGTTTTTTTATTGTGCTATGTTCTGGATTTCCTTAGAAATTCAGTATGAGTGTCCCCTTCCAGAATAACTCAAACTTCATTTAAGTGTTTGCAGTAGTTGGTTCTTTCAAAGACCTTTCTTTGGACCTATAACTCTCCATCTACTATAGATATAAATAACTGGCTGTGTCCTATGCTATTTTGACTTATCCTTTCTCACACACTTACTTTTTTTTTTTGAGAGAGAGCGAGAGAGGGTGGGAGGGGGAGGGGAGAAGCAGAGGGAGAGGAAGAGAGAGAATCTTAAGTAGGCTCCACGCCCAGCACCCCAGCATGGAGCCCAATGTGGGGCTTGATCTCAGCCCTGAGATCATGACGGAGCCGAAATCAAGAGTCAGACGCTTAACCAACTGAGCTACCCAGGAGCCCCATACTTACTTTTTAAACTGATTTCTTGTTCAATGACAAAATATTCTTTAACTTAATGGTTGTCATTAAGAAGTAACTGTATAATTGTCCACACTTGAAAACACCAAATATACTCTCTCGTATTAAACAATAATGATAAAAATTAAAATTCCTAATATTTATTTTCTGCCAAACATTGTGTTTAGGGATGTGTAGGATTGCTTTCCGGATCTCAAGCCTATTCTATTTCTAATGGCATAAGGACAGTTGTGGGGAAAAAGAGAAAATCCTCGGGCTTCCTTTCATCTCTACTTGTATGTTTACTTAAGTCCTGTAAGCATTTTATAATTTTTAAAAACTTTGATCTGAATGGAGACTCAAATATGTGAAATATTAAGACCCAGACCTGAGGTGTTGCGCAGCAGTGCAAGCAAGCAGCGCCGGGACTGGGGCGACGGGTCCAGTTCACGGCCAGGACTTGAAGCCAGGACTGTCATTCTTGTTGCATATTTTATTTGTAGTTTTTTAAAATTTAGGGAAAACACTTTTTTTCTAAATTAAAAAAATAAATCCTTTTTAAAATTGAAATATCTGGGTTTTTTGTGTCCATTAACTGTGAATAGAACAAATTCAAAATTAATTTTATTATCTATGGAAGTCCATGATTCACTTTTTATTTGAGGATTTTTTGGTTTTTAGCTTAATTCTTCCAGTGTACCTCATAACTTTTCTAAATGGATTCTAATTGCTTTAAGTCTTGAGTTAACATTCCCTTATATATCTGAGAATTCTCATGAAGAAATCAGCAGGCAGGGAGACAAGGGAATAAACACCTGGACCTCACTCTCTTCCAATTCTTGCTGATCACCTGCTCTGGCTCCCACTGCCCAAACCCAAGGGAAATCAGAAAGCCCACATAGAAGCTGTTAGTTGCAACCCAGAGCATTGAAACCCCTCCCAAGGATTTGGTTGGTGTGTGATTCCCCAGTTGCTGGGGGTCCTTCTGTTAAAGGCTTTCACCTACAACCTTCTCAAGAGGACTATCATCGGGTGATTGAGGTACGTTACCTGGAGTTGCCTGTGAGTTACACAACTTCTGTGACTGATGGGGAGGTTGCTATGAAAACCTCCACTCCACTGCCTCAGGTTGGAAAAGCTCTGTGTTACAATTTATATTCCAGAGCTCCCCATGGGATCATTCCAAAGCTACAGTTCACTTGAAACCACATTCTTCTGTAGTTCTTTCCCATTTACTATCTGCCTCCCTCACACCCCCGCTGGTTTGTCCTGAGAGCACCCTCTTGATGCATCGTGTGTACTCCAATCCCCATCTTAGGGTGTGCGTCTAGGGAACCCGCCATAAGAAAAGAACAACGACGTATTGAATGTAGTCATAAAGATCAGTCCCTAGAATAGAGAGCAGAGTGAAGAAGGGTGGAGAGTAAACCTGAAGATCTGCTAATGGGAGACTGGCATATCAGGCATCTGGAGGAGACACTACTAGGTGCTCATCCAAAATGCATTAGCCCAGTCTTTCTTACTAACAGATCCTGACTTCGAGAGTAAAAACTACTAAATTTCTCAAGATCCCTTAAAGCTAGGGATGGCTGTGTACCCCAGTTTAGACTAATGAGATGTAGGCAGAAGTCTCAGGGGAGATTCTCTCTTGCTAATCAAAAACCCAAAGCTACAGTAGGAGAAAGACATCTTGCCCTTTTCCTTTTCTCCTTCATGCCAGTAGCACAGGGACGGGAAGCCTGGAAGGGCAATAGCCATCTGGTGACCATGATCTGAAAAGTATGAGGACAAAAGACAATATGCTAGGATAATTTAGTAGTAAAAGACTCTGGGTCCCTGTTGTACCAGTCTGCACTGCCTACCCCTAGATTTCTGATTGTGCAAGAAAAAGAAAACTTCCTCTTTTTAAACCACTCTGAGTCAGATTTTCTGTTATTTGTGGCTGAACTCATTTGTGTTATAGCAACCATTCAAAGAATAAAATAAAGTTATACTAGAGACTCAGAGTTTTATTTTCTCAGAGCAAAGCCCATCTATAACATAATACCTTTAAAGTCTAGGCATTTAGTCTAGTTCATGACTTCTTCATCAAGTGCATCAAGTGCACTGAAAAATAAAGCCAAGCACTCTGGCAAGACAAATCGATGTTTTAGTCATGCACAGAGTCATGATTCTGCAGCCGGAGACAAGATATCTGGAGAGTAGGGAGGTCATTCGGCAGGCAGAACAATTTTAACAGGTGCAGGAAAATTAGCCAAATGGAAATGGGCTGAGGCTGAAGGTAATTCTCCGTGTCTTATCCAAATAAGTGTCTGAGAATTATTGACCAGTGTAAATGCTCATGGCTCTGGTTTCAAATCTTGCCCAAGAGGAGAAATAAGTCTTGTCACAACAAAATATCCAAGGGCCTTTTGGGCAGATATTACGCATATTTCCCAGGAGGAATAGTTTTCTGGGTCAAGTCACGTTTGTCTTATATGGACACAGACATAAGTGTTTTATTTAAATAGCAAAGTACAATGTGATAAGTGCTAATACTTCTGACAAGTGTTAAAATTGAGAATCCATGTTTTTAAAGCCTTGTGGGTAACATCTCTTTGTCTTTGTGATATGTACATAATCTTATAGTCAAGCACCAGGAGCAATAGCTCTGGGCCTGAATTGAATATTTTGGGGATAGGGGAATTCTGAGAAGTAACTAAGTAACAGTAACCCAAACTGATTTATCCCATCCTGTATTCCAGTGCAAAAGAATTTCACATAATTTTCAGACAGAGACAATGAAATTCTATTTGGTCCAAAAAAGATGCTGTACAGGATATTTTTATGAGCCCTGTTAATATGTTAATAGAAGTGGACCGTCAGGATGCACACTACACACACACCTACACACACACTACACTGGTAATCATCCCTCTATAATCATTTACTTATTTTATAGTTTGAACCGAGTGTTCCCTCTGGCTTTGAATACGAGTCCCATACTTGGAAACCAAACTCAGCCAACATTTATATGATAGAAAATCAACCCTAAATGATGTAAGAAACTTTATTCCCAGAGATCATAATTCCTGGATGTAAAATACTATTCTGAGGAGAAAATTTAAACTCTATTCTTGCCAACCACAAAAACAATGAGCCTGACTACATTTGACTGGTGTGTGAATCAGAACACATTTGACTGGTGTGTTAAATGGAGTAATGACCACATGGAGAAGCAATTTGTGAAGAAACACTCACTTTAGACAAGAAATGTTTGACTTAGTTTTCATACTCTCTAACACTCAAAAAAGTTTATATTCAAGGTATAGATACAGTGAACTATAGAAGAGGATTCATCTTCTAGCCTGAGGTCGATGGCCTGATTCATCTCCCATTCATTCATTCATTCATTCTTCTGTCCATTCAAAACAGATAAAGACATTTAATATGTGATCAGCTAAGTACAGGAATTCCAAGTCATAAGTGGCAAAAGTCCTCAAAGAGCTTACAGCCAATTTAGTAGCAGAGACAACTTTAAAGGAACAGTTACAATTATAAACACATGCACCCAACAAGACCACACAACAGGGCTGTGGACACTCTACAACTCCAGAGGGAAATGGGGAGAAGAAGTGTTAAGAAACACTTCACAGAACTATTTGGACGGATTATTAGAGAATCAGTGAGAATTTGTCAACTTAATACAGAAAGTAAGAAGGAAACACTGAATAAAATGCATCACATAGAATAAAAATGGCCACAAGGATGATTGTAAGCCCATGTCTGTAAAGATAGAATGAAGCTTGATTATGAAAGCTCATGCTTGGCACATAAGGATTTGGATTTTAACAGGGTGATAGGGGTCCACTGAAGGATTTTTAAGTGTGGAACATGAGTAGATGCCTATTTTAGAAACCCGACTTTGACAAATTTGGTTATATTGGAGAAGAGGGAGAGGAGAGACAGAAATAACATGCAATACAAAAGGAATGGGGAGAAACTGGACTAAAACAGTGATTTGGATAATAGTAGAGATAATACTGTCAGATGCTGAGATGTGGATATAGGCGAAAAAGATAAGCTGATAATCTTAGGTTTTTACTCTGGAGGTTTAGGTGGGTGATATGGCATTTAATAATATAGGAGAGATATACAGAAAAGAGTGGGGAAGATAGTTCAATTATGGTCATATAGGACACCCTAGTAGAATTTTCTGTGGACATTTGGAAATATAGATATGAACTTGAAGAAAGGTGAAAAATGGAAAGTCACTGGCAGTAAGAATAGAACTTAAAGTAAAAGGATTGGACACCATCTCTCACAGAACACATTGTTGAAAAGAGAAGATAATTAAGGATAGATTCTTAGGAAATATTCCATTTAAGGGTCAGACAAGAGATGAAAGAATACTAATTTTAATATCAGCCATTACATCTGGCTTACTTGTGTCCCTTTTTGTGTGCATTTGTTATTTGTTGAATCTTCCAACCTAGATTCAATTCAATTGGCCAGTATGACAGAAAAAAAAAAAAAAGCCTGAATTTGAGTATCATTTCAATCAATTGTACTAAACATTTTCAGATGAGTCTCAATATGAACCTATATTAAAATATCATGATATTGTTTTGCATTTGCACCAACAGTTCTAACAGTTTTCAAAGGAAAGAGAATCATCTACACAGTAACCTTATGAAAATATCTTCAAAAAACTTCCCTAAACTATTCAAGAATTATAATACAGTGTTAAACAATTCTTCAGAGTGTCCAGACCTCAGGTTATAAATTTGAGAATAAAAAGCTGACAATATGTTTAGGGGAATATAAAGAACATGTAAATCTGTTTAGGAAGAAACATCACATCTCTAGGTATACAGGTTTCAATATTTACCACTAGTTTAATAATCATGCATTTTTAATTTCCAGAGAATCTTAAAGGAGATGAGATATTCAGAAACTGCAGCCTTCCTATCCGGACAACAGCAAGAACAACAAAATACAACGTCCCACCTATTAAGTGAAAAAGGGAAATTGAACTGAAATCACTATTTCACATCTATGACACCAAGAAGTTTCACTTTAACTAAATGCACCGTTGGTCTAGAACAATGCAGTTTTATCATTAACAGATTGCAATGAACAGGTCTTCTGGCAAGACATTTTCTGAGCCTTAACATTTGACAGTGTTTTCCAAGTATTTTTCTGCCCCCCAAAATAATTTATAAGATCTTTTATAGATACCTAGTTTTATATGCCATGTTGCCTCATTTGATACTCAAAACAACCTGTAGCATAGGCAAACTGGCCTAATTATTTCATTCTTAGAAATGAGGAAACTGAAAAATAATAATAAAGGTAATACTAGTTAGAACTTTTCAAAACTTAGCATGTTGCAAGCACCGTGCTCTGAACATCTCTTTCCTAAAGCTGTCTAATCTTTGCAAACAACGAGGGAGTCAATACTAATTTTATTTTCAGTTTCCAGATGCAGACACTGAGTGTTAGGCTTGAGATCTTTTCCAAGGTCACATAGCTAGTGGGTGTTAGAAATGGAACCCAACGAGATCCATCAGACACTAAATTCCATGTTTTTAACCTTTGTTCTGCTTCTGCATGTGAAATGGCTTTGGAGAGTCCTTGTCGAGAAAGAGTAGATCAGGAAAAGGTAGAGAATCAGGACCGTGCAGCAATTGTGACTCACTTTGTGGCATATAGCTATTAAATGCTAGAAGGGGGATTAAATCCAGGTTCATGACTCCAAATCGTGGGACCCTGAATCCAAATCCTCACAAAGTACCCTGAAGATGGACATGGTTGAATAATGTAGATGACCAAGTTCACAGTTACTCATAACTGCTTTGGATTTTAAATTTTCATGCCAATTATGTTATCTATGCTGACATTCAGAGTGGTCAAATTTATTGAGCACTGATATAGACTCTGTGTAATTTAAGAATAGTTGATAGAATCTCACGTGAATCTTAAACCTAGACAAATTTGGACAATATGATAATGTTTACTGAGTGCGTCCTATGTTCCAGGCACTGAGTTATATTATTTATAAATATTACCCTATTTAACTGTAAACCTCCCCGGGTATCACATTATAAGTTTATTTTTTGTATATTTAAATTTCAAGAGGCATCAGGTTTTCAAGGGACCCCATGTCCAGGAAATGAAGTAGAGCTTCAAATGTTTAAAAAAATGTCTAAGAACTATCCAGAAGCAATAGATGGGTTTTTTCCAACAGAGCCTTGCTGAGACCAAATTGCTGCATGATGAAAATGTGCTCTTATCACTCCTAGACGGGGAAGGTGACCAACACTGTGACATGCTCAGGCGAATGGCTCAGTGCAGCACTTTCCCGGACAGGAAGCATTTTAGCCCTGTGCTGGCTGTGCTCTTGAGCCAGAACTACATTTTCAGTCCAGTGAACCCCTGAGATAGTGTGCTTTCAGGGTAGTCAGCTATGAGGTCTGGAGAATCTTGCATTCTGAAAAGTATTGCAAAACAGTGCCATTACGAAGAACAAAGAGAAGACATTAAAACTCTGTCTTATCACAAGACATAAAGTACTCAAAAAATACAGAGTAACTGTCTATTTTTATTCAGTAGACAACTGCACATAGGAAAGAATCTGTTTGCTCACCTAGTGGTTATATATGAGGAGGAGTAACAGCTTCTAAATTAAAATAAGACTGGTCTTTTGGTGAGTGTACATGAGCATAATATCCCATGGAATTTTTTCCCCAGACAGTTAAATTAACTCATTGGAAATGTAGCATACTAAATGATGCCTTCCAAGAAGTAACATGCAATCATTTCTTTTTCAGGCTTGATTAAATTCCCTCTGCCTGTACAAATTTTATATCTGTGCCCAAATTTTATGTATCCATTTGATCATTGAATGATCATCAATCTGATCATTGAACAGAGCACAGACTCTGCCTGATCTATCCCCAGTATTTGATAAACTCAAGTAAATAGCAGTTTTCTTCTTGTTCTAGGGAATTGCACAACTCCAAGGGGTACCATGCATATGCACCATGTCTGTGGTTGCGCTCTAAGGGTTATGTGAACGCGCCCACATCCCAAAAATTGTACAACAGGATCTTGTCTTCATCTGACTATAGAAGAGCCATCTAACTAAAGTAAGTCTTTGTTATAAGTGAATGCAGAACCACCTTACTGAGCAAAATACCTTGCTCTGGTCAGACTTGGTGTACATGGGATTCCCACATGGGGTGGGAGCCTAGAGCGGAATCCCAAAGCAGAGTCCAGTAAACAAGTTAGATAGAAAGATAGATTCCAGGAAGGTGGCAAAATCAACAAGATCAGAAGCATTTAGATTCAGAGTCACCATGTGCTCCATCAGCAAGGTGGAAATACGCTTTGACTCTGAGGACAGCACAGTAGCCTCTGCTGCTGCAGCCTTGCCAATCCTACTTAATGTGGCCATTTCCCTAGTCACTGCGTGGACTACCCCTCAGCCACATGGGGAAGGGGCTGAGGGTGCCAGGGAGCATGGCCAGTGCTTTGCTGAGCAATCAGACAAGTGACAAATAGAAACCAAATGTGAAAATCCACAGCACTTGGTAGAGTTGACTATCGTGCGCTCCTTTAGTTTGAAAGCATTGCAAACTATATAGCAGGTTTATGAAAATTATTTAGCTGGTTTATAAATCAAACTGACATTTATTTTTATTCAGATATATGGAACGTGAAATATTCAGGTATGTGCAAAATATGAGAAAAAAGCCATCAAAATTTTTTTTCAAGGCTCCTGGTTGGCTCAGTCGGTTGAGCGTCTGCCTTCGGCTCGGGTCATGATCCCAGGGTCAGGGGATCCAGTTCCACATCTGGCTCCCTGCTCAGTTGGAAGCCCGCTTCTCCCTCTCCCTCTGCCCCTCCCCCCTGCTCATGCGCGTGCGCTCTCTCTCTCTCTCTCTTTCTCTCCCTCTCTCAAATAAATAAAAAATCTTTAAAAAATTTTTTTTCTATCTTAAAGAAAATCAATGTCAAGGTCAGAAATTAACAGAGTATCTGAACTCATTATAGTTTAATACCCAGAAGTAAAGAATGTGATTTTTTAAAAACCATAGTTAAGTTAAAATGAACCTATACAAGCAGTACTACCTGATCTTTGGATTCCATAAGACATCCCCCAGTGTCTTTCTAATGAAGTTCCCTTCTTCTGCTTAACTTTGTTTGAATAAGGTTTGTCATTTGCAAATAAAAGAATACCAACTAGCAAACTGGTATAATGACATTTGCCTTGCAGGTTCTAATACAGCTTGGGTTATTTTTTGAAAAAGGACTGGCAGGCAGTCCATAAATAGTGGCTGTTATTAGCAGGGTAAATTGACTATCTTAGATTTACCTGGTTTATCTTTTAATATTTTAGGCTCAGTGAAAGAAAGGTGAAGGCTATTTAATGTTGGAACCGCTGAAGGAATGATGGATCGATGGGAGAGGAAGGGGGCATCAGCATGGAAGCAAAATCAATGCTGGTGGTCAAAAGGTGACAGATGCTAAAGCTACATCACTCTCATGTCTTCCTCAGTTACCTTGCCATGTTAACTCCAGATGTAGCTCTTTAACAACACACAGTGCCAAGCTGAGAGTTTACGTCTAAGAAAAAAGATCTTGATTTCATACGGGCTTCTTTCTCAGTTCATAAAAAAAAGCAAATGAAATTTCAAGCCAATTTCCAAGAAAAGTGTCAATTCTTTGTTAAGGGGCAGACGATTAGCACTCTAACAATAAAAAAATCTAGTAATCACATGGGGATAAGGAAGGCTATCCCATAATATTGTTAGGCTAGCCATGTTGAAAATAACTGAAAGGTATTTCTGATTATATTTTGTTTTCTTCCACTGATTTAAATGGTTGAAGGGTTGAACTGTAATTATTTTGTTAAAAATCAAGTATCTAAACACAAAAAAAAGTGATCTAAACACAAAAATACTCTAAGTCTTAGTATATAGAGGCTAAACTGAGTAAAGGTTATTTAAATATGCATATTAAAATATAGCTTATTTAAATATGCTCATATGAATTAATTTGTCAACCCTAAAATTGTCTTTTTTCTCTGTCTGAGAAAAATGTATGAAATAAAAAAAAATACATCCATCAGGGAAAAATAATATATGAGAAACCAAAGTATTAGACAAAAACTTTTGTGATTTCTGTCACAGGTTTTCATTATAGTCATGGAGAACTTTGTGGTTTAATTATGTTATAGCCGTAGCACCTTTATATTAAAGGGTTGAAGAGTGGAAGTAGATAGACTTTTTAAATAAGTGGAAGGATTTTACCTTAAATAGGAAGAATTACATGTACTTGCATGCATATGATAGCTGGAATCTACGGTTCCTTAAAAAAGAACAACTCCTCTTATGATTTGTAAATGAAATCAGCCAAATGTCTGGCTTTTTGGAGGGTTCACAAGCAAGGAGTGAAAAGCAACCCTCTACAGTTTACATCTAGTACAGTTTCTAATCAGTAGAGGGCTCCCTCGTCTGTACAAGACCCGCATTACAAATGCACAGTCTGCACATGCAGCAGTCACACCCTGTGCGCGCGCGCGCGCACACACACACACACACACACACACACACACACACACTCTTACACACACCAGCTAGATTAATAAAGCTGTCATTTTTCATTGTTTTCAAATCACCTTTAATATCAGTTGATTTTAAAGCTTAGGGAAAATGAATGCATAGGCAACACCCACTGGCAATATGTTAGAACATTCTCTACCTAAAAATACTGATAGGTGTTTACAAGTTTCCTTCATTTCACTGTGACATTCCTCAGCTCTGATGTGCATTTGGCTGCTTTCCTGAATTCACACATCTCTCTGTTTGCTCATGTGCTGGTGCATTTTGCAGAAGTGTCACTACCCAAGCTCTGCAAAATAATGAACTAAAGCTTCTAAGTGATGCTGCTGAGGCACTGTCTTTATTATGCCCTCCAAAACTTGAGAGTACAAAAAAAAAAAAAAAATCTCAACTAGTTATGTTTCCTTTTGATAGAAGTCACTGAACCCAGCTGTATTTTTCTCCTGTTGAAAAATTGATGAAGACATCCTAACTGGGTTGACTTTTATTTGGGAGGTTTTTTTTTTTTTCCTCTCCTTGGCCTGTGGGCTAGCTGACTCACTGATCCATAATGAAAATGCCAAAACTATGAAAACCCCACTGGGGCAGAAATTTGTAACAGAAAGGGAATTTCTGGCTGTGCAAAGCAGGGCTGGAATAATCTCAGGCTGTACCCCCAGGCCAGTTTTCATGATATAGTTAAAAACTAGCTGGGCTGCCAACAGAATCAACTGTGTAAACATCTTGCTGATTGTTTGTTGTAGTGGCCCAACAGAAGCTCGAAAACATTAGTTTGCATGGACCACTGGTGGAACCCACTTATATCCAGCTGATCCTAGGTTATTACTCAGATATTTGCTCAGCGGCCAAATCCAAGAATTCATTTGGATGCTCTTAAAAGAGATAGAAGGGAAAGGGCCTGTGTTTTTCCTAACTTCTTAAACCACCAGGCCTGTGAAACTTTTTCCGCCCTCATTTCATTCAGGATAGAATTGATTGTTCCTCCCTCCCCATATGCCCCCACTAGGCTGTTTACCTCTGTGATCATTTCACTTGCTTCTTTTGGTATCACATATTTCCATTAGCCACTCCATCATGGAGTTTAAAATGGGGCCATTTTGATAGTAATAGGCTGCCTCTTGCCCTCTATCCCATTTACTCTTTGCTGAAGTCAAACCCTTGAAATGCCTCATCTCATCACCTAAATATTTCTGGTCATATCCAGAAGATGTCTGTCTCACACATGCATGATAGAAGTCAGTCAGGTCTCAGATAGTAACTGCTGAATACATCGCCACTTCAATTCAGGACAAGGAAGCCTGTCTATGCCACAGGTCTGAACCGTGTTTCATAATCCAAAGCTACTGCCAGCAAAGCTGGTATTTTGAGCTCCTCTCCCAATCTTGTGTTACTCTCTCAATTGGTTATAAAATTGGAGTGGAAGGAAGAAACATGTTCAATTATAACCATCTCCCCTCCCCAACCTCAGCAGCTATGCAATATTATCCTCATGGAGAAACTAAAGTCCAGAGAGGTTAAGCAACATATAAAAATCATCCGTTAGTAGGTGTCAGTCTCAGAATTCAAACCCAGCTCTCTCTAATTCCAGAATCCCATGTTGTTTCACAGCTCCAGTTACATTAGATAAGCTGCTTAGCCTCACATAGCAAGGGCTCATATCCAGATTATTAGACTTCTGCCTACAAAACATGAGGTGCAAATACAATGGCTTCATAGACTGAGATGAGGCCAGTCTCAAACATCATTCTAAACAAAGCCCAACCCCTTTGTCTGGCATTCAAAGTCACCCACTCTTCACGACCATGACTCCCCACTGCAGATGTCTGTGTTCTGAAGTATGCTTGTCCACTCTGTAAGGCATTTCCAGACCTTCCTCTGAGCCTCTGCTCATGCTAGTCCTCTCAACCTTCCCTTTATTCACACTTCTCCTCATTCATCTCGTTATCGCTCATACTTTAGGATCGTGGTCCTGAACATTTTCTCCACTTACCTTGCACTCTCTCTGCTTTCTTTGAACAGTTACTGTTGTAAATCACATTTTGCATTTATACACACTCTCATATTGTTGCAGAGTTTTGCAAATGCATATGCCATTTTCACATGTCTGGACAGTAATTTCTGGAGATCCATTAACGGTCTTCTCTGTATTTGTAGATATTAAGTAAGTTTGTTCATATTAGATATAGGTGACTTATCTCATCACTTACAGATGGTTTTCACTGTATTGACAGGTAAATCACCTTTTCCCACTTCAAAACTACTCAAGCTCTAGAAATCATCTACCTAGAAACAATGTATCATATATCCCTGCCATTTTCTTTTTTAAATAAAAAGTTAAGGTTTTTTTTTTTTTCTAAAAATTTGATCTTGAGATGGAAAAGAGGAGGATAAGGAGAAAATAGGCAATATTTAAACATTTTTTAGAGTTTTCTAACTTCAGAAAATGTTTTAATGTAAAATTTTGATACATGTGACAAGACAAAGTTCTTTTGATCAAGATGAAGAATATTAAGATTGGGTTGATTTAAGCTAACAAAGAACACATACATTTCCATTGACTACCAGGGGATAAGTATATATATTATTATTGAATCATGGGTAAATATCAATCCATGAATATGAAGTCTTTAGTAAAAATATAAATGTCAAAATACTTTGTAGAGTATTATATAATTGATTATATCAGCAAGCGTAGCAGCTAGATCTCTGGAGGTAAATATTTAAATTTTCTGAAGAGCTTAAGTTTCCCTTTGTAGTCATCATTTTTAAAATCTTTCTATGACTTAGAGAAGAGTTATAAATTATACTGAGTGGAAATATAAGGAGGAATAAGAATTTCTGATTTTAAAAGGGTGGTAAATAATATCATCTCTTACAGAATCTGAATGGTTGGCAATAGCTCTCTAGATGCTAAAGCATTAGGTTGAGGAGGATTCTGGGGCTGGAGCCAGGCTGTCTTGTCATGATCGATTAGTAATGTCTGCCATAAATGAGGAATGTAAGGGAGAGCACGTGTGCCATATAGTTTTCTCCCTTAAATAAAAGGACCCACTTACAGTGCCACTGGTGAGATTTTGTTATTTTTGGTTTTTCCTTGGGGTCCATGATGGGTTCATTCTCATTGATGTTGATTTCATAATTCAATATGAGAGCATGAAGTAAAGATGTATAAAACCCTCAATGTTTTGGAATATGCTCATACTGGGACATAATGGTAGTAGGTGGCTGGCAGTGTTGTGGAAATAAACCAGATCTCCAAATGGTGGGGCAAGGAATGGGGGAGAAGGCGTTTGCTTTCCATGGTGTAAATATGTCTACCACAACTGATTTCAAGTTACCAATGTGAAGCCATTAAACTGAGAGCTGGAAAGAGTGTGCACAACCCAAGCTCGTACGAGAGGCTGCAGCATACCACTGACTGTAGATAGACTTCTAGGGTTGAGTATGCTGAGTCAACGCGGGCCATAGAACAGAGGATAGGCACAAGGACTCAGGGAAAGGCCAGGAGTCCATAGGTAATCAGCTGTCTACAAATGGACAACAGTATCAGTTCTAAATCAGAGCTCAAGCCAACATTGTCAAGTATGACAACATGAGAATCAGTTTCAGTGCCATCCTTCACAAAAATACAGTGTTTCTTATCAATTGACATGATGTTCAAATGTTCCAGGGCCATATGCTAAAGCAGTATAGTATATCAGTAAAGTACATGGCTTCTAGAGCCAGACTCCTTGGAGTTGAATCCTAGTTGCAACATATATTAAATCTCTAATGTTGAGAAAGTAACTTAGCCATTTTGTGCCTCAGTTTCCCCATCTTTTAAAATAAGGATATTAATAGTATCTATTCCCTGGGGCGGTCATATTTAAGATTATATTAGTAATCATAAAGAACATAGAATAATATCTGTATCTGGTCCATTGAGAATACCGTTTAAGTGTTTGTAAAATAAAGGTGCATAAAACAGAGTTTTGAAACTTTTGTTGAAACATCATTATCAGTATATAACTGGCCTTTGAATTTAGGACAGAGCAATAGGATAGCCATGATAAAAATGCTCATTGGGGTAACTGATGAACTCACATTCATAAACATTACTTTATTTGCACTTTTATATTATCCCAATAATTTGGGAAGATAACTGGGAATAATGATTATAATAACAAACATTCGGCAATTTTTTAAATTTCTTTTATAGTTATTTAGAAATTTATGGCAAATTTAGTTACAAGGCCCAAATTTATTTAGGTTTTTATTCTACAAACAAACTCCATTTTAAATTGTGAATTGGAACTTCTTTTTTATGTTAAATATATTACTGAATTTCATGGTATCAGAAATTTATAGCTTTTAAATCTAAAATATATTATGAATATAATAAAGGACACTTTTTTTCTATTATAAATCTAAAACCTTCCGTTTTCCAAATATAAACTCATGAAAAGAAAAAAGTTCTGGCAGTGGTCAAGCCCATTATCCCACAGTGGTCTTTTTTACCTCAGCACTAGATTTATAAACGCCTGAGTCAATGTCAATTCTACATTTAGTCAAGTTTGTAACTAAAACAAGTTAAAATAAAGGAGAAAGAACCTTTCCTGCCAGTTCTATTCAGTAGCACGTTAATCAGATTGCAGTAATAAGTATGAAACAATGCATGCAATTAGCAGTGGTTAATTTGAAACTACTTCATGTCAGTTTCTTTCAGAGCAATACGTTAGTAGAGTAATTATTTATTACCCTGAGGACATGATCAATGATATCCCTCCATAATAATGTCTGCAAAGAGAGTAGCATCTTCATCTGCATAAAAAGGAAGCCATAGAAACTGGTATTTTTTTTTCAGCTAAATAAAAGCAGAAAACTGTTTCTAAGCTCTTTCCAACTATTTCATTAGTAATGATAGATAAGCAAACCATTTGTTACACTTCAATATTTTTATGGTAACATAATGCTGAGGGGGGAAAAAAACCAACGAGCATTAGTGATTTAAATCCACAAAGCCTATCTTTATTGAGAAAGGGAAAAATGACCCATTTCTAAATGTCATTACAGTCATTAATGTGTATGGGCTAGGCTCTTCCACACACACAATAATTCACTAGTCCCTTAGCTGGAGCTTGGGGATAGAATTTATGGGAAGCCCTGAGTGATAACACATGGTCTACACAGCTGAGCCGTGGTTGTCCAAAGGCACGGAAGAGATGCCAGGTTAACCAGGTGGCTGCAATTAGATGGTGCATTTGAATAATTGGGAAGGTTGTATTGGAGGCTACCATTTTGGCTTTCTGACTTCATAGTATACTGGACAAGAAACCCATTATGTCTTTATATTTAATTACCTCATTGTATAAGATATCATTCTGAGGAGGACCAGAAAAAACTCACCTTTGGAAGTAGGTAGCCTGGAAAATGAAGGGGAGGAAACTAGAGAATGGAGTGGGCTGGAAAGAACAACACCAGAAGTTGGACCAAGCAGAAATGGTTAGAATGATGTACAGATCTTATATAGGGCCTTTGCATTACAAAATTCCAGGAGGCTCCATTCATTGGGAGAATGGCACTCCCAGGAGTTGGGCAGTTGACAGCCTGCACAGCTACGTGTGGGGAACCCAATCTGAGATGACAATTTGGGAGAGAGGAATATTTTATATAAAATAGGTACATGTGTTTAGCAAGATATCTGAGGGAAACTTCGAAGCTAAAATACAGAGTAAGGACCAAATGGAAAACATAGGTAGGTTTTGGAATTCAGGTGAGGCAAGGGTCTACATATGTTAGTCAGTGGATGTGAGAAGTTGGCCATCTTGGGGGCGGGGGCTGGCTCATAGTTCCAATAGCATCAAAGATAAAGCCAAACTAATAACATTACCAGATGCATACCTTATTGTATAGCATAAGCATAATGTGTAGATGAAAGAGTATGACCACTTTTCCAGTGTATAAAATAGAAATAATAACTTTGTAATAAAGTAAAAATATTTTACTTTTTTTATGTTTTATGTAAGAATTATGTGGGTGGTGGACTTCTCTGTTATAACTGTCCAGACCTTTTCTTTCTTTAGGAATAGTATTCCCTTTTTTGAGAACTATGCTTCTTCCACTCCATATTGTAATTCTGCTGGGTAGTGTCATACTCATATATGACTCAGGTAACTTAACCATATTTTATCAGTATGAGTATGGGAGCTACCTGCCTGCTAGGCCAGTTTGAGTTCTTTTTTGTAATGTTTTGCATTCAAATAGGAAACAACAGTAGCATCTGGTGTGGTACCCATGACATGTGAAGCTAAGATCTGTCAGCCGCCATGTTCCCACCATATGGAGGAAGTTGGTCTACAGGAGGACAAAATAGAACTGGCACACAGAGAAGAGAGAGAGAGAGGTCTTGATGGCATTCAGGCCCCTGATTTTATTGTTCCTAAGAACCAGCTGAATTTTTTTCTTCCTGTTGTATATTTAGTCAACTGTTCCTTCAATATCCAGTTTTCTTCCAACAAATTCCTTTCTTGCCTTAAGCTAGTTTGAACTAGGTCTCTGACCAAAGCAGAATATAATGTACTTGGCTTAGCACTAAACACACAGTAGGTTTTCAAAAAAAAAAAAAAAAAAAAGTAGGGAGGAAAAGCACCACACATTGAACATAAAATCCTGCTGAGCTTATAGTTCTTTGTAGGTGAGTACTTAATTGTCTTTAAATTGTTTCAGGTATATTAGTTGTGCCGTCTAAATACTTTTTGACTCTTTGAGGTAAGGTAATACAGGTTGTATATACTAGCATCTCTAACAATATCTACTATGGTTCCAGGTTAAAAATAGTAACACCAAATGTGTTTACTGGTTAATTGATCAAATAATCTGCTTTGACCATTCATTTTTAACTTTTTCAGGGCTCTGGGTTACCACTTAGTGCACTCAAAGTAATGACTTATAATAGTGTGTCAATGATAGACAAGATTTAAGGTTCCTCTGGGGAGTCACTACCAGTTTTTCCATCAGATTGGGCACAATATTGGTATCATTTCATGTGTTACTAAATTGGCAAGAATGGTTTCATTTCAAGAAAACCTAAAGCAAAATGTGGAATTTAGGCATGTTCTTAGTTTATCCACCAACCAATCAACTTAGTAAAACCTAGAGTAATAGTCAAATCCCAGACATCTAAGCAGAAAAGTCCTGAAAGTCAAGTTGTTGAAATCCTTTAGATTTCTCATCTAGTAAATGAAATAAGTACAGTTAGCAGCAATAGAGAAATGTTTCCTATTTAATTTTATTAACTGATTGATATGAATTAATGCATTAGGATATTTGATTGTGTCATAAAATGTGTATATGAGCACCATGATTCAATTTAATGTACCTATTACTGGTTGATGTGCCATTATATTAGGCTAAATTAAAAGAATTTTATGGAAAAAAAATTACAATTAAAGACTCAAAATTGATTGCATTCATAACTTTAAAGAAGATATTCTGTTCCATTAATATTTTGAGTAATTATAATAATATATCAGAAAACAATGTGGGAAACTCAGAAGGTAGACAAAGTAAAGCAAAGATAAATAGATTAAAGAGTCAAAACTAGAGTCCACTTTCTGTGCTAAATTCAATATTTTCTCTTTAGCCCAAGTTTTTAAAAACCAAAAGAGCAAGAAAAGTCACAGAGTTAACAGCTTATCTCAGCAAGTAAGTTTTAGGTCACATTGTCATAGAAGAGATTAATTTTCTTTCTTTCATCCTCCAAATTACAAAATAAGTTATTTCCAAATAAGGAATTTTAATTTTTTTAAATGATGTTTTCATAGATAATAAGGTGACTGAACAGACCATATCAATTCTCATAATGCAATATGTGCTTTCTGAATGTGGACCAACCATCAGTTTGGCCAAGATTAAGAGGTTTTTTGGGCATGGGACATTCAGTGCTCAAAACAGGACAGTCCCCTGGTTGCTCATCCTATATGTGCAAATTATTTGGCTTTAGGTATAAACTTAAGTATCCAGAAGCTGATTTGGAAAATGTGATTTACTCCTAAAGACTTAAGTATGCTTCTCTCTCATTATTATAAGTAGATGAAGCATGATTCCATAGGGAAACATGGCACTGATATAGTGGAGTTTTTCTAAGAATTCTTGTTTCTCTTAATCCTATGGAACAAAGAAGGATTTCTGGTCAGGAAACATTCTACCCTTCTTACAGAGAGTGTGGACCAAGGACCAACAGTATCAACATCACCTAGGAGTTTGTTAGAAGTTCGTAATACTAAACACCAACCTACTTGTCAAACTATGCAGTATTAACAAACTCCCAGGCAATTCATATGCACAGAAAAGTTTGAAAAGCACTGCTCTAAATTCTTTCGCAAGATTTTCTAAATGGACTCCAATTTTTCTCTATTATCGGCTTACTTCTGAATTCCTGTCTAGTCCACTACAAAGCTAGTGCAACCTCATTAGCTCAGCTGCAGTTAATTTGGGATTGGTAATCATTTGACCTGGGTTGTACTGACACTTTTGCCCTACAACCTAGAGTTCTCTAAGCAAGAGGGCATCCTAACCAATTGAGGAAAGCCAACTCTTTTTAACATGTAACAAATTAATTTTTCATAAAGTAACGACACTGTCTGTACATTAAAGTAACCTGCCTGTCTAGGAGGACCTTTATTTGGAAAGTTTTTGTTTGCAGGCAATTCCAACTAGTGAAAAAGGGAAAGCTGCATGGGAATTGAATGAAATTTACACAACCTTCCCTCAGCCCAATGTTAAGTTTTATTGAACATTTTAGCACACTCTTGTCTAGCCTCATTTTCTCTACTTTCTTTGTACATTAAACTGCAAAACTGAGTGTGGTCCTTAGAACCAGCTATGCTTTGGGGGGGTCTCCTTGCTTCGCCATTTTCTTATGCTTGGAAACCCTCTCACCACCACCCCCGACTCCCAAACTATTGTCGGATTGGAAAGTTCACACTCATGCTTCAAATTATCACTGTAAATACTATGACCCATAACTAATCATCCAGATTTAGGTTTTTGTATAGCTCCCTCCTCCACTAGCTTTAAACAATTATTATATTGAAGTATTACGTTTTTAGTATAGGAGGTCCTCTAAATGGAAAAAATTGAGTCCTGGAGGTAAGATTACCTTTGTAGGGTTAATAACTAACTCAGATGAGGGCTTAATAGATATTTGTTGAATGCATGAATGAATGTGTAACTGAGTAAATAAATGAATAAATTTTAAATGATGAAAATGATGAAACATCACTGAAAATGAACATTTTGAATGTTCTTACATACTTTTTTTCAATGAATTCTGGCTGCCCCAGAAGAACCAGAAGAAAGAGGGGATGGGGATATCGATAACTGTGTCTACAAACTTGATATAGATCCATCATTTCAGTATACATAACACATCTTATTTTTTAGGCTGAAATTGAATTAAATTGATGCTCCTTGTACTGTTGCTTCAAAGTTTCCTTTGTTTAAAGTCAGCCCATTTATGTACCACAATACAGGCTGTTCTATGGTTTGTTCCAATTTCCACTTGTCCTGATCAGTGACAATATGGCACACACAGGCCTGTCTTCCTCATCACATTTCAAGTAAATATGTGCTTAATCTCCTAATGGGTTACACTGTTACCTTATTGAAGACTGAAGCTTGAGATTTGTTAACACTGGGGAAAATGCCTTTTAAAATTTATAAAGAGTTATAAACTTTGAGGATGGAGACTGGAATTTAACTTCAGAGCAAATTACATTTTAGGAGAAAAAAACCTTATCATAAACTGTTAAATGTGAATTCAAATCAAGTTCTTGCCCTTATTTTTTTGAGAAGACCTAGAAGTAGTAATTTTGAAGTAACCAAAATGTACCATTCCAGATCAAGAAGTGTAGTATTCTCAATAACAGTACAAATCGGATATATTTAAGTGTACTTACACCATTGCAGATTTTGGAGCAGGGTTTGTATCTCAAATGCCTTCAGAGGACAGGTGGATGAGTAAATGAGTGAAGTGGGCCAGGTAGTGCCTGGAATAACCCGAGAGTTCATGTTCATGTTAGAGGGGTACATTTTACTCTGCCTCAATAGATTATGATCCTGCAGAAATATAACTTTAGGGTTATATGTTTTAATTTTTCAAAAGAAGCTAATATTCTAGATATTTATATGAAATCCAATTGTTTAAATGTTGGTAAGTAATTCAAATTTTTATAAAACATTATATGAGTTAAATAAACTATTTCTACAGAGTGGATATGGTCCATGAACCAACAGTTTATAACCTCTGTTTTAAAGAAATATTTCTCTTCGAAATCTAAATTTAGCCTGCTCTGTCTCCGTAAATAATAGGATGTTATTGCATGGTGGAATGTGTTCTGTGAGCAGGTCTTTCCAAGGTGCAATGCTCAGACAGAGGTACCACAGAAAGTTCACGGACTCCGGAAAGGAACAACACAAGGCTCCATGCAATGCAACCTGGAGTGGAATTGTTGGTGAGTCATGCATTGTGCTGGCATGCTACTTATAGCAGTTAGTTAGAAATAAGCAATCCAAACTCTGAAAAGTGTATTGTGGGACCATAGTGACGTATTCTTGGAGTATCAAGGATACTTCCCCAGCAGAGAAAAGTTGTTGTAAATGTGCCCACTTTCAATAGGTGATGAAAATTTCTCTGTGTTATACTTCAAATTCATCATCCCTGACTCTTATTTAATGGTGGTAAGTAAAGAAATGTTGTACCCAATAGTGGAAAATTCTGAAAAGTTGACTGGAGGAGAGACAGCACCATAGTAACATGTCAGCAAGGCAAGAGAAGCCAGGAGAAAGAGTTCCCATGAATAAGCCCCTTGGGAATTATTTATACCTCTCTCTCGAAGAACTGGGAGTATGCTGACAATCTAAGTTCTGGCAATTATGCTTGAAGCAGAGTAATGCCATGATCACGTATGTACAAAAGGAACTGTGCCTTATATTGTACTTCCAGGCTGTTACGGCATAAATTACATGGATTACACTCTACAACGTACATTTTAACCTCATAATATAATGTTTTGAATTTTGTGAAGGCTCACTAACAATTTTATATAACTGCAAACTAACATGAACATTTATGAATATCAGTATGATTGCTATTGGTTTTACAAGAAGGAAGTATGAAGTACGTGGAACATCACTCTTATTCCCTCTTTGCCCAATTCATTGGTTCTACCCTTACTGCTTATCACTTTGATAAACCAAAATCATTCTTTTTTCTCCCTGCCTTCTCAGAACCTCCTCCACCCCACCTCACATTCAAGTCTGCAAAATACAAGATCATTTTACCAAAATAAACTAAATAGATCTTATGAGCTATATGAATAGCAACAGACAGCATAGGATATGTCCAAACCAAATCATTTTATTTCAAAATATTGACATGATTATCTTTTGCTTCTTAACAATCAGAATGTCCTTAAAAAGAAAAGGTATCATCACAAGATGGTCAAGAATATGGGACCTATGGGTGTTTTGTTTTGTTTTTATTTATTTATATTTTTCAGATCAGCTCTATTTGTTGCAAGGTGCTCACTCTTTCAGGACTTCTCTCCATCTTACTCTTCTAGTTGTTCTGCAGATAGCCATTCCCTTTTCTACTCTAGGGTATTAGAAGAACCCTGAACCTTAGTTCTCACATTCTTATAATACAGAACCTTTCTTAGAGTGATTAGAATGATCCAAACAGACAAATAAGAATAGGCCAACTATAATTTGTAATGCTTTATTATTTGTCCACTTAGTCAAAATACAATTTGACAGATGGACTCTTACACATGCACATTGATTTCTGCTGCATGAGAGAAGCAGTGTATTGTCCAAAAACTCAGTACAGGTGGTAATGTGGGATTAGCTCACTCTTTTTAATCTCCTTGTCTCAGTCTACATTTCTTTGCTGCCCATTTTTCTAAAATATTAATAAGGGGATCTCCAAGTTGTTATTCAATTGATTGCTGATTGTCCATTTTCACATCTTTAGTGTATTTCAATTTTAATGTCACTTTCTTGAGAAACAGCATATGGCCTACTACATGAGCTTTGGAAGAGAGAAGCCATTGAGGAAAATCAATCATACTAGAGGGCCTCACCTCTGTATGAAATGAATAGGGAATGGAAAGACACATTTTGACTTCTATTCATATCACACTGGCTCTGTTCCTTTGTTTCTGGGTGGTAGAAGCAATTAAAATGGAAATCTAATTTTCAGTGGAATCAAAAGTGATAGGTCATGACCCCAGTCCTCATATTCAAACACTAGTTCTGCAAGACTCATCTATCCACGTTGTAAAACCAGATCCCGAAGGGCTGAAGTTCTCACATACTTCTAAATGACAATTTGTGTTACACTAAAAGGCTAGTATTACACACCTATATTAATTACCGACCATATCAAAGTTTAATTATTACTCTGTTTTCATTTTGATTGAGGGAGGGGGGTACATGTGGGGGGTTCTTTCCATTCTAGCAACCAGAAAAGACCAAGGTGACTTTGGTGAGGAAGTTGCCTTGTGATACTATCATTATCAGTAATTAGCCACAGTTAGTAAGCTTCTATTAATCAAATCCACATCTGGAAAGACTTTCACTAATTCTGTGAGATGAACAGTGCTGTTTGCAAAATTTAAAGCATGGGAGGTAACATTGCATAACTTTGGAAGCCCACACAAAGAAAAGAAGAGAGAGAACTTTATCATTAATACTTAGATAATCTTATTTAATTGAACTTGTTGGCTATAAAATTATATATAACATCTATATACACATATAACAGAATGGTTAAAAATATTCTCTTTGACAAAATTGGAAGTTCCAAATAAAAATGTTTACGCTTTTCTACATATATTCTTCTCATACACTAGTTAACAAGATGCTATAGTAAATGTCTAAGCATGTTATAAATAAATAGGCAAAGATGAAAATCTCAGTTTCAGGGCCTGTGAGTATAAATCCTTGGCATTTCTAGGAAGGGAGAAAATGTCCAAATTCTGAGGAAGAAGGAAAGAATGATGAAGTGATGTTATTATTTCCAACCTAAGAAAGGGGAGTTAAAGAATCTTGTAAAGAAGAAGCTGCATAGCCCCTACTCTCCTGTGCCCCCAGTCAAATATTCTGGGAACTTAGGCACCTCTGTAGGGACCCACCAGAGGCTAGAAGATATAGAACTCCCCAATGATACAGAGAAAGGTAAGACTGGAAAATGACAGCATTCTTTCCAGCTCTCTGGAGACAAAGACAAGCATAAAAAGAAAAAGATACCGAAGAGGTAACTATCTATTCAAAAAAGTCTAAGATTAAGATTATTCATTTCAAACATAGATCACTTTCATCCCCTGGAATAAATCTGGTACTTTGACTTATCTTTTTTTTCTTACCTTTTTTTTTTTTTTTTTTACTGAAGTGTAATTGACATATAACATTATATTAGTTTCAGGTGTACAATGATGGTTTGATATTTGTGTATATTAAGAAATGACCACCACAATAAGTCTAGTTAACATCCATCACCATACATAGTTACAAAAAAAAATTCTTTATCTTGTAATGAGGATTTTTAAGGTTTACTCTTTTAGCAACTTTCAAATATGCAATACAGTATTATTAACTATAGTTGCCATGCTATACATTAGATCCCCATGATTTAATTTTGTAACTGGATGTTTGTATTTTTTGACTCTCTCACCCATTTCATCCACCCCCTGTTGGCCATCTAAGTGTCTTCTTTGGAAAAACGTTGACTCATCTTACTATTACCCAACTGTACTAGTCCATGCTTTATTTAATTTTACTAGCTCCTGATCCAAATCCTTCCAGGGAACTCCATTTAGACCTAAATGTGGCATGGCACCTACTACATATGCTTCGTGTTCTAGACCTAGTGGAAAGAGTACAGGCTAACCTCAGTTGGCCTGGATAAAAATCCTGAGGCTACCATTTTCTAGTCGGGTTGGACAATTAATTATACCTAACCGAGTCTTGTTTTTCTCCTCTAGAACTTCTGCAAAGGTCAAGTCATGTCATGATTTTTAAATTTCTCTACAAATAAAAGAATGATGTTCTTATAAAAGGAAATAAAGATCTGAAAATTCTTCCAACAATGCCTGCAATGCATCACCCACTGTTGCATCCCCTTCTTTAGGCTATTACTATTGCTTTTTCTCTGTGAGAATACATCTCAGTTATTAATGAAAGTTAATGATAACATTGGATTCAATATTTCTACTTTTTTAAAAAAGATTTTATTTATTTATTTGTCAGAGAGAGAAAGAGCACACACAAGCAGGGGGAGAAGCAGGCAGAGGGAGAAGCAGGCTCCCCACTGAGCAGGGAGACCGATGCGGGACTCTATCCCAGGACCCTGGGATCATAACCTGAGCCAAAGGCAGACGTTTAACTGACTGAGCCACCCAGGCATCCAGTATTTCTACTTTTTAATTCATTGACTAACACTCCTATTAAACTATAGCCATTCCAAAAAAATTAGTGGTCCTAAAGTTATTGTTATTAATTTATGATAAATGTGTCAGTATACCTAAACTATGTACTGTATTTTATTCACAGATTTAATAGGGGTTAAAAAAAAAATTGGCCTGGCCTAACCAGTTGGTATCTTTGTAAGTCATCCCATTCCTGGTACTAAAATATTTATAATGGGGTTCCAAATCGCTTAATGTAGTAAAACCACACAGTAAGATGTGCAGTAACTTTCCAAAGCAGTCTTCACAATGTGCCACACCTGGCAAAAGATAAAATAATAAAATAAAATAAAATAAAATAAAATAATAAAAGAAAAGAAAAGAAAAAATCCTCCCCCAACATGTCCATGGTTGGCAGACAGATTTCTCGAATGGTCCATTAACCTCAAACCTCACTTGATCCAGATCTCACTGTTTATCTACATTTGTGCCTTTATCTCTTCCCTTTAGCTCAGTAGCTCAGTTTTTCCTGGCATTATCTGCTTTTCACTTAAATATCCCTTTGCCTTCTCCTCATATCTTGGCATATATGTGAAGAACCCTTGGGGTGCCTGGTGGCTCAGTTGGTTAAGCATCCAACTCTTGGTTTTGGTTCAGGAATGATCTCATGGGTTGTGAGATCAAGCCCCAAGCCAGCAGGGAGTCTGCTTGAAGATTCTCTCCCTCTGTCCCTCCTCCCATGTACTCTCACGCTCTCTCTCTCTCTCTCAAATAAATAAGTAAATCTTGCCTTTTTTAAAGAACCCTTAAAATAACACCACTTCCAATGCAACCTGATCCATAAGACTTTTACTGCCATATTTTGCCTCAATTCATTCATTAAACAATTATTTATTGAGAGGTGACCAGGTAATGCTTTAAGGACTAGATATAGTAGTGAACAAAACAACAAAGTTCTCTGCCTTTATAGTGATTTCAGTCTCTGGAGGAAGTGGGGAGAGAGACAATAAATGATAATTTAATAAATAAGTAAAATTTTTAGCATATTAGGTGATAAATACAATGGAAAAATACATTAGAATAAGAGAATTAGGAGTGCCAATTTGAATAGTAAGAGGAGGAAACAAAGTGGTCAAGATAGGCTTCACTGAAACTCGTTCTGGGCAAAGCTTTGAAACAGTAAGGTAGTGGATGTCACAGACATTTGGAGTGAGAGTGTACCTCCTGGTAGGCACCATGGTAACTACCATGAAGGGAGAGTGGGCAAGATACCTGAGACTACATATGATGGGGTAATTTTAGTAATTTGTCAATAAATATTAAAGAGGGAAGTAGATACAAGAATGAGAAATAAAAACTTGGTAAAACAATAAACTATAGATTACAGTGGAAATGAAAGACTGTAGGAGTTGGAAATATTACAGATGGAGACTGGAAATACAGAAATGGTGAACAGAAAGTGACACGCTTAAAACTGAGATAGCAGAGGGGTGCATTCCTTGGTATTGGCAAGATCTAGGGTGTGACCACGTACAAAAGTCCTAAGGTGAGGGAATGCCAAGCTTGCTCAAGAAAAAGCAGAAGTCAAAGGGGACTTAAGAAGGAAATGAAATCTTTAGGGAACAAAGGGTTTGTTTGGTCTGAGGGTTTATATTTGTAATCAGTAGTTTATGGCTTGCTTTTCCTGAGTGAGAAACAAGGTAAGTTGAGCCTTGATGTCTCAAATATTTTCTTCTTTATATCTAAATATTTGCCTATATTCTTTTCCTCTTACTCTTCCTTTCCCCCACTAACTCTGACTGAAACTTAGATTTCTCCTTTCTTCAGAGCATTGTTTCCTTCAGCCCTTAGCACCATGACTATAGAGATATGGTAGGTGTCCTCTTTGCTTCTTATGGATAGGTCTAGACTATGGTTTCTCCCTCCTCCCTGAAATCTCCTGCTTTGAAGCTTATGCCATCAGAATATCTCACTCTTATCCTTCCCGATGCATTTGCAGACCCTCAGCTCACTTGCCCCCCCATTCTTTAAAGATTTTAGTTTCTGGTTCACTGTCCTTCTCTTCTGTTTTGGCTGCACAATTTTGGACATTTTAATATTCATGAAAAGAACATTTCCAAGAACCTGGCCATTTATTTATTAATCAAATAGTTATTGAGGACTTAAAGTGTGTCAGGCACTATTCTAGGCACTATATCTAGGGTCTATGATGGTGAATGAGAAAAACAGACATAGATGGAAAGTGACATCAGGAAGATGGCAGAGTAAGAAGCTGTGGACCCTCCTTCTCTGTACAATCATGCTGAGTCAGCAACAATTCATGGACAAATGTCCTTTTTGACAAATCCAGAAACTAATTAAGGCTCCTGTACCTGAGGTGAATATGAAACCAAACACACCAAAGTTGTTAGGAAAATTCAGGAAACCGTCTCACCAAAATCCCTGCTCCCCACACAGGGGAAGAGATCCCCAAGCTCCCAGCTTCTCCCTGGGGAGGGAAGAGGTTAATTCATGTATCCAGCATGCCAGCTTTTCTGAAGAGATTCCCCAGAGGACTGACCCCTATTTTGCCAATCTTGGAGCTCTAACTGGTCTAGCTACCTGGGAGAAGAAAGATATCAGTTTGGATTGGTAGACATCATATATTCTCCTGCCTGCTCAGACAAAAAATATCAGCTTTCATCTTGAGGGAAGGAGTTGATCCGTGCATCCAGCATCCCAACTACTCTGAAGCTACCTAAAGAATTGGCATCTGTCTTGCGAGTCTTGGAGCTCTGAGGTGTCTGGCTCAGTCTAGTCACCTGGGAGAGGAGAGAGATGACAGTTTGGACAAGCAAACACCCTAGCTCTCCCGACACCCCAGAGCACTGCAGAGCAAGCAGATAAAAACCACAGCTGCCTGCTTCTCCTCAAGAATGGAAGATTTGGTAGAAGCTCCCAGAATCTCTGCCCAAACTGACTGGCAGGGATCGTCTCCTGTACGAAGTTCATACATAAGACCTGGGAGAGGTGCCTACTTTGTCTAATATAAAGACACCAACACAGAGTATCAAGGAAAATTAAAAATCAGGCAATGATGTTGCAAACATGGGAATAAGATAAATCTCAAGAAACTGACCCTAATGAAATAAAGTTACATAATTTACCTAAAATAAAAATTCAAAATAACTGCCTTAAAGATGCTCTTTGAATTCAACAGAAAAGTGCATGAACAACGCAAGAATTTCAACGAAGACAAACAAATATCAAATAGTACCAAACAGAAATCATGGCACTAAAGAACACTATAATTGAACTGGAAAATTCACTAGAGGGTCTCAATAAAAGACTAGAACAACCAGAAGAAAGAATCAATGAATTTGAAAATGGATCACTGATCTATTCCATCAGAGCTGCAAAAAAAAAAAAAAAACAAAAACAAAAACCAAAAACAAAAACATGAAAAAGAATAAAGAAAGCTTAAGGAACTTAAGAGACATCATGAAACAGATCAATCAAGGAAGAATATCCCAAAGGAGCTAAAAGAAAAAAAAAACAATCAAACAAAATTGGTAGGATTAATAAATAAGTTTAGTAAAGTCAGAGGACATAAGGACAAATACCACAAAAATCTATGGTAATTCTATTTGAAATATTAAAAATAGTCTTAAAACTCAACAATAAGAAAACAACAGCCTGATAAAAAAATGGGTTAAAAATTTGAACAGACACTTCACCAAAAACATATATACTGATAGAAAACAAGCATATGCAAAGATGTTCAACATCATGTATCATTAGGGAATTGAAAACTAACAATGAGATACTACTACACACCTATTAGAATTGCAAAAATCCAAACACTGACACCACCAAATGCTGGCAAAAATATGAAGCAACTGGAATTCTCATCACTGCTGGTGGTGGAAGACAGTTTGGCAATTTCTTATAAAACTAAACATACTCTTAACATATGATCCAGCAATCATTCCATGGTATTTACCCAAATGAGTCAAAAACATGTACACACAAAAGCCTGCATACGAATGTTTACAACAGTTTTATCCATAATTGCCAAAACTTGGAAGCCACCAAGTTGTCCCTCAATGATGAATGGACAAATAAACTGTGGTACATCCAGACAATGGAATTTTTTTCAGTACTAAAAAGAAATGAGCTATCTAACCATGAAAAGACATGGAGGAAACAAATTCATATTACTAAGTGAGAGAAGTTGATCTGAAAAGGCTACATACTGTATGATTCTAGCTATATGACATTCTAAAAAAGGCAAAACTATGGAGACAGTAAAAAGATCAGTGGTTGCTAGAGTTGGGGGCAGGGAAGGATGACTAAATGGAGCACATTGGATGTTTAGGGCAGTAAAACTATGCCATATGATACTATAGTGTTGAATGCATGCCATTATCCACTTGTCAAAACCCATAGAATGTAAAACACCGAGAGTGAGTTCTAATGTAAACTAGTCTGTGGGTGACAATGATGTGTCAATGTAGGTTCACAGAATGTAACTCTGTTGCAGGATGTTGACAGTGGGGAAGATTTAGGGGGTGGTGTGCCATGAGTATATAGGAAATCTAATTTCTACTCAACTTTGCTGTGAACATAAATCTATTCTAAAAAATAACATCTATTAAAGAAAAATCAGTAGTCACACCAAGATTAAAAAACATCTGCTCTTTGACAAACACTGTTGAGAGATCAAAAAACAAGCCACAGAATTTATGTTATATGTGTGTGTGAGAGAAAGAGCACTTATACCTAGAATATATAAACAAACTCAATAATAAGAAAAACAACCCAGTTAAAATGGAGAAAATATTTAAAAGACTACATCATAAAAAAACATTCATGCATCACATAGGTATGTAAAAAGGTGGCTCAACATCATTAGTCACCAGGAAATGAAAATTAAAACCACAATGAAATACCATTGCACATCTTAGAATGGCTAACACTTGAATGACTGACCATATCAAGTGTTTGCAAGGATGAGAACTCAAACTCATACATTAGTGCTGAGAGTGTAAAATGGTGCAGTAGATTTAGAAACAGTTTAGCAGTGTAGCAGATACATGTTTCATATGTCCTAGCAATTCCTTTCTAGGTATTTACCCTGGAAAATGAAAACATCTCCACAAAGACTTGTAAACTAATGTCCATTGTGGCTTCAAACAGCTATTCTAAATGACCACCAAAAAAAAAAAAAAAAAAAGGAAAGAAAAGAAAAGAAAGGAAACAAGGAAACAATCCAATTGTTTTCAATAAGTGAGCAGGTAGACAAATTGTGGTATATAATACAATGAAATACTATTCAGCAATAAAAAGGAATGAAGTAATAATATATGCAACAACATGGATGACTCTCAAAAACATTATGCTGAGTGCAAGAATCCAAACACAAAAGAGTATATATTGTATGGTTTCATTTATATGAAACCCTAGAAAAGACAAATCTAATCCATAGTGACAGAAAACAAATCATTGGTTACCTATGGCTGGGGGTTGGGGGGAGGATTGGGGAGGGAAACGGGAACATCTTGGGATGTTGTGCATTTCCTTTGATTCCCTTCTCTTTACCTTTTGTGTATCTATTGAAGGTCTTTGCTTTGTTTTTATCATTCAGCTTGTATGAAACATCGTAATAGTCTATTTTAAGCTAACAATTTACTTCAATTAACTTCAATTTTATACAAAAATTTAACCTTTTTACTTCTCCCCCTCCCAAATGTTATGTTTTTGAGGTCATGATTTACCTCTTTCTATACTGTGTATCCATTAACAAATTATTATAGCTATAATTATTTTTAATACTTTGTCTTTTAATCTTACACTAGAGTTAAGTAATTAACACACCATGATATTATGGTATTGGAGTATTCTGGATTTGACAACATGCTTACTGTTACCAGTGTGCTTTATATTTTCATATGTTTTCATATTGTTAATTACTATCTTTTCATCTCAGCTTATCAGCAGGTCCAATGGTGATGAACTCCCTCAGCTTTTGTTTGTTTGGGAAAGTCTTTATCTAAATGCATCTTAAACTTGAGCCACAAAGGAATTTATTGGTTCATATGACCAAATAGATAGCTCACAGAACCAAATCATAGGAAGGCAAGAAGGAAGCCTACTTCAAATAAAAGAAGAACCAGGATTTCAAATGTTGGTAGGACTCTCCATTTTCTCTTTTCAGGAGTAGCTCTATTTGCTGGCCTTGATTTCCCAATCTGGAAAAAACAGGAGCACCTGAGGGCTCTTGGAGTTAAATTCTTACAGCTTCATAAACAGGAAAAGATCTTTCCTATTGGCTCAAATTTTTAAAATCTGAGAAAGGACATTGATTGGCTCAGCTTAGGCCATGTGGCCAGCTCTGGACCAATTACTGTAGCTAAGGGTTTAGAGTACTGTGTTCTTGGCTTAGATTGAAGTAAGTGATGATTTTTTAACCAAGCACTTTGATGAGGAAAGGAAAGATATTTAAAGAGAAATCTGGTACTTTTAGAAGACACATTAAGCCCAGAAGTAGGGTAGAGGCAGTTTTTTTTCAAAGATAAAAATAGCGCAAATTTACTGAATAATTTAAAACTAAAAATCTACTCCTATTTTTTATCCCAATAGTAGACATTAAAGAAAAATATTTTAAGTTTTCTTAGGCTTGTATCCAACTGGGATAGCTAATTCATAATGGATTTATTTTCCATCTCTAAACTTCTTACCTACCAAGAATGTGAACATTTTAATTTGCCAAAAGTTGGTAAGGCTTTTCTACACATGTTATAAAGGAAGAGAACAATTGTTGCTATAATTGTATAATTGCTGAGTTCAAATAAAGAGATGAAATTACTGAGACACGACCAAGTCCCTTCTTACTTGCATATTGTAACATTGCTACACTGCTGGATTCCTTTTCATATGTTGGGTTACATTCACTACAGATGGTACATCTGACTTTAGAGCAGGTGTTGTAGCAGGCCTGGCCCACAGCATCCTGATGCTTATCACCTGGACAGTTTCCAGCCACAGATTGGACTTTGAGTTGTTGGGGAGATTGTCAGGGAGATTGATAGTGTAAGCCATGTTGGAATTACCTATGATAAATGACACATTTTCTTCCACTCTTCTCAAAAGGCAAGCTGTGAATCACAAGACCATTCAGTTAAACTGATGAGTATCTCCTTCCATGTGGAAGATGCCTAAAAACACATTCACATCCAGACTGGGGTCACCTGAACAAATCAGAGCACCTAAGCTTCCCTGACTTACTACTGGGATATGGAAATCAACTGAGTACAGTCCAAGATTTGCAGATCTGAAGGATATTTGCCCTAAAAATTCTTTCTGTGACTCAATTTGGCAACAGTTACCTCTTTCAAGCAAGCACTGAGCCAGGTTTTTGTTAGGCCAGGCTAGCCTGCAGTTACAAATAAAGTCTGAAATCTCTGTAGTTAAGTATAATACAATTTCAAGGCTTACTTATTTAACAGTACAATGATATTGATGGTGGAGGAGAGGAAGGACAGTGGTAGAATCTGTTCCAAGCAGTAATTCAGAGACACAAGATTCTTCTATTTCAATGTCTCTAAATTCAACAGGTCCCCAGAATCACTGTGGAAGATGAAGAAAATGACAGATTACATGTGAGAGATTTTTATGGGACACATCTGGAGATAATATTTACCATTTATATCATATTCATTGTGCAAAACTTGATTACATGTCCCTAATCTAACTGCAAGGGAGAAGAAAATGTAGTTAAGCTGTATGTCCAGAAACAAAAAGAAAATGGAAATGGATATTGATGATTATTAGCAATCTTTGACACATAGTCACTGCAGCAATGTAAATGAGAAAAGAGCAAGTCAATTGAAATTAAAATCTCCTAGAACGACATTGGTGATTTTTCATCTGCAAGGATATTTCAAGCTTTTATTTATTTTTCTAATACCAGTGGATAAAATTTCCTTCTTAGAATGGGTTCAATTATTTCTCAAACCACAAAAGAAAAATACATTAAAATCTCCAAAATTTCAATATTACCAGCTCAACTATCACTGAGAGTAAGTAACTTGCCAACTTTAGTATTCTTAAGCTAGAAGGCAAGTAAAATCAGTTAATAAATTTACCAAAAAAGAAAAGATGCATTATAAAATTCTCAGTTCATTCAAGAAACCAGTAATACTATTAACTATTAACTATTTCATAATAAATTATATCTAAATTATAAATAAGTTGAAAACAAATCCACAATAAGGAAAATAATACGTATTCTTAATCTCTGTTCTCTTCATTGCTCCCCACACCAATCTCCTAAAATTTAGAAGCATGGGTGATTTTCTTCTGGCCAAGGGTTGTGGGAAGCTGAGAGTGTAGCTTACTACTTCTGGAATGTCAGAAGAGGCATCTCTCATGATTGCTGGGGCTTTGGCAGGGAGGACAGTAATGTTCATGCTAGCCCTGACTTTATCCACATAGGTTTCCTTGACTAAGGAGCAGAATTGTACCACATCACCACACATCACCACATCTAACCTTATAGCAGTTTACTTTTCCTGGCCACCTTGATGACGTTACAGATAATCCTGCTTTCCTTTAGTTCATTTACAATAACTTAGTTTTTTTAAATAAAATTTTACTAGGAAAAACAGGGATAAAAGAAGATACTAAAGAGAAAGTATGTGTATATATATATATATATATATATATATATATCAATGCTATAGCAGACTTAGATTTTAGGCAAATTCAATTCACTGCTAGTAACATAAAATAGAATATTATGTCATATTTGCTAACTGCTTATTATTCACAAGGCATTATTCTAAGTACTTTGCATGTATAACATGTGTCTAATGTCTACTCGACATCACCATCACCCTCTTCCAAGACCTCCTCTGCACCATAGAAGTGAAGCTGAGAAATTTGTTTCCCAGAATTCTCCTTTCTGTAAGATTCCTGGTTAGAGTTAGTGAATGATAGGAAACTGCAGGCAATTAGGGAGACTGAAGTAAAGGAGAAGTTCTTATTCTCCAGATGCAGCTGCAGCCGGACTTATGGGTTTCCTGGTGAGCCTTTAAGAGTCACTTGTTTTGCTGCCGCAAAGAAAACAGATGAAAAATTCCCAAATAGTCTTGAGGATTATAGCAACTTCTCTGAGAACTTTTATGAGAATCACACATTTTGGTGCTTTAGTCTGCGATCTCCAATGACAGCTTCCCTGAACTTCGAGGCAGTTTCTTTTTTTTTTTTTTAGCACCTTAACCATTTTTTTTTTAAATTTTATTATGTTATGTTAGTCACCATACAATACATCATTGGTTTTTAATGTGATGATCCACGATCCATTGTTTTCGTATAACACCCAGTGCTCCATGCAGTACGAGCCCTCCTTAATACCCATCACAGGGCTAACCAATTCCCCCTCCCCCCTCCCCTCTAAAACCCTGTTTGTTTCTTTGACCTATAATGGGGGCTTAAGGGTCAACAGTCAAGAAAGCCTCTACTCTGACAGTAAGCCCTTTATATCCAGAATACATATAATGATGACTGTTTTACTGACCCCACCCCGACTGATGCAAGTAATTAAAACCCCCTTGTAAGACAGACATACCAGCACACCACCTGTATTTTTTTCAGATAAAATCAAACCTTAAAGAATGTAAATATCTTGGGCGCCTGGGTGGCTCAGTTGGTTAAGTGACTGCCTTCGGCTCAGGTCATGATCCTGGAGTCCCTGGATCGAGTCCCGCATCGGGCTCCCTGCTCGGCAGGGAGCCTGCTTCTCCCTATGACCCTCACCCCTCTCATGTGCTCTCTCTCTCTCATTCTCTCTGTCTCAAATAAATAAATAAAATCTTTAAAAAAAAAAAAAAGAATGTAAATATCTTGCCAAGAATTGCATGGCCAGAATTTGAATCAAGTGTGCTTGACTCCAGAAATCATGTTCTTCCTTATAATGTTATACTCTCAGTCAAGTCAGTGCAAATGACAGAAAGTATTTCATAATTAAATGATAACTCAGTGATAACTAGCATGCACCTTCCTCATCAGCCACTGTGCTTTCCTTTCTTCTGAAAAACCCTTCCCTTGAGCTTCCCTCCTACAATGTCAATACTAATCATTTGTATTGTTTTCTTTGCCATGTCTACAATCCACCAAATTTATTGGAAACTATTGAACTTTCTCGATTCAGGGACTTGCTCTCTATCACCTTGAATTATCGGATGCTTAAGCGTTGTACATCCTGCTCAGTTGTCAGTTATAACCCTACCCATGTGCATGCACACACACACACACACACAGTTTGTTTTTTTTTTAATCACAGAAAACTGAAATGCCATTAGCAATTGAGCATGATGGCATTGCAAAAGAACTTGGGAGATTTTACCAGTGAAGAAATGGTTCAAAATCCAAAAAATAAAATAAAAAAATATTATGATGCAAAGTAATTAGGATAAAAGAACAAGGTGCCCAACTTAGAAGAGGTATTAATGTTTGGGGTGTCACTTTAAATTACAGCTCCTTCAGATAATTTATCTCTAATTTTCCACTTCCCTGCAGAATGAAAAATAAAGCATATGGGCAAACCTGACTTGTTTGCAAGAAACCTGTTCATTACAGGTCTCTGATCATGTGTTTGGGTATATAGTCTATTATAACAAATTTAGCTGTGTCTGCTTACCAACTCTTCTAGAAGAAATAAACACATGATTGAAAAACCCTTTTCTCTGAGTCCTATAATTAAAACCAATTTATTATTTTAAATTCTAAATAAATTATACCTTAAATATTATGAATAGAAGTTTCTATGGTGCTTACAACAAACCCCAATTACAGACAGGGTAAAATCCTTCATTTCAGATGAGATGAAGAGATAATCAGTTATTCCATTTTCTTTCCTTGTTCTTTACAATAAATTTTCTTAAATTCTCATGGAGGTTTTATATTAATCTTCTCATTTTAAAAATAGGATATTTTTTAATAGTACAAATAGTAACTAGTACAAACTTACCCAGAATCACTGAAATCCAAATGGAATATCTGGTTCCATGCCTCTCCTAAGTTTTCATCAACAGAGCCATAGGAATACCAAGCTAATAGAAAATAGCCATACCAAGGGGAGAAGAGAGACAATCCCATCATAAACTTAAACAGAAAAACAATAATATTTATCTATCCAAACGTTTATTCCCTTATTCTATGCATGTGATCATTGATTCCAACTTTTCCAGCTCTTTCCAAAAGTACATTTGAAGTGGTTTTGCATTAACACAATGCCGTTACAGAAGTCCTAGATGGGCTGATATTAATACTGTCCCACATTCATTAGATCATAGTATTATTGCCTTATTCTAAACTTGATTTTGATGGCAAATGTATTAAAGCATTTGTAATGTGAATGCAAAATTTCAGAATTTAGTGTTCAGATGTTAGACTTGAACTAAGGCTCCTATACCCTTGCGTACAGCATTGCTGCTAGTTCATATTGTGCCTTTGGGAGAACAAGGATAAGCTTCCTCTGCAGGGGAAGGTAGCCTTGTGGCTGCAAGGCTCGGCAAGCAATTCAAGTCAGGGTGAGTGGTAAGAAAAATGTGCTCCCTTCTCCCCAGCAGACATAGGCCCACATCAGGTATTTGCATGGTGAGCAGAATACGCACTGTGTGGCAGCCCCCATTCACTCCAGGCACCAGGAGCCTTGTGTAGGGCATAACCAGCACAGCTATTAGCAGTGACTCTGAATAATCCCCCCACTTACTGTCAACTGAATTCAGTAACCACAGTATCTCTCTACACTGCTCATACATCCCCACTACAGACCCCAGATCTCCTGCATTACATTTTTTGCTTTTTCCTTAAAGGAATATAATAGATTAACTTTAATTCTTGCTTTGTAAAATGCTTATTTATAATATTTCCAATTTTAAATTATCTTATCTTGGGGCACCTGGGTGGCTCAGTCAGTTAAGCGTCTGCCTTCAGCTCAGGTCATGATCCCAGGGTCCTGGGATCGAGCCCCGCATCAGGCTCCCTGCTCGGCAGGAAGTCTGCTTCTCCCTCTCCCACTCTCCCTGCTTCTGTTTCTGCTCTCGCTATCTCTCTCTGTCAAATAAATAAATGAAATCTTTAAATTATCTTATCTTCTAAATCAGAGAGCAAGCCTATTGCAAATAACCAACTTTCACCCTTACTTGAGCCCTCTGAGACTGATCAGGAATTAATTAACTAATTAAGGTCACCTCTTGCTATTTTCCTACCTAGTTTCCTTAGATAATTATTCCAAGTATTATTTGCTTTCTATTTACTCTCCAACCCTAACTCTTCCATTCTTGTCACTACAAGTAGCCTCACATTTTACTTAAATGAGTCAATAGTATAATTATATATGAACTTCAATTTTCTTCTCTTCTACTTGAAAATATATCTGTATTAGTATTCTATGCATTCCTTTTCTATGTTAGAATTTTTGAATTTTACTTTTGAAGACTGAACCTCAGTGTATGTTCTTTAAATACAAATGAATTTAAGTTTCCATATAAATCAGGTCCTGTGCTATCGGATGGAGAAACATCGGTGAAAGATATTGACATATTCCTTCATGAATATACAATTTGATGGGAAAGTAGACAAGTACCAGGCAATTAATGATAATCCAGTGTGAAAATTACCCCAACAGGGAGTATGGCATGTTATGGAAGGATAAATCAGAGACTTCCACACCAGATCTGGTGAATTAAGAGAGGTTTCTTAGAGAAAGGGTTGATCTCTGAAGGATAGGGAGGAGTTGGCTGGGGAGAAATAACGTAGGTTAAGAGTAAGTTAGGGATTCCCAGGGAAGTGAAGAACATATATAAAGGCCTGAAGATAATTGTTGTGATTGTCTTTGGATATATATAACCAACAACATGAGACTGATAGAGCTAAGTGAAGTTCAGTATAACTGGGGCACGGAATGCCATGGAGGAACAGTAAAGGAAAGGACAATAGAAGTCAACAGAGGTAGACAGTTGAGTGTCACACAAGCCAGGTTTTCTCAAATTGTAACTTTTTATTTCAAAACTTGATTTCAAAATTATAATTTTTCACCATTCATTTGGCAAATACTGTACAAGCATCTACTATGGGCTAGATTCCACTGTGTGTTAGACATTTAAGTTTCACCTACTATGTGGTAGACTTTCAAGATTCAGGTGTGAACTTGAAGTAGAGCTAAAACTCCCTATCTTTGTGGAGCTTAGATTTAAGAAGAAAGCACACACCCAAGGAAGAAGTAAATTCTATAGTATGATAAAAGCATGGGAAACAGAAAAAGTAGAATGGAGGCAGGGGATTGGGAAAGCATTTTAAATGCAATGATGTGGGTAGGCTTCATTGAATATCTCCCTATCTCTCTGCACTCCCTAACTTAGTTGAGAGCTTCAACTAAGTCACTGTCCACGCTGACACCCAAGTTAAAAGTTATAGGCTGCTAATGCCTTGAGACACATTCTTTTCTTTTGCATTCTCACTGCTACTGTCTTAAACCAGAGCATCCTTATCTCTCATTCAGATTATTCAACAAACTCCTACAGTCTCTTTGTCTCCATTCTTTCTCTATTATAAATTCTTATTCACCCGCTATTAGAGTTTTCCTTACAAATGACCACTATAGAAATGCCTCTGCTTTGTTCAAAAATCTTCGCCACCTCTGCATTGTCTGCAGATAGGCATCCTGACACTGAGTATCGCATTCAGTGCTACCCCTCACCATTGCATTCTGCCATCTGGCTAGCTATGGAACATCATTTTCTAAAATTTCTTCTCACATAGCCTGTGATGTAAACCCACCAGACTAATAAAGCTCTGAACAAAGCATGAGTTTTCCTTCTTTTGGATGGAGTTCTATAATATTCTGCTTATTATTTCTGTGTTCCATGACTCTGTCCCTCCCTTTTCTGCTGTCAAAGTCTCACGTGTCTCTAAAGCCAGCTCAAATTCCCCTTTGCTGGTGAAGAGTTTCCTGCTTCCTCCCAGGCATTCCAAATTCTGTTTTCTGTTCTCCCATGGGATTTTGTTTAACGCTTTTTATGGTACCCAGGTTTGTACTTTCATTCTGAACAATTCTGCCTGTAACCATTACAGACAGAAAACATTACAGATATTAGACTATAAGCATCCTCAGGACAGGGATCTTCCCATTTCTCTTTGCCCCATACTACCCTGTTTTATACCTGGCTTAATGTTTTCTGCCGAGAAGAGGCTCAATAAATTTTAAATTTATATTCATTTTCTTAAATTCTAGGGAAAAAAGAGCTTTTTCTGGAGGTCAATGTATTCGCGGTCTCATTCACAGAATTAACATGATGGATAAGAGCATTTTTAACAAGCATCTTTTAATAATTGTAAATGCCAGATTCCATCAGAAGCCTAGAGCAAGTATTATCACTGTGAGACAAACTAAATGCTACATGTGTCAATATTTACACAAGCAGATTACAACAGTGTGGTCTCATCAGTTCAGCTATTGTGTCTTGTGAGCTTAACTAAATTTCAAACTCCATGAGGAACTGCATTTTCCCCTGAAGTTATTAAAGGGTAGATTTCTTTTAATTAAACTCATTTGCATGACTAAATTAGATTTAATTACTCTCATTCATTTCACTAATACCTTTCTTTGATTGGAGAAGGAGAACTTTTATAATTGATTAAAATAGGATGCTCTGGTCTTCTCTGTTGAACCTGGAGAATAGTTCTCATTTATGCTTATAAGTGACCAGGGGAGCAGAAATTTCTTTGATCCAGCTCTACCACAAACACTCACCATGAACTTGGGATGGACACACAATCACTCTGCTCCTCAGTTTCTCCATCAGATGAGCACTGTAGTACCAATGGCAATGATAGCTGTTTTGGCCTTCTTTGCAAACACAAATGATGCTTTTGATGTAAAAGTGCTTGACATGTTCATATAAATTTTAAACTATAAATTTTATCGAAATCATTAATACCAGAAATTAAAGTTTTTCCTTTAAATTTTGCCTAAAAATGACACTCCTCCTTACCTTTTGCATAGTAGTCATTGTTTTCTCCATTTCGGATTATGAAAATTTACTATCACATGTATTCCTTTACTCATGCCTACATGTATTCATTCAATACAAATTTGTTTTCACACAATGTTCCAGACATTGTGATTATCTTTGGATGGAATTCAACAAACCCCCAAGAAGGCCAATAACTCCAATGTAACTTATTTCTCCCTCAGGAGTTCAGTCACAAGACAGAAAATAAGTAAACAAAGACATTTCAATAAGCCCAATAATAGAATCATGTACAAAGTTCACAGTTGTAAGGGGGAAGTGTTCAACTTGGCTTGAGTGTACCTAAAATAGATCTTGTGAGAGAAGTTAAAAAGGTGGGAGAAGAAGGTTATTCTAGGACAAAGGAATTCTGTGTTCAAAGATATTCAAACAAGAATAGAATGACACATTTGGAAAACTCTAGCTTAGTCTGGCTTAAGTTTTTTTGGCTTTGAGCATAGAGAGAGAACAAGTTTGGAGACGAACTCATCCTATAAAATGACTATACTTACATATTAGAAAGATAATGAGGTAGCAATATGGAAAACAGATTAGAGGGAGGTAAGTCCAGTTAGGAGACTCTTTAGTTTAAAGATAATATGGGCCCAAACTAAGGTAGTAGCAATACATTTGGGGAAAAGAAATATAACATATATTTCATGGGTATTTCTAAGATAGACCTGGTAGGCAGAAGTTTAAGATCTTCTTTGTTTCTGTTTTGGATGATGTTTTAGGTAGTATGGGCATTACCAAAAACACAGAAAAAAACAATTTTGGGGTTGGAGTTGAAAGAATCCTGACGAGGTTTTAAGTTGGTCATGTGATTTTGAAATATCTATATGCACAAAGAAAAATATATTGGTCTGTATTTTAGAATGAGGATACAGAAAGTTACAGATTTGGGAGTTATAATAGAGGGGTCTTTGTTTTTGTTTTGTTTAAGTTGGCTTTTTACTTCCTTTTGTGAACATATCCTTATTCCAGGTTACTGATTCTGGTTTGACTATCAATCAAGGGGCCTTGCTTCTCCTTTCAGGATTGAAGGTACATCTCTTAAACCAAGTCAATCAGGAAACAAAACTATGTACTGGTGAGGATACTGGGAGAGAGCAGGTCATGTTCTTCTCCTGGGATCATTAATTACAAGAACAAGTAAGCCCAAGTAATTGATGGCCATTTTGTTTTCATGTAGGTAAGTCTGCAAATGAAGCCAATATGGAAGAAAAAAAGCTAACAAATTAAGAAATCCAGAGTTCTGCTGATATTTCTAAACCACTGGACCAAGCCAAACTTTTAGTTAACCTTCTCCTGAATGTTTTAGTCATGTGAACCAGTACATTTTGGGTTTTATGCCTTATGATGGTTTATATCATATCTCTGTGATTTGTATCCAAAAAAGTCTTAGCTAATTCAAGGATTCTTACCAAGTGAGTAGTAAGTCACATTGTGAGACATAGCACCATATCTCAGATCAGAGCATATAACTGAAAAGTGAAAAAGACCAAGGTAGTATGTATCATCAAGAGGAACATGAACATTAAAAGGTAGTTGGGGAAAGATTCCATAAAGAAACCCAGGAAAGATCAACTAAGAGGCCCAGAAGAGAGTAGTATGACAGAAGCCAAGGAAGGAAAGGGAGTATCAAGAATAATGGCATGGAGAGAGGTGAGGTCACATTAAATAGTCTGTCTGGTATAGCAATCTGAAGGCCAGAGAAGATTTTAGTATGAATCATTTCAGTAGGGTGGTGGCCTTAAGACAGACTGAATAGGTGTGAGAAAGTAAGGTCAGTGTACTGGATTTATCTTTCAAGAAGATGATCTGTAAAGGGATGTGGGAAATTGGACTACCTAGATAGGAATACAAGCTAGAAATAGGGTTTCTTTTTAAGTTGGGAGAGATGGCACCTGTATACCTGTCAAGAGAAAGCATCATTCTCTCCTGTCCTTTATTGTTTAAATATGGTACTTTTACTGTGATAGGAGACTTGTAGAGATTGAACCAGCATAAAATGTCAGGTAGATAAGAACCATTGATAAGTATGAATTAGAGGCCTGTTGGTCTCTTTCATTCTCTTATATAAGTCCTAGAGGATTTTCACTTTTCGATACTTCATTTCTCTTTCATACTAAAAAGAACTGCTGTTTTTCACCAAAACATGCACACTAAGACATGCCAAGGTGCACTTTATGTCGGTTACCCTACATAGCACAAGTAGGAGCTAATGGCTGGCTCATTCCCATATTTTTAAAACAATACATTTTATTTGGAAAACTGTGCTTTATTACTGAACAGAACTGTATTTCCAACAGAAAATTGTCATGATCCATTTTAAGATATCTGTGTTAGCTGGAGTTGAAATAATTTTATTTACTTCAATGAACTAAGCTCAAAGCTTTCCATTAGTTGGTGACAGTTCTACTGATTAGATGTCATCTTTTTTAACCCTTTTATTACAATATGCAAGGAACATCTACTGAGCCACTCAGGACATGAATTTACTTGTCAGTTTCATCTTTTTGTCTTTGAGACAATAACCACAAGTATGGAAAAGAAAAAGGGAAAGACAACACTGCTTCTTAAGTAAGGCATTACGTTTTTATTAAGTGGCTTATGACTCATTAAAAAGGGGAAACCCTAATATCCTGCATGAAATAATAGTGTTCTAATGGTCTTTTCTGAGTCTTCTAGCCTGTAAACAAAATCTCGGGTAGGATAAGCTAAAAGAACTCATAATAATAGATGGATTTTAGGAGATTAAAAAGTCTGTCTGCCCTCAGGCTGCACTTGGACACCTGATTAGAAGGCACTTGGAGGTGAGCACCTTCCCTTTCAGCCTGCATTTGTGTATTTGGCTTGGGTGTCTACAGTCATAAAAGAGAATGTGTCATGAAAAGAAGTGGAAACAAACAAATCACAATACCAAAAGGAAGGAAAAATCCCCAAACCACACTTTCACAGTCCTCTATTTATACTAGCACATTCTGGGAAAATCACTCAAAAACCTGTTACTAATCATTTAAACCTTAGGCTGTCGACATTTTTCTGCTTTGCTAGCCAAATAGTCATGTGCAGCAGCCAGAGGGTTAAAGAGCCAGATTTCCTGTCCCATACTGAAGCTTTGTGTGAGCAATATGGAGGACCCCATCATCGCCGCAGAGGCTCCTGTTGAACGTGAAGGGGTCTATCCAGGCAAAAATATGCGCAGCCTTCTGGGCCAGATTTGCTCCGGAAGGGCTTCTAAGTTGGCTGGGCAGTGGACTAAGCTGTCCAGACCTGCTGTTCCACAAAGGCCAAGAATCTCCCTCTGTGTGTCTAGTTCTCCAGCCAGCAGACCATACAAAGCCTGCTTCGCCTGGGTCCAGACACCCTCCAGCGCTATGAGAAAGTCTTTGTGTTGCTTTAGGAAATACAATGTTAAATCTAATGTAAATTAGATTATTTGGATTTGGATACACCAAAATCAGAACCACTTCAATTTTCACATGGATATAAAGAAAAATGAAACACAACACAGAACTAAAGAGTTTCTAGGATTTGGACTGTAGAAGACAACAGAATTTTCTATTTCTTGATTAAAAAAAAAGTAGAACCAGTCAACTATACAATGAATTATATCTCCAGTGGCCTAGGTGCAGTGCTTTGTTTTATTTTAATGGAAGATTTTTGATATGCTGATTATATGTACTGTATTCAGTTTCTTTAGTAAATATGAGGAGGGTTGCATGTAAAGGGAATAAGAAAGTCATGCTCTGAAGATCCTGGTCACACATCATCATTTCACTTTGGGACCTAGAGTGCAGAATTCTTGATTTTAGTTTTCTCCATTTCTGTTCCTTTGACTCACTCTCATCCATGCTTGATTAACAAAATGAGGACAAAAATCCTGAAAGTTGGCAATATTTTGTGGACAGTTATTAGTACTTTTCACTTCATAAAAAAATCAAACTTCAAATTCAACTTGACAAGAAATCTGCCCACATTATCTCCTTCTATGAAGTTCCCCAGTGAGAGTCAAGCCTTGGAAAATCTGGTCTCTGGTAGAATAAAAGGTGACAGAAACCTAAAAACAAGCAAGAGAAAGCTCAAGGTTTCACACAGCTTGGGGCTGGGGACAGTTCTCATCAATACCTGTTGTGGTTCAGTCATTGTGACCAGAAATTTGAAGGCAAGCTTTGCAGGTAAAAACATAACCAGTGATTTGTCTTTGATATCTGAACATTGTATCCTGCTTGTTCCAAAATCTGACTGAACTAGATCCATATGTATTACCGAGTCTTGCTGTCATAGTCAAAGCGCAGTGATCTAGTGGAGATGAAGTTTGACCCAGGATTAACATAAGCCACTGTAGGTCCTTGGAGTCAGACTCAAAACCTTAGATTCCATCATGCCCTTAATTATCAAATGTGTTTCCTGTGAAGAAAGGAGTACTGTTTAAAATGTTTGATAATCTGACAAGGCCATAAGGCTTAATGGAATCGATGATTACACACAGATGGACGATTAACTCTCGAGGTTTAACATTAAAAAAAAAAAGTAACTATGCTGGATTGCTACTTAATGGAATTACACTGCCCATATGGAAAAGAACTATACCCTAAATATACCCAGAATGATGGAACAGGTGGCAGAATCTGGGCAAGACTGCTTGGAATGCACAAAAGCATTCTGAACTTGTAACTGCCAGAAAAGATTTTTGGAGGAAAAAAAAAGAAGAAGAAGGGAATCTTAGAAACTGTGTTAACTTTTCTACATTTTGGAAATATGAATTGCAAAGATGATTAGAAAACTGAACCCCAAAGTATGCTTTCTCTGGCAGGTGCTTTTGTCATACTATCTTTCAGAAACCTGTAAACTATGTCTGTTTGTGACAGGTACAATTTGATGTGTTGGTTATTATTTAGCTCTGACATAAACTCAGTGAGGGCAGACATCATATCTGCCTTGATAACAACTATATCCTCCAAAAGGTATAACTGGGAGAATGTGGTTAAAATTATTAGCTAAAGTGAGGATTGGGTGTTATTTCTGCATTTCATATTCTTTGATAGTGACTCGTGTCCCTACTTCCATGGATTAACAAGAGCTACATATGTGAAAATGATGACGGTGAACACTAGTGAGCATTTACACATAGGTTATCAAATGATAAAGTAGTATAATCCCAATTAAGATACTCTTTCTGATCAAAGGTAATTTATTTGTGATTTTTTGCTCCAACTCAGCAGGGGTTTTATTTTAAATATTAATAACCTTTCAAATAGCAGAAGACTGTGTCCTGGGCATAGAAGGGTGTGGGGATAGAATCTGGAGGTTACTAACCTATTAAGGTTAGTAACGATAACCTTAATAGGTAAGTATCACTGAGCATTTACTATGTGCCAAGAGTGAAGTGCTTTATTTACATAATTCTGTTTAATTTTTAATATAACCCTTTGAGTAATTTCCCATTTTACAGATGAGGAATCTGACTGAAGGGCACTGAGTAAGCTTCCCAAGGTCACAGAACCAGTTGATAGAGTTGGGATTTAAAAAGTGCTTCGTCTTGTCAGGGTTCTTTCACACATAACCATTTTGGTCCATGCCTATTGACCACGATGATCTCTCCCAGCTCCCTGTCTCTTTTCTCTTGTTTTGCACTTGTCTGAGCACTGTTGGACTTCTCTTTAAGATGCCTTCCGTACTGGTTGCCAAGGCTCTGTTAGGACCTTCAGAAAAGCATGTGAATATGGAAGAGACCATGGAGCGCTACCAATCACAAAACAGTTACTTAAAAACTAATACTAAATGATAAGATGGGTGTTAAACAGCTCCACAGCATTGTTTCTCCCCTGTAGAGTTTGAATTTTTCTTTTCTTTTTGAAATAGTAAATACGAAATTCTTTGAAACAATTTTTTGGTGCCTCCGTTTTGTTGATGCCTTCAGCACATGCTTGTTATGCTCACTGAGAAAGTCAGTAAAACTTTATCCTTGGGTTCCCTGAATGCTTCTGAAAAACTATGAGAGAATTATCTTAGTTAAATCAATAATGGCATTTTATTATGAAATTTCAATGATTAAAACTTTCAGATCTCTATTATGAATCTACCATAAAAATTGGACACACTTAGGTGCCTACACTAAAAATAACCTTGGTACGATCACCCAAACCAATTGGTTACTGAGGGTATAGACACAGTTTCATCCAGAAGTGTTCTTTCTAGAAGCATTCCCTTTAGCTTTCTATACACAGGATCTTTATATGTTTAGTATATGCATATTATCAAAATAATTTTTTCAGACTCTGTTCTATACCCAGAGAATTTTTTTTTTTTATTTGAGAGAGAGAGAGAGAATGAGAGAGAGAGCACGAGAGTGGGGAGGGTCAGAGGGAGAAGCAGGCTCCCCGCCGAGCTCCCTGATGTGGGACTCGATCCCAGGACCCAAGATCATGACCTGACCCGAAGGCAGTTGCCTAACCAACTGAGCCACCCAGAAGCCCTCTACCCAGAGAAATTTTATCACTGATGAGAGACATGATAAAACAGTGGAAAGATTTCTAGTCCAGTGAGAAGACCTCCTTTCGGTTTTTAATACTTTATTTTCTTCTACTCAGCTGTAAACCTTGTTCTTTTAAATATTTGGGCCTCCATTTCTTGCTTAAGATATCTATACTAATTGTATCATAAGAATTCTAAACAAATTAAAAAATGAAATATGTGAAATTGCTTGAAAAACTAAGACAAGTACCTGAGCTGTTGAGGACTTGGGATTATGTGCTTTCCTTCCACAGTATCCTGTAAAGAGGTGCTCAACTGGCCTCTCTTAAGTGATCAATGAGGACAATTCTTGCCCAAACAGACCGTAAAATCCTCAAGGGCTGAGTATATTTGAGTGGGGCCTCAAAGAATGTCAGCTTTGATAAGAGAGGCTTCAAAATACAATTGAGGAGGAAATGCAAAGAATTTAGGTAGAATTTCTTTTCTAGTTGCACTATTAGCATAGTAGCCTTTCTTATTATGGCGATATTTTCTATCAAAGGAATCCATTCTCTTCTTTATTGATATGACCATCAGACATTCTGTGCCTATATAAAATTCTTAAAATAATTAAATATCAATTATAGTCTTATTTTTTTAAATTATTATAGCTTCTAGTTCTATATGAGGTACTTCTTCCATTCCCCAAAAGATAATCTACTGCTCTAATGATGTGCAGTAAGGGAAATATGTTGAAAGAAACTAGTGTTGAATCATGAATCTTTATCCTTTTAACAATTGATAGGTGTACTTTTAATAAGATGTCTAGAATCACTGATATCCTTAAAATACTTAATATTTAATCAAATTGGACATACTTTATAAAATATCCTATTAGTGATTTTTAAATGGCAAATTAGTTTTATTTATTCATTTTTGATACAGTATATTTTTGCCTGATACTCAATCTGGTGATTGCAGTGGAATCTTAAAAACTGATCCCAACAAAGAGTGACAGCTCCAAGGGTGGAGATTAATAGGATCACTATCATTTCATGCTTTTTAATGCAAGGTTAACTCCTACGGAAAAATCTTAAGGCGGCCTGTGAGATAAAAGTCCCCTCAGGATTCATGCCAAGGGTAAATGGGTTGGGAGAGATGTTACAGTTGCCTAGATGAGGACAAAGGAAATAATGTATATTCCTTTGGGAACTGATAGCAGGATCTCTATTTAAAGGCACAGTCTTCACCCCAGGAACTCCAACATGTTTTGTTATGTAGATCATGTTTGTTGTTACTACAAAAATAATCATGGTCCTAGAAATGGCCCTGGTCACTTACTTCTTGGTCAGTACAACTATGTCTTAACATTGTTTCTCCAAAGACCAGATCCAGGGAAAGAATGGTGATATTGTCTATTAGATGGATTGCAAAACCAGGGAAGTAGAAGTGGTTGTTTCCCGGTTTTATACCATCAAACAAGATGGGAAAGAGGCTCTGGAGAATATATATAAAATTAGTCGAGGAACAAAGGGTCAGGCAGAATGAACATTAAGTCCAGGTTCCCTAACATCTGTAGAATAGTTTCACATTATCAGACATGGCTTTCTTATCAGAGCAGAGGGAAGAGTATTTGTACCATCCTGGCCACTCAGAACTCAACATGGCAATTTAGGAACATGTGCTATAGAGAAGATGCAGGTGGAGAAAAAAAGTCAAGAGCTTGAATGTGTTAGCAACTAATGCTCTTGAATCAATTTTCACGGCAGTTTATACCCATAGCCTTCAAAACCTGAGGATGAGATGAATACAGACATGAATACGGATGTAGATAATTCCTATGCAGAACAATACTTTCTTGACAGATAGTACAATTGCTTCAAACCACGTGCCACAAATGAAGCTTAGTCTTGATTGCCCTTTCCTGATAGGACAGCAAAGGTCAATCAAAAGAGAACAGTCATGAATAGGTTGGAAGCAACCATAACTATCAGTACTTGCTCTCACCCTACCTCAGCACAAATGTTGCCTGACACTGGGTAATTCCTTGCCTTCTCCCCTTCCCAGCCTCTATTGTTCTCCCTTCACTCCAACTACACCACTCTGACTAAACAGTATTTATCTCTTCATGTTTTGGTTCTAAAGCTCCTAGAAGTAGTTTCTGAAATTTCATATATGTTTATAGTCCCATTGTGCACTTACCAGTGTTACACACATACACACACACATACATACATGTGATACAGAAAAAAGAGAAAAAAGAATATCTCAAATCATGATAACCAACCTTCCCAAAACAAAACTGTGTATGTCAGACCCAGGGAACTTAACATAATGAAGTGTTCCCAATTTTAGTTTCCTTTAAAATCAACAATCTGTGGCTAAAGACTAACACTCTTTTCTGATCAGAAATCTTCAAGATGGTTTTTGTTCAGGGCTGCTTAGTACTTTTTCTGTAGATGATTTCATAATTGTTTTACATTGTGTGAAAGTCGGAGTCTATGAAACCTCCTTAAGTAGGACTTCTCTTCATCCAATAATCAATACCTATAAAAGTCCATCATATTTTAATTTCAAAATCTGGATTTTCCTCATCATGTGGTTCTAGTGGATCTGGTGTTTCACAATTATCTGCCTGAGTTGTATGTGCAAATTTTTTTAAATCTGAGTGATTTTTTCTATAACCATGGGGGCACCTGGAGTGCACTGGTATAGACAAGCAAAGACTGTGAGTCCTATCACCTCTCTAGGGGCTACTTGTGAGCATGTTAAAGGTTTTATACATCAAGAATATTCTTTTTTTTTTTTTTTTTTACTAGTCCATTGTCAGAATTCTTTATTAGTCTCACAGCTTCTGGGAATAAGTTACATAAAACTCAGCACAAAACTCTTGTACAAATTTTCCTTCTGCCTCTATTGCCCATCATCACAAGTCCCGTTGGTATCCCAAACCCAACATATCATATAGAAATATGCTATTGTAAGAAAAATATTATGCAGTGTCAGGTCAATATCAGGTCACTTGAATGTTGCACATACTTGTATTTGAAAACAGAATAGGATAGTCATTCTAAGGCCCACGATACGTCCAAGAGCAAGAAAGAATAAGGTCTTTACAGATACCTTCAAAATCTTAATCCAAGCTTAAATGTACTACTTGAGATTGGTTCATTTTATTTTTTAACTGAAATTTATTCTGGGGTTTTTTTTTTCTTTTTTTTTTTTTGGCTTCTTTTTCTTAGACCATTTATTTGAGGTTTTTTAAAAAAAATATTTTTCCTTTGCCAGTTATTATTAAATTGTAGCCCTCAGCTTGTGACTGCAAGAACAGATGTCTCCTAGTTGGAGTGAGATCACAAGATTCCTTTTGAATGAATGTAAGGAAGATATACCACCATAGTAGAGCAAAAGTTGTGTGCCTCCTAGACAGTTGAAGACATCTACTCAGGATACAATCTAAACCAGAGCTAGATCTTGTATTTTACTTTAAACCATTCAATGACTGGTTTAGAAATCAAGGAAACAGACATGGGTTGTTGACAATGTCATCCATGTAGTTTCTCCAGAAATTTTAATTCACTCATGTTAGAAAATAATACTAGGTAAAGCACTGCTCTTCAATGCTCCTTTAATAATTGCTATCGCAGAAGTATTTATTTATTAGGGAAACTAAAACCATCACTTCAAATCTCATTTATTATGCATTTTCACATAGCTCACCTTCTGATGTGAAACTATATTTAGGTCTGTCTAAGCCCAGTGCTCTTCAATATTTACTCATTTACTTATTTAACATTTATTGAGAACGTTTTTTATGACATAAAATGTTCTGGAACATGGTGTCTACCTTGCACATTGAGGATGCTATATAGAGAAACAGATATAAATGTAGATTGGGAGATAGATTTACAAAAACAAATACAGAAATGAATTTATAAAAATAAGTATGGTACAGTGATGATACAGTGTGGGTATTAAGAGAATAGAGAGCTCATTTTAAAATGCTTTTTATTTTAATACATTTATCTTGTTATTTAACAACTATTTATTTGTAAGCCTGGCAAATAAAGTTGTCATAATTCACAAATATCTTGGAAACTTCAAAACAGAAATTATTCTAGATTGGCTTTCAATAGTTGAAAATACTTATTAGATTGAAAGCCAACTAATCTCCTATATATCAGCTCCATTTTAAGAAACTCACAAAAAAATTTCTACCAACCAAATTCTAAAGAAGATTTCATCATTCATTTTATTCATCTTGAAGCAACTTGTCAAGTTTTAACCTTTTTTGTTCTATATTTTTTATTATCTAATTCCAGATCATTTCTATAATCTCTTTTTCCAAATATGACTCTTTCCTCTATTTTTTTCTGAAAATGACTATATTTCCTTTGAACATTCTGAAAGATAATATAAGTTCCTTACTGTTAAATAAAAAGGTCCAAATTTCCAGACGTCCCCATGGAATTCCCCAATGTTGCTGTCTGTTCTGTTCCAGCATAGCTCACTGACAAAACATTAAAAATGACCAATCCCAGGGCACTTGGGTGGCTTGGTCAGTTAAGCATCTGCCTTCAGCTCAGCTCATGATCAAGCCCCACCTTGGGCTCCCTGCTCCCTGCTCAGCAGGGAGTCTGCTTCTCCCTCTACCCTTACCCCTGCCTGTGATCTCTCTCCCTCTCTCTCTCATGCTCTCTCTCTCAAATAAATAAATAAAATCTTAAAAAAAAAAATGACCAATCCCAGAACATAGTGCAGAGGGAAGGGAGAATGAGGTCGACCTACCCTTACCATTAGTGTTGAAATCTCTGTGCTAAAACTTTCTAGAGTTTGTTATTTCTAGTCCATCAGAAGTCTTGTTATCTGATATTATCTCTGATAATTCCCACCTTTTTTCTTACTTAGTGAAGTTCCTACAGCCACTTCAGAATGAATATCTAACAAGCTATTAACAGGTTCATTCTGAACCCACCAAATACCTTCATGTCCTGTCACAATTCCATCAGCCCCTCACTCACGAAAAATGCAAATTTTAAATGGTTTGCAAGGAAAATATGTGATCCATTTTTAGTGTGCTAGAGAGTCCAACAAGGTGCTGAAAGACTAGAAAAACGGGAAAAATAGAAACTGATTTTTAAACTCAACATAATGTTTTCTTGAGCCACTACTAGATTCAATGCTCTATAAAAAACACAAAGGTGTGTAAGGCCTAACTCTCAAAGGTGGAGAAGGCTTCAAAAGTATTCCAAAGTAACCTGGGATGTGTTTTTAAGAGGGGTGCATAAACCAAACAGTAGAGGCTTTGGGTGAATGGACACAGAAGGGCTGATGGGGTTAGGAGAGAAAGACAAGGAAATCTTCAGGACATGGAAGATACTTGGGTTTGGTCTTCAGGGCAAGATGGTGGACGGAGGATATTTCAGGCAGCAGGAATGAAATGAGCAGTACAAGTAGAAAAGTGCAAATGCCTAATAAATATTTACTGAATGAAATGGTCCTAGTGACAGTCAAATCTTCTTATATTTTAATTTTTTTGGCAATGGGTTGGATTTCCCCACTTTAAAGTCTCCTGAACTTTGTCAGTGTTGAGTGTATTTTGTCACCTCTTTATAATTGCTTTCTGCAGTGAAAGGGGATGTTTCCATATCCATCCATCTGCTAATCAAGGATCATTTTGAAATGGAGTGTAAAGAAAAAGAAAAGAGACCATGAAGCTGTTACATCTTGAAGTGCATTAAAATATAAAAACAAAAAATAAGAGCACACTCCAAATGACTCATTTGTTTTTCAGTATTCCACAACTTAGTGACAATAACTGGCAGTATAATAATTTCACAGTGTCATCCTGGTGGAACATAGGGTTCCCATAAGAATACATTTCTATCTCCTGCAACATCACCATTAAAGTGACTTATTTGTTTCTGATTAATTAGGACCCATTTTTTTCCTTCTTGGCATTGCATTTTTCCTCCTGTTCAGTCTATCTGGACAGGCTAGATCTGCGTGGGCGTGCACCAGTTTGTGAGATTCTGGATCAGAACTCAGTGGCTTTGCAACAGTGATAAACCTAACTTCTGGTAACTGTGAATTTGTGTTCCAAAGTGCCACAAACCACACGGTAAGATGCCACAAAAAGGAGCAGTAACTAGGTCGTGTTTTTGGCAGTCTTTATGAAGCAGTAGCTCCAATGCTGGCTTGCCCATGATTAGAGCTGAGAAACATTTTCTCCTTATCTCTCTTTAGCAAAATAAAAAAGCTCAGATTAACTGATGCAGAGCAGAGAGGGAAAATGAAAGCTCCTTGGAAAAGAGGAGTTTACCTGTCAATTACCTAAAGTCCAGTTATTTGTGTCTCATAAGAATAGAATTTGAAAAGGATGCACACCATAGGTGTAGCCAACATGTGTGTGTGAGTTTTGGGGGAATGGTTTCTGTTGGAATGGGGTGGAAGTGAGAATCGTCTTTCATCTCTCCACGATCCTGTCATAGTGCATGGTTGGCTGTCAACAGTCTCCAGAAGGATGTCATTTTATTTCATCATCTATAGGTAATTAGTAATATATTTGATATTTTGGAAAAGCAAAACAATATGCTAGACTGGGTGGTAAAACATTAACGGCCAAGAGAGACCAAGCCTTTTCTGGGCAGAAGTTACTCCCTCTTGGGGGCATGATTAGAAGTTCAGCTTAGCATGCACCAAGTGTAAATGACCTTGCTGTTCAAATTTGCCCTGGGCAAAGACATACCCAACTCTCTGGGTCTGAATATACTCTTTCCAATGAGTTCATGATTCCCAATGATTACACAATGAATATGTAAGAAGGCAAAAAGCTAAGCAAACCTGGAGAGCAGACATTTGGGAGAAAACATTAAGGAAGCTAATTGACATGCTTTGTAAAATGCCAGAATTATTACCTTTCTGGGTGTTTAGAAAAGAAATTATCTTAAAATATAACACTTCTTTCTCTCTTCATCCTAGTAAATCCAGTCGACAGGATTTAGCACTGGGAAGAAGCCCAGAAGGTTTGAAATCCTGTAAGAAAAAAAAAAAGTGTATTTTTAGAATTATGGTAACAGCTGCTAAGAAATGTATTTTTTTTTTTTTTTTTTTTTTGTAGTTAATGTAAGCTGCCTAACATAAATGTGTGGTAGAGAAAGATAACATAGATAAGGCAAGTGGAGAGAATTATAGCAAAGTGAACACTATCTTTGGTTGTTGTTGAAAGAAAAATTGAGTAGTAAAGATGGCATTTCATCAAAATAAAACTATAAATTGTATATCTAAAAGCTAAAATTAGATAGCTAGTCTCTCTCTCAGGCTCCATCCCCCACCCCTCCACCCCGGCTCCTAGCCTCCATTTCTTATCTTTTTAAAAAATCTTTTTCTAATGGAATCTTAGGCACATTAACATATTAGATATTACTAAAAATCACTTTCTAGTGTCTCCAAATACGCCACCACTTTTCATATAATCCACTATCAAATTTTCACATTAAAAAGTTATTTAAAGATTTTTACATACAGTTCTGATTGATTTAATAAGTGAACTGTTTTGTAAATGACTAAATGAGTTAACTACTGTTTATTTCTTTATGGTGCTATTTTTTTGTCTCAGGTTTATTTTTAAAGGATAAAGTAAAAATAAGAAGAAACACATATGCATGGCAATCCTTTCACATATTAAAATGGGTAAAATATTCTAGATTTTGTCTTGCCTGTGATTATATTTGTCAAAAAATAATGGCATCATGTATTTGGGAAATGATTTTCTACTATCAAATGTAGTATTTGTGGTATGTTTCTAAACCTTGGGCTTGTTTTACCCATGGAATTGGTGGCAGGGGCCACTCATCCCAACAAAAGCATATAGGCTGTTTTGCTTTGGGGAGTTTTCCATTTGATGTCCACCAAGAAACAGCCTGGGGCTGGTTTGGAATTGAGATACTGTGCATGTATTATGCAACATAGTGGGTCTACTATAGAAACTTGATGTATTATTTCATCAATTATATTAATAACAGATTGTTGTTATAGTTAATAACAATTACTAATGAATACTCAGGAAGGTCAATGTTTTAGAAAGTTCAAGAAATCTCAGAAACGCTCATAATAATTATTCCTTAGTGTAGAATAACACAGTTAATCCTTAACTTTAGTTTCCTAGACTTTCTTGGAAATGTTCTGTAGTTTTCTCTACAGTTGACACACACATAAAAGTCAGCACACCATATTTCTCTCATTCATATCCTAGAAGATGGAACTCATCTCCATTATCAACCATACCTCCTTCTACCCCCTTCCCAGACAGCTCACATTCAAGTGTTTATTCTCACTTGCTTTCTCTCCCACTGTCCTTCTGGGTAACTAGCTGTTTCTCTTTCTCTCTCTTAAATCCCTTCTCTTCATTGCCATGTACTCCAGAGATCTGGGAGAGCATTTCTCAGAGGATCCAAAAAGGCGTTTGCAATCTGTTTAATACACAGCTCATCTCCGACTCCCAGACACAATCTATCCCAGATTTTACAATGTTATCTTTCTCACCTATTGGCAATAGGAAAAAAAGTAATTTAAAATAGTGTTGTTCGTATACGACCATAAAATAGGCCCTGGAACCATTTTAGAAAGAAATATTGTGCTCAATCCAGTACCCTGAGAAAAGATGATTATGGGTAATCTTCCCACTCCTGTAGAGCTGGGACCACGTCTGATTCCTCTTTATACAAGCAATGTCTATCACAATGACTAATGCACCAGGGGATGGTCAGGTGTCTGTTGCACCAAATTTAATGTAATTGTTTTCATTTCAAGTCTGAAATATAAATTGAACACCTTATAAGTCTAATTTTCCCAATCAGTACTGTTTACTGAATTCTAAAGCATTTCCTCCTGCAGTGAGTTCGATTCTCCTATGGAGACCAAAACTGTAGGATAAGAGATGGTCAACTGATGGTCCTTTGGCTAATAATCAAAATAATATCCATCATATATTGAGTACTTCTATATGTCAGGCACTGTTTTAAGTGCTTTACATATTTACCTAATTTAATCCCTAAAACAAAAATATAAGGCATACACTATTATTATCCATTTTACAGGTAAGGAAATTCAGGCACAGAAAAGATAAGTAAATTGCCCAAGTTTACACAGCAGTAAGCAATGAGGTGGCATGGGAATCATGAAATCTACATTGACAGTGGACAAATTTAAAACTAGTTTCAGGTTTATATGACAAGTTCTATTTCCACATCTGATAGTAACGTGTTTATAACCTCAAAAATGTCACTAAGCTTATTTATTTAAACTTTCTTGTTAGTTACTGTTCTCACTGCCATAATTTTCACAAGGGAAATATAAGCAACTTATAACATAAGGATCTCTGGAATATTGATGAATAATAAGTAATACATCTGCATGTAAAAACTATCTATTTCCTGATCTATACTTTATGAATGAAATGGAGAGAAGATAATAGGAAAAGAATATTCATCCTGGTGAAAAGCTTTGAAAATAAAGGCTGATTGGGAGATCAGACTTATCTGAAAATAGCAGATTGAAAAAATGACCACAATTTTTCCCCTCTCTCAATCCGAGCCCCTTGCAAAATAACTTTGCACTTCTTCCAGCAAGAGGGCTATTTCTCCATTCTTTAAATCTGAGCTGTCCTTTTTTAACTTGGTTTGGCCAATAGAATGTAGCAGAAATGATGTGTCAGTTCTAAGCCTAGATTTCAAGGGGCCATGGTTTCACTCTAGCCCTTTGACCCCGGCAACTGCCATATGAGCAAGTCCTGGCTAGCCTGCTGGAAGATAAGAGAGATATGTCTCACTAGCCCTATTGCCTCACCCAACAACCAACCAACTCCCCAAAGAAGAGCCACCTGGCTGACCTGTAGCTTAACATAGATGCATGGGCAAACCCAGTCAAGATCAACCAAGCCTGTCCCAGATCAAACCACAGATCACCTAACCCACAGACTTGTGAAAAATAAATTGTCATTGTTTTAAACATCTGAGTTTTTGAGTGGTTTGTTATACAGTAATAGACAACTGATATAACACATACTATAATTACTTAGGTATTAATAGTCCTGCTATAATGTGAAAATGTGCTTTCTCTTTCTCTGGGCTGCCATGATTTAATCTCACTCATGTTTAGCTATTAAAACTTTCCTAAAAAGCATCAAAATAAAAAAAAAGTTTGCTTATATGACAAATTTCATCTTTATTGTCTATGGTAGTGGCATTGCCCATAATGATTTGTCATGCAATTTTATTTTCAAAGCTCAAAATTAATTACAAACATGAAACAAATCATGTTGTTAAGACATACATTAAAAACAAATTACAATCTCAAAATGGATAATTTACAGCTTGGAAAATTAATTGATTAAACCCAAAGTGCATAAAAATAATTGGAAAAACTGAGAAGTGAACAAACCAATGACAGTGTTATCCAACTAAATAAAAAAGAACGTATAATGAACGAAACCACAGCCAAAACAATCAATAGTTGTAATTAAACCATAAGACACTGAGTGGAGATAGTTGAAATCCTGATTTGGGGAGCATCACTAAATTACAAGGATGAGCAGATGACAGAAGAAATCAAATCCTGTCCCTTCAGCAAAGTCAAAATAGAAACTATAATGTTGGCATTAAAATCAGTCATACACTTAAACAATACAAGATATGTAATAGATACTAGACATTTAAGCAGCACTACATATATACATGTAATTTAATATCTGCTGTATCTGTTGTCTCTTACTGACTATTCTATTCCTTTCAATGTTCTTTTAACCTGGCTTTTGTAAAAATATGTATCCATAGAATTTGTTCAAGATATTGTCTGTGATCCAGACATAAAAAGACAAATAAAGCAAATAATAATATAGCATTTTACACCAAATAGAATTTTGTGTTAAGCCTTATCATTTCTCGTACTTATTTTAAAGACTGGAGATAATTTGGATTTTTATATCTGGAACAAATATTACAAGGCATTTAAACATGTAGTATGGTCAAAGAGTATGTTTCAAATAATTATTTACATATTAAAGCTTTCTGCTGGCCAAATTTTGACTTTACTGATGCATTGTTACAAAGATTCACACAGAGAAATTCAATACAAATAAAACATTTTAAGCATCATAGTATAACAAACTATTTTCAATTTTTGTCTAAATTTAATATTGCAAAATTGAATTAGATTAGCCCTAAAAGTTTCTATGGGCTTAATTCTTTTATTGCCAAAGAATTAAATACTTCATTCCTTAGTCAGGGATTGGCATCTTTTCAGAAGAATTGTGCCAGGAATTCATCCGTGAATTCTAGGTTATCCCAAAAACAGATCTGAGGCTGATCCAGGAAGCAAAAGTGACAAAATGAAATGGAGAAAGTGAGCAAGGAAGAGTAAAAGAGTCCATAAATATATACTAAATAGCTTTTTGCCATTGTTGGCAACTAAGACTCAATCCTGCAAGGGATATCTTTAGAGGTTTTGTAAAACATGGAGTCAAAAAATTACAAAAAAAATGATCAAATCTTAAAGAATCCCTAGATCCTCAGTTCCTATGGAAAAACCTGATGAACTCCAAGTCATCTGAAATTGTTACAAGAAAATAAAGGAAAAGAATGACTGGCTTATACAGCAGAACTGGGGATGGGGGGGGTGGGGGGGGATGACCTATACATTCTTTTTTTTTTTTAAAGATTTTATTTATTTATTTGAGAGAGAGAGCACATGAGATGGGGGAGGGTCAGAGGGAGAAGCAGACTCCCTGCTGAGCAGGGAGCCTGATGCGGGACTCGATCCAGGGACTCCGGGATCATGACCTGAGCTGAAGGCAGTTGCTTAACCAACTGAGCCACCCAGGCGCCCATGACCTACACATTCTAATAAGCTATTTATTTGTGCATTTATCCATTCATTTTTTTTTTTCACATTTTCTACATGCTGATTATGCTAGAGGACATTTATGAAAGTCTTTGGTTGTCAACTTAAACTTATTCCTGCATAATAGACCTATAAGCACTTCTTTTACACTCTACTGAAATGTGTACTAATGTGATTTCTGAATTTATGCTACGATTCAGATGTTATATTGCAAATAACTTTTTAGCTGTGAATCCCCATCAAGAACTCTGCTAGGAAGGTAATTCAGGAGAGGAAAGGAAGTCTTGTCACAAGCAGTGTTGATACAAATGGATATCCATTTGCAAAAATAAAAGAAAAAAACCTTCAAATTGCATCTCACACCACACACAAAAATCAACTAAAAACAAATTATAGGCTTAAAGGTAAAATTGCAAATGATAAAAATTTGAGAAGAAAACTTAAATGAAAAACCTTTGTGCCTTTGGGTTAGGCAAACTTTTTTCATCATGATGCAAAAAGAAAAATCTATAAAAATTAAATTTATATATTGGATCTCATCATAATTAAAAACATCTGCTCTTCAGAAGATAATTTTAGGAGAACAAAAAGACAAGCCAGAGACTGAAAGAGAATATTTGCAAAGCATATATCTGATATAGGACATGTATCCACAGCATATAAAAAATTCTCAAAACTCAACAATAAGAGAACAAACAACCCACTTTAAAAAACGGGAAAAGGATTTAACAGTCACATTATTAAAGAAAATGGAAGGAGTGAAAAGATGTTCAACATGATTAATCAACAGGAAAATGCAAATTTAAGCAACATAACTCACCACTACATACCAATTGAGTGGCTAGAATTAAAAAGACTGACTATACAAATCTTGGAGAAGAGAGGAACCAGAACTTTCATACAGTGCTGATGGGAATGTAAAATGGTACAACTACTTTGGAAAACAGTATGTTGACTTCTTAAAAAGTTAAAAATATAACTACCATATTATCCAACATTGCTGCCTCTAGATATTTTCCCAAGAGAACAGCAAGCATGCATCCATAGAAAGATTTGTACATGAATGTTCATAGCAGTTTTATTTGTAAGAAACCACTCAAATATCCATTGACAGGCTAAGAGATGAACTCTGGCATTTCCATACAGTGAAATGCTACTCAATAGCAAAAAGGAATAAACAATTAATACACACAACAACATGGATGAATCTCAAAAAAAAAAAAAAAATGCTGACTGAAAGACTCCAGACAAGAAAAGGATGTCCATTGTATGGCTCCATCTACATAAAACTCTAGAAAAGACAAACTAATCTAAAGTCATAAAGATTTTGTCAGTGGCTTCCTGGTGAGAAGGAGTAAGAAGGAATAGGAAGAAAGGGTTTGAAAGGGACACCAGGAGACTTTTGAGGGTGATGGATCTATTTCTTATATTGACTGTAGTGATTATTTCACAAATGTAAGCTTCTGCTGAAACTTCAAATTGTACCTTTTAAATATGGGCAATGTATTGTACTATGTCAATCACACCTCAATAAAGGTGTTAAAAAAAAAAAACACCCTGCTATGGTTTAGGTTATGTTAAACTTATATGAAAATTAGTGACCTTAATGGTCATAAGAATATTGACTAACCCAAGCTGAGAAATCTGGGTGTGAATGTGTCTGTCTGCAGGGCAGAGAAAATGCATGTCCTGAAAAGGGGAGGTAGAATGGCACAGTCTAAAGAAACACCAAAGGTAGAAGATAGTGGTGGCCAAGAGCTGATAATATAGGTAAGAGGCCTCAAGAAAAAAAATAACATCTAGTGGAGACACGTGGGAATTGGCCCCTGTTCTGGCATTTATATATATATATATATATATATGTATTTTTTTTTTTTTGTAATTTTTTTTATATTATGTTGGTCACCATACAGTACTTCATTAGTTCATGATGTAGTGTTCCATGATTCATTGCTTGCGTATAATACCCAGTGCTCCATGCGATATGTGCCCCCCTTAATACCCATCACTGGGCTAACCCATCACCCCAACCCCCTCCCCTCTAAAACCCCCAGTCTGATTCCTGGAGTCCATAGTCTCTCATGGTTCATCTGCCATTTATATTATCCTATTTGCAGTCTTTGACTGAAGCACATGGTTGTCACAATGGTAAATATTGCCATTTCAAGTAACAATCGTGGTTCCACGCCCCCGCATCATACGAAGGAATATAATGGCACTATGAAAATGCCTAGATTTTCACAAAATGGATTCTTTGTTTTAAAATTTGATGTGGTATTTGGTCAATAAACATGTAAATGTTCAGGGAACTTTATCCTTGAGATGATTCTGAATACCACATTTGATAGCTCAGCTGTCAGATGGGGTGCTTCATGTCCTACTTCCCAAAACCAGTAAGGTAAACCTATTTGAATGATTTCCTGAAACACAGTGGTCAGTGGTTGTCTCTGGAGAGAGTGTTCATTTAACCTAGGACTGTAAAACTTGAAAACCAATCCATGCTTCCTCCTGACAGATAGCTTCAACACCCGTTTCTCTTTCAGCTACAGCTCTTTCTTCAATTTAATCCTCTTTCAGACTCTTTTAGACAGAGTGCGATACCATATTTTGCTGTTAAATCATGAAAAATGATAGAATCTCTATCCCTTTTCAAGAGTCATTGTCAAATTATACCCTCCAATAAGTAATATACTGCTTGAGTCAGTAATTTCAACTATTTGTATGCATTTCAGGTTTGCCAATTACCCTTCCAAGCTGTAAATTGCCTATTTTGAGAGCATAATTTGATTTTTAATGTTTGTCTTAACAGCCTGATTTGTTTTGTCTTTTGATTTGTTTCACATTTTAGTAATTAATTTTAAGCTGACACTGTCTCTCCTAAAAGGAAGGTGGGGATTGAAAGCCTTTTAGAGCTACAGCAGTTTGATGCTAATACAAATTTCTGCCTAGTGCCATAGACCTTAAGCAAAAAAATGTCAGGCTCTCTCTTCTTTTCTTTGGAAAAGAGTCATTGTTTCTTTTCCAGGAGATACGCTAGCTTGAGTTTCAAATACACACTGCATAACCCCCAAGTTTAAACACACATGAATAAACAAAATTGGCCATAAGAAGTATATTCAAAACAGAAGTGATATTTTTCAAATCATCAGTCTGAAAATATAGATGAAAATGTGTCTTGGGGTTATGTAAATGTATTTGGCCTCAGATGTCCTCTGATACTTACTCTCCATCTTTAGCCTACTGGCAAAAACTTCATGGAGCAAACAAATCTCTCATTCCCAGACACATCTTGTAAAACTTCTCTTTATAATTACTTGGGAAACACAAGCACTTCTGACTTAGATCTGTGGCCTTTCATACCCTCAGGGACATTTTGAGCTGTTTCTGCAGATCCAGTGAGTCTTTTCCTCGGCTACATGTTTGAGAAAGAACAGAGCAATGAAGAGAAGCAAACAAAATTAAGAAGGGTAAAAGCACAGGAAAGAAAAAAAATCACAGTTGAGAAGAAAAGGTAAAATAAGAGGCATTCTAAGAATAGAAGTTGGAAAGAAAATTGGATAGTAAAACTTTCCATTAATTCTGAAACATGTAAGGGAAATCTCCCCAAATCATTTAATAATTCCCTAATGAAACCAAATTGCCAAATTCCGAAAAAGTTGGATTTCTGCCCTAATTTTTGCCAGAACATAGGGTATTCTGTGTCTTATAACTGACAAGCAAAAGAGGATTTGAATTGGAGTTTTTCAAAACATTTAATGTTGATGTGGTATGTAGCACATGGGTGAAAGTCATATAGAATTTCATCCTGTTTGTAATATGGAAAATATGCATAAGTCACAAAAAGAGAGTGATATCTGAATGTATTGGATGGAGGAGCACATTTTATATTCAAGTATTATTTAGAAGTATTGGATAATATCGATAGAATAGAAGAACAATCGCATGGTTAACCATTAGTCTAGAACACAACTGTTCTCCTGGATTTGTTCGTTGGATATTTAACACTTTACTTCAGTTTACCAAAATGGGAACATCCCAAAGAAAAAGTTCTTGTGTTTTGGAAGTTGAGAGTAAATCTAAGATCTATTGAAAGTTAGCTTTATTTTTTTTTTTTTAAGATTTTATTTATTTATTTGACAGAGGGAGACATCGCGAGAGAGGGAACACAAGCAGGGGGAGTGGGAGAGGGAGAAGCAGGCTTCCCCACGGTGCAGGGAGCCTGATGTGGGGCTCGATCCCAGGACCCTGGGATCACGACCTGAGCCGAAGGCAGACGCTTAACAACTGAGCCACCCAGGCGCCCCGAAAGCTAGCTTTATTTTTAACGAAACTTTTTATTTTGAGATAACTGTATATTTAAATGCAGTTGTCACAAATAATTTAGAGAAATCTCATTTACCTTTCCCCAGATTTTCCCAATGATAATATCTTGTAAAACTATAATAAAATATCACAACCAAGATACTGACATTGATGCAGTCAAGATATAGAACCTTTCATCACCATCAGGATTCTTCATGGCACTCTCTTATCCACATACCCCCTTCTCTCCCACCCCACCTCCTCTTCAGTCTCTGGTGACCACTAATCTGCTCCACATTTCTCTAATTTTATCATTTCAGGAATATTATATAATTGGAATCATAAGGTAAGTAAGCATTTGGGATTGGCTTTTTGTTTTTCCTTATCATAATTCTCTGGACATTTATCCAGGTTGCTGTCAACGGTGGCTCTTTTCATTGCTGAGTAGTACATCGTGGTACGGACATACTACAGCTTGTGTAACCATTCATGCATTAAAGGACATCTGGGTTGTTTCCAGTTTTTTGCTACCATGAATAAAGCTGTTATGAACATTAGGGTACAGATTTTTACATGAATCTAAGTTTACTTCTCTGGAATAAATACCCAAGAATGCAACTGCAGGCTTTATGGCAATTGTATGTTTAGTTTTTTAAGAAACTGCCAAACTGGGGCACCTGGGTGGCTCAGTCGGTTAAGCGTCTGCCTTCGGCTCAGGTCATGATCCCGGGGTCCTGGGATGGAGACTCACGTGGGGCTCTCTGCTCAGTGGGGAGCCTGCTTCTCCCTCTCCCTCTGCCTGCCTCTCTGCCTACTTGTGCTCTCTCTTTCGCTCTCCTTCTGTCAAATAAATAAATAAAATATTTTAAAAAAATAAAATTAAATATTGAAAAAAAGAAACTGTCAAACTATATTCCAAAGTGGCTGTACCATTTCACGTTTACACAACTGAATATGAGTAATCTAGTTTCTCTGCAATCTTACTAGGATTTGGTGTTGCCACAGTTTTTTATTTTAGCTATTCTTATAGGTTTTTAGGGATGTCTCCTTATGGTTTTAATTTGCATTTCCCTAATGGCTAATGATGTTGAATATATTTTCATATACTTGTCAATTGTACATTCTCGTTAGGGAAATACCTGTTCATATCTTTGGCCTGGTTTCTACAGAGATTGTTGATTTCCTTACTTGTGAGTTTTGAGAGGCTTTTTATGTTCTAAATACAAGTCCTTTTGAGACATGTGGTTTGCAAATATTTTCCGTAGGCTACTCTTATATTTTCATTTTCTTAACAGGGTTTCACAGAGCAAAAGTTCATAATTTTGGAAGTTCAATGTATCATTTTTTTTTCTTTTTAGAATCATAATTCTGGTATGAAGTCAAGTCTAAGAACTCTTTGCCTAGCCCCAGATTCAAAAGATTTTCTCCTGTTTTTTTCTAAAAGTTTTATAGTCTTACATTTAAATCCGTGATGTATTTTGAGTTAAATGGCAGTTTAGGCATGAGGTTTAGGTTGAAGTTCTTTTTTTTTTTTCCTTTTTGCCTAGGGATTTTCAATTGCTCCACTACTATATTCTTGTGAATGGACCTTTAAAGGCAGTCTGGTGAGAGCTCAGAAAGAAGAGAGGAGAGCTGTAGAGAAAGCCCCAACCTTCTTGGAGAATACCTAAGAATCATAAAGAGAATATGGGTAGAAATATGGAAGATAAAGGCCATTCTGATGAGGTCTCACACAGAAATGAAGAACATGTTATTGGAAGCTAGAAGAAAAAAAAAAAAAAAACTGGCAATGAACTTGACCAAGTTGTGTTTGTGTTCTAGTGCTTTATGGAAGGCACAACTTGGGAGCAATGAGATTAAATATTGAGCTGAAGCTATTTCTAACCAAAGTGTTGACGGTGTGGCTTAGTCTCTTCAAGACTGCTTATGGTTAATGTGAGAAGAGAGAAATGTTTTAAAGACAGAATTGTTAAGCAAAAGGAAGCTTAAAAATTTGGCAAATTCTCAGCCTTTCCATATTGCAAAAGTGAGGACGCTAAGGGTGTGGCCAAGTGACAGTTTGATGAGATTAGTATAAAACAGGATCTCATCAGAAGTCAGGAGCGATTCTCCAAGACAACGGAAGAAATTCAGGGACAATCAAAGCTGCCACTCTCATCACAGGCTCAGAATACAAGAACCTAGGGGACAGAGGACTTTCAAAGGAGAGGCCACTGGGAACCTCAGCATGTCTGCCAGTTCCATCTCTTGTTGTGGGCCCTAGTCCTTCACTCCAGTGCTCCTTAGTTGCCCCAGGTGCAGCTCCAGTAGGCCCCACAGGATAGTGCGGGTCATGGTGGCCACCGCCCCAGAAAGCCCAGACAGCAAACTTTGGCAGCATCCATTCACCATCACATAGAATGCATGGACTTGGAGGACATGATGGCCCCCACCTAGGTGTTAAAGGGTGGAGCCATATCATGGAACCTCAGCCCAGGAGAACCAAAAGGGCAGAGCCCCATCAGAGAGTCATTGTAGGGGGTTGGGGCACAGGCACAAAGCCACTGTGGGGCTATTTCACCAAGCTGTTTGTGTCATGTGGCCAACCCAGTGGGACTGGAAGGCATAGCATCAAGCCAAAGACAATTATTCTCAAAGCTTAAGGCTTAAGGTTGCTTGCCCTGTTTGATTTTGAACTTACTTGGGACCCGTTACCCCTTTCTTCTTTCCTATTTCTCATTTTTGGAATGAGGATGCCTATCTTATGCTTGTCCCACCATTATATTTTGGAAGTACATAACTTGTTTGGTTTCATGTGTTCACAGCTAGAGAAGAATTTGCCTCAGGGTGAATCATATCTTGAGTCTTACTCCTATCTGATTTAGATGATAGTTAGATGACACCGGGGAGTTAGAGTACTTTATTACATCTTGACAAAAGTGGAAGTAGGGTCCCCATTTGACCTTTGCTTTATGGGTAGAGTGAGGCCACATTCTTTCCTGTGGTGTTTAGCTGGAGTAGAACAGTTATTGTCTAAAAGATTTCTGCCTTCCTACTCTGTACCTTTCTTGGTCCTTTATTTAAAAAGAGAAGACTTTTGGGGTGCCTAGGTAGCTGAGTTGGTTAAGCATCTGACTCTTGGTTTTGGTTCCAGTCATGATCTCCGGTCATGAGATTGAGCCCCACATCAGGCTCCTCTCTCTCTCTCTCTCAAATAAATAAATAAAATATTAAAAAAAAAAAAGAGAGAGAAGACTTTTGTTGGAGCTACTTTTTATCTTCCCTCATTTATGTTTCTTGGATATATGAGGCAAACAAACAAACTAACAAACAAAAACAAAACACAGAACTCACCACCATGAACTTCCTTGGGACCAAAGATTCCTGGCTGGTCTGCCTTCTTCTGTCTACATTTCAAAGTCTTCTTATGTTTGCTTTATATATATTGTCCAGGATTTTAACTGTATTTAGTGAAAGGTATAGGGAAAAGCATATCTACTCTCTTTCTGGGAATGTAAGTGGAGGCAACTTTTAAAAATCAAATAATGAGTTTTCTCTTACTTATCAATTTTAACTTATTATAGAGCTATGAATTCCTTTACCAGATTTATTAGTTCAGTAGTAAAATCTAAAAATCACATTGGCCTTCCAAAATTAATCAAGACATTTGCAAAAATGTAAAAATTGCAAATGAGAATTTCATATTAATCAATTTAAACCAATATTATTGGTATTATTGCTATTATTCTTATATCTTGAAGTTGGGGTAATTTGTTCATCATGTTAATACTTAATTTTTTTAAGATTTTATTTATTTATTAGAGAGAGAGAGAGAGCACAAGCAGGGGGAAGGGTCAAGGGAGAGGGACAAGCAGACTCCCCACTGAGTGTGGAACACAATGCAGGGCTAGAGCCCAGGACCCCAAGACAATGACCTGAGCTGAAGGTAGATGCTTAACTGACTGAGCCACCTGGGTGCCCCAATACTTAATTTTTAAGTTGAAAATTAGAAACAAAAATATTAATCCAGACCAACTTCCCACAAGAAATGCAAGACAGAAAATTGTCCCTTTACCTAGAACTAATACCTTTCTTCCTTAAATTCGTCATCTGCATAATTTAATCAAAATAATCTACTCTTGGTATTTGAAGAGCCTGGCAATGTAGGTACTGCAAAAATAAATTTTCTCAACTAATTTAACATTTAGATAAATTTTGATACTCTGAAAATCCAATGAACCAGTAGTGTCCATTAAATTCCATGGAAAATAAGATTAAGAAAACAAACCATTATCTGTGTCATTTATGACATAGATGAACGTATTATGAGAATCTGCAACTTTGTAAAGTATTCTTCTATGAACCAAACAAACTCTAAATGAAATGTATAATTTTCACAGTACTCTTGCAAGTATTATTCAGTTTCCTTTAATAACAAAAAAATATGTTCAAGGTCATTTTAATAGCACAGTCCATGTACTGCACTATTGATGGCTGTGTAAGAATACCTTCAAGAACCTTCTAGTTAACTTCTGAAGGAGACCAAAGTCTAAATAAAAAGGAAGAATGAAAAAATTATGCCATGATATATCAAACTGTATTACTACAGAGAAAAGACGTAGGACCAGATAGTCTAAGACAGCATCTAAATTTAATATGGCTTGTGTAGGTAATACAACATGAACACATAAATATTTAAAAATTAATGAAAAATTGTTACCACCACCTTATCCCCCCCACCAAATCTCTACTTTCTTTACATTAATATAGTTGTTCAGTGTTTTTCACTTCATCTCTTCTATATGATTTATTTCTTACCTCACTTTAGTGGAAGATGCAATGTACCATAATGAATCCATGGAGAGGTGCCTGGGTGGCTCAGTTGGTTAAGCCCTTGACTCTTGATTTTGGCTCAGGTCATGATCTCAGGGTCATGAGATCTACCCCAGCATGGGGCTCCTCGCTCAGTGCAGAGTATGCTTGGGATTCTCTCTCCCTCTGCCCCTCCTCCTGCTCACACTAGCACTCTCTTTCTCTCTCTCTTTCAAATAAACAAATAAATAAAATCTTTAATAAAAAAAAAAAAAAGAATCCATGGAGTAAAGTCCAGTGAAGTCAAGGGTTTGCCTCCTGCTTTTGCACAAATTATCTTATCTTCAGCAAGCCATAAAACATCCTCCTTTCCTTAGATAAAGTGAGACAGATGTAAATAAGAACAACAACAAAACAACAACTATTACAAAAACAATGGTCTGCCTGCCTTATAAGCTTTGGTTCTCAAATTCTAATCAGTGAGCCACTGGTAAGCACTCCATGAGTAGTGCTACTGTAGGTTAGATGTTTCTAAAACAGCATTCTGATCCTTAAAAATAAAATGTCTCGGGGTGCCTGGATGGCTCAGTTGGTTAAGTGTCCAACTCTTGATTTTGGCTGAAGTCATGATCTCTGTGTCATGAGATCGAGCCCGATGTCAGGCTTCACGCTGGGCCTGGAGTCTGCTTAAGAATCTCTCCCTCTCTCTCTCTGCCCCTTCCCCTGCTCTCTCTCTCTCTCTTTCAAATAAATAATTAAATAAAATATTTTTTAAAAATTAAAAAAATAAAACATCTCATCCAAAGCATGTCACTAATACAAATGTATTTTATTTCACTTACGTGGTATGAAATGGACAGCTTACGGAAATCTTTTATGATGAGAAAATGGTTTTTCAACTAGGGAGAAAAAAAGAAAACTTTTAACCTGAGTTCACAAGGCTAACCTTAAAAAAATACAATTCTGTGTATGCCTTAGAAGGTCTGGTCTTCCCTGATGTGTGCAATCCCCTTACTGATGTCAATGCAAAATCCTCTGCTCATGTTGCATCATCTCCTCTATGTCCTCATTGAAAATTCACATTCCTACCTATAGCAGTTGGATGTATAGTCCTCAAATAGCTGGCTCTTCATTTTGTCCTTTCTTATGCATTTCCACCCTCATTTTCATAAGGTGGACACATTCTGTTTCTCAGAATGATGCATGCCCCCTCTTCCCCTTATAAGACAAACAGCTCCTGGAAGAGAATTGCTATAGATTGAATGTCTGTTGTCCCCCACTCCAGCACCACCACCAGATTCATATGTTGAAACCTAATCCCCAATATGATGATATTTGGAGGTGGGGCATCTGGAGGTGATTGAGTCATGAGGGTGGAGCCCTCATAACTAGGATTAGTGCCCTTATAAAAGCAGCCCCAGAGAAATCTCTTCCCTGCCCCTCCATGTGAGATTACAGTATCTAGGAAACAGGTCTTCACCAGACAATGAATCTGTGAGTGCCCTGAGCTTGGAGTTCCCAGCCTCCAGAACTGTGAGAAATAAATGTTTGTTGTTTATAAGCCATGCAGTCTATGGTATTTTGTTATGGTAGCCTGAATGGACTAAGACAAAAATCGACACTGGAGAAATATTCATTAAATTGAACTAAATTAGGGTCCACAGTAGTTATAAAAGGGTATCATGAGTATTTCAAAATGACTAAGTTAAACACAAAACAAACTACGAAACTACCCTCATGCCTAAATCTATTTCTCCTTTACACTTGCCCCTCCTCACCGAAGTATTTGGAAATGAGATGGTTCAGACATCTACTGTGAAATAAGGGAAACCTCGTTTAAAATGGAGTCAGGAAGCCCTGAAGGGGGTGCACTCACGCACCTACTGCTGCCATTAGTTGCAGCCTGCTTAAGCAGCACAAAGAAGGAAGGTGAGAATTATCCTGACAAGGGAGAACATTTTTCACATAGGAATTTCATCTCCTGCTTTTAAGAAAAAGAAGGAAAATCCCTCTCCACCCCATAAACAACACACTAACCGCTGCTCACAGCCAATGAGAAACTGCCATGACTTCATACTCTTACTTCTCTCCAATAAAACTTTTGTTTAAAACAACCCTCCCGGGGGGAAGGAAAGATGGAGGAGGAGTAGGGAACCCTATTTCAACTGGTCCCCGGAAGTGAGCTGGATATCTACCAGACCACTCTGAGCACCCACGAAACCAGCCTGAGATGTAAGATCTGGATCTCTACAAACAGAATATCGCAGGCGGTTGGTTTCAAGGCAAGAAGCAGGAGGCCATAATTCTGCAGGCAGATATCGGAAGATAAACGGCAGCGGGAGGGCACCTGGCTGTGAGGATCCTACACTGCCGGTGAGCGACAGCCTTGCGCGCTGTGGATGCGCACAGACTCGAAGACCAGTAGCGGCGGGGAAAGGACTTTAGGGCAGCCCCTGGGGCGGAAACCCGGAGCGGCGGGGTCGCGCCTGTGAACTGCAGCCCCCGGGATGGAAACCTGGAGTGGCAGGGTCGTGCCTGTGAACTGTAGCCCCTAGGGCGGGAAGCCGGAGCTGCCGGGTCATGTGGACGAACTGGGAGCGGCTGGCGGTTTTAGAAGCACAAAGGGCAGAGATGTGCCCCGACCTGGAGGCAGGACTGGGGGCTCTGCGGAGGGGTGCACAACCCAGGACGCTGCAGTTTATAGCAGCACCGACAGAAACGGAGATGGTGTGGCCTGGAGAGCTCACTGAAGAACAGACTGCGGTCTCTCTGCTCTGAGGCAGAGGGTTGGAAATGGTCTCTTCTGCTCTGACTCACGGAAGAGACGCGGAAAGCCACCAGGGAAAGCCACCAGAGAACAAAAACCCCCAAAACTGATTCCCACTGAGCCCATCCCCCACCACAGGGGGGTAGGGCAACTCCGCCCAAACAGGGTTGCCTGAGTAACAGTGTGGCAGGCCCCTCCCGCAGAAGACAGGCTGGGAAAACAAGAGGCCAGCAACCCTAAGGTCCCAAGAAAACAGGTTCACCTTGCTTGGGTTCTGGTCAATAATTTGGACTCTATACATTCCCTCAAACACCCGTCAACAGAATGACTAGGAGGAGGAGCCCCCAAAATAGAAAAGACTCAGAGATTATGACTTATGCTGCAGATTTACAAATGGATGCAGATATAACCAAGATGTCGGAGATGGAATTCAGGCTAGCAATTGTGAAGACAATGGCTAGAATGGAGAAATCAATTAATGGCAACATAGAGTCTCTAAGGGCAGAAATGAAAGGTGAATTGGCAGAACTTAAAAATGTTATCAATGAGATCCAATCCAATCTAGATAATCTAACCGCTAGGGTAACTGAGGCAGAAGAATGAATAAGCGACCTGGAGGACAATATAATAGATAAAAAGGGAAAAGAGGAGGCCAGGGAAAAACAACTCAGAATCCATGAAAATAGAATCAGAGAAATAAGTGACACCGTGAAGCGTTCCAATGTCAGAATAATTGGAATCCCGGAGGGAGTGGAGAGAGAGAGAGGACTAGAAGATGTATTTGAGCAAATCGTAGCTGAGAACTTCCCTAATCTGGGGAATGAAACAAACATTCACATCCTAGAGGCAGAGAGGACCCCTCCCAAGACCAAGGAAAACAGACCAATACCCCGGCATGTAATAGTAAAACTTGCAAATCTTAGAACCAAGGAAACCATCTTAAGGGCAGTTAGGGGGAAGAGATTCCTTACGTACAGAGGGAGGAACGTCAGAATAATGTCAGACCTATCCACAGAGACCTGGCAAGCCAGAAAGGCCTGGCAAGACATATTCAGGGTACTAAATGAGAAGAACATGCAGCCAAGAATACTTTGTCCGGCAAGGCTTTCATTTAGAATGGATGGAGAGATGCAGAGCTTCCATGACCGACAGAAACTGAAAGAATATGTGACCACTAAGCCGGCCCTGCAAGAAATATTAAGGGGGGTTCTATAAAAGGAGAAAGACCCCAAGAGTGCTGTACAACAGAAATTCACAGGGACAATTTATAAAAACAACGTCTTCACAGGCAACATGATGACAATTAATTCATATCTTTCAATAATCACTCTCAACGTGAATGGCCTAAATGCTCCCATAAAATGGCACAGGGTTGCAGATTGGATAAAAAGACAGGACGCATCCATATGCTGCCTACAAGAGACTCATTTTGAACCTAAACATACATCCAGATTGAAAGTGAAGGGATGGAGATCCATCTTCCATGCCAACGGACCTCAAAAGAAAGCTGGGGTAGCAATTCTTATATAAGACAAATTAGATTTTAAACTAAAGTCTGTAATTAGAGACACAGAAGGACACTTTATCATTCTTTAAGGGTCTATCCAACAAGAAGATCTAACAATTGTAAATATCTATGCCCCCAACATGGGAGCTGCCATCTACATAAGCCAACTGTTAACCAAAATAAAGAGTCATATTGATAACAATATGTTAATTGTAGGAGACCTCGATACTCCACTCTCAGCAATGGACAGATCATCTAAGCAGAAAATCAACAAGGAAACAAGAGCTTTGAAACATTAGACCAGATGGACCTCATAGATATTTATAGAACATTCCACCCTAAAACAACAGAATACTCATTCTTCTCGAGCGCACATGGAACTTTCTCCAGAATAGACCACATACTGGGTCACAAATCAGGTCTCAACCGATACCAAAAGGTTGAGATTATTCCCTGCATATTCTCAGGCCACAACGCTTTAAAACTGGAACTCAATCACAAGAAAAAATTTGGAAGACATTCAAACACTTGGAAGCTAAAGACCACTCTGCTCAAGAATGTTTGGGTCAACCAGGAAATCAAAGAAGAACTTAAACAATTCATGGAAATCAATGAGAATGAAAACACATCAGTCCAAAACCTATGGGATACTGCAAAGGCGGTCCTAAGGGGGAAATACATAGGCATCCAAGCCTCACTCAAAAAAATAGAAAAATCCCGGGACACCTGGGTGGCTCAGTTGGTTAAGCGTCTGCCTTCGGCTCAGGTCATGATCCCAGGGTTCTGGGATCAAGTCCCGCATCGGGCTCTCTGCTCCGCAGGAAGACTGCTTCTCCCTCTGCCTCTGTCTCTCATAAATAAATAAATAAAATCTTAAAAAAAAAAAATAGAAAAATCCCGAATTCACCAACTAACTCTACACCTTAAAGAACTAGAGAAAAAGCAACAAACAATGCCTAAGCCACACATCAGAAGAGAAATAATTAAAATTAAAGCAGAGATCAATGAATTAGAAACCAGAAACACAGTAGATCAGATCAATGAAACTAGAAGTTGGTTCTTTGAAAGAATTAATAAGATCGATAAACCACTAGCCAGACTTATCCAAAAGAAAAGAGAAAGGACACAAATTAATAAAATTATGAATGAAAGGGGAGAGATCACAACTAACACCAAGGAAATAGAAACAATTATTAGAAATTATTATCAACAACTATATGCCAATAAACTGAGCAATCTGGATGAAATGGAGGCCTTCCTGGAAACCTATAAGCTGCCAAGACTGAAACAGGAAGAAATTGACAACCTGAATAGGCCAACAACCAGTAACGAGATTGAAGCAGTGATCAAAAATCTCCCCAAAAACAAGAGTCCAGGGCCTGATGGATTCCCTGGGGAATTCTACCAAACATTCAAAGAAGAAATAATACCTATTCTCCTGAAGCTGTTTCAAAAAATAGAAACAGAAGGAAAACTTCCAAACTCATTCTATGAGGCCAGCATTACCTTAATCCCCAAACCAGGCAAAGACCCCATCAAAAAGAAGAATTTCAGACCGATATCCCTGATGAATATGGATTCCAAAATCCTCAACAAAATCCTCGCTAATAGGATCCAACAATACATTAAAAGGATCATCCACCATGACCAAGTGGGATTTATCCCCGGGATGCAAGGGTGGTTCAACATTCGCAAATCAATCAGTGTGATAGAACACATTAATAAGAGGAGGGAGAAGAATCATATGGTCCTCTCAATTGATGCAGAAAAAGCATTTGACAAAATACAGCATCCTTTCCTGATTAAAACTCTCCAGAGTATAGGGATAGAGGGAACATTCCTCAAGTTCATAAAATCCATCTATGAAAAACCTACAGCGAATATCATCCTCAATGGGGAAAAGCTGAGAGCCTTTCCCTTAAGATCAGGAACACATCAAGGATGCCCACTCTCGCCACTATTGTTCAACATAGTACTAGAAGTCCTAGCAACAGCAATCAGACAACAAAAAGAAATAAAAGGTATTCAAATTGGCAAAGAAGAAGTCAAACTCTCTCTTTTCGCAGACGACAGGATACTTTATGTGGAAAACCCCAAAGATTCCACCCCCAAATTACTAGAACTCATCCAGCAATTCAGTAATGTGGCAGGATACAAAATCAATGCACAGAAATCAGTTGCTTTCTTATACACTAACAACGCAACTGTAGAAAGAGAAATTAGAGAAACGATTCCATTTACAATAGCACCAAAAACCATAAGATACCTCGGAACAAACCTAACCAAAGAGGTAAAGGATCTATACTCTAGGAACTACAAAACACTCATGAAAGAAATTGAAGAAGACACAAAAAGATGGAAAAATATTCCATGCTCATGGATCGGAAGAATAAACATTGTTAAAATGTCTATGCTACCCAGAGCAATCTATACTTTCAATGCCATCCCAATCAAAATTCCAATGACATTTTTCAAAGTACTGGAACAAACAATCCTAAAATTTGTATGGAATCAGAAAAGACCCCAAATTGCCAAGGAAATGTTGGAAAAGAAAAACAAAGCTGGGGGCATCACGTTGCCTGATTTCAAGCTATATTACAAAGCTGTGATCACCAAGACAGCATGGTACTGGCACAAAAACAGACATATAGACCAATGGAACAGAATAGAGAACCCAGATATGGACCCTCAACTCTATGGTCAAATAATCTTTGACAAAGCAGGAAAAAACATGCAATGGAAAAAAGACAGTCTCTTCAATAAATGGTGCTGGGACAATTGGACAGCCACGTGCATAAGAATGAAACTCAACCATTCTCTAACAGCATTCACAAAGATAAACTCAAAGTGGATGAAAGACCTCAATGTGAGACAGGAATCCATCAAAATCCTAGAGGAGAACATAGGCAGTAACCTCTTCGACATCGCCCACAGCAAATTCTTTCAAGATACATCTCCAAAAGCTAGTGAAACAAAAGCAAAAATGAACTTTTGGGACTTCATCAAGATAAAAATCTTCTGCACAGCAAAGGAAACAGTCAACAAAACAAAGAGGCAACCCACAGAATGGGAGAAGATATTTGCAAATGACACTACAGATAAAGGGCTGGTATCCAAGATCTATAAAGAACTTCTCAAACTCAACACCCAAAAAACAAATAATCAAGTCAAAAAATGGGCAGAAGATATGAAAAGACACTTCTCTGAAGAAGACATACAAATGGCTAACAGACACATGAAAAAATGTTCATCATCATCAGCCATCAGGGAAATCCAAATCAAAACCATATTGAGATACCACCTTACACCAGTTAGAATGGCAAAATGGACAGGGAAAGAAACAACAAATGTTGGAGAGGTTGTGGAGAAAGGGGAACCCTCTTACACTCTTGGTGGGAATGCAAGTTGGTACAGCCACTTTGGAAAACAGTGTGGAGGTGCCTCAAAAATTTAAAAATAGAGCTACCCTATGACCCAGCAATTGCATTACTGGACATTTACCCCAAAGACACAGAGGTAGTGAAAAGAAGGGCCACATGCACCCCAATGTTCATAGCAGCAATGTCCGCAGTAGCCAAACTGTGGAAAGAGCCGAGATGCCCTTCAACAGATGAATGGATAAAGAAGATGTGGTCCATATTACTCAGCCATCAGAAAGGATGAATACCCAACTTTTACATCAACATGGATGGGACTAGAGGAGATTATGCTAAGTGAAATAAGTCAAGCAGAGAAAGTCAATTATCATATGGTTTCACTTATTTGTGGAACATAAGGAATAGCATGGAGGACACTAGGAGAAGGAAGGGAAAAATGAGGGGGGTGGGAATTGGAGGGAGAGATGAACCATGAGAGACTATAGACTCTGAGAAACAAACAGGGTTTTAGGGGGTATGGGGGAGGGGGGTTTGTTAGCCTGGTGATGGGTATTAAGGAGGGCTCATACTGCATGGAGCACTGGGTGTTATATGAAAACAATGGATCATGGATCACCACATCAAAAACTAATGATGTATTGTATGGTGACTAACATAATATAATAAAATTTTAAAAAAATAATAAAAAATAAATAAATAAAACAACCCTCCCTAATTCCTCCTAAAATCTAAGAAAGGCTGATCCTCCCCTTGTCTCTTTAGATTTGTCTATGGTTCTCTATAGTTTGTTGTCCCAAATTGCAATTTCTCTGCTATTTCTGAATTAATTCACTTTGCTAGTAAAATAATTGGCTGTTTTATTTTTAAGGTTGACATAACAAACATAGTATATCTATAAAATTTTAAATTTCCTGTCACTATGGAGAAATTAAGCCAAAGCAGATAATTGGCAGCATTTTTCAACTTGCTACTTTCTAAATGCTTTGTTATTTCTATATGTCTATAATTAGTAATCTATTAAATTACAATATTTTAAGGAAAGAAAAGATATGTCATGATTCAACCCAGAAATGTTGTAGAGGGCAAGATGTTCCCAAGCTTAGTACTGATTACTCTAAGCACATTGGCGTTTGTATCTAAATGGCCTTGTGGACTCATAATACTTGGATGTAACAAAAACATAAGGCTTCATTTGATGTGTTTGGTTTTGACCTATATTTCCTATGTATGAGAAGAAAACTTAACTTTTTTGCTCTGAATGGATTTACTTTCTTCCTTTCTTTGACATTTTGCTAGTAAAAGCATTGCTAACTCAACAAAGGAGTAGGCCTACCACTGCCATTTTACTGAGTTAATCATTTCTCTAGAAAAAATGAATTGCGTATCCAATTCTCCTCAAACTTTCATGCTTTTTTCAATGTTTGTCACTATAAGTGAGACAGCCTGTCAACGCTAACTTCTTCCTAAACAAGAGCACTAGGATGCTCATTTCTGGTTGAAATTTTGGATTTCTGAGCTGTCTTCTTCCCTCAACCCCTACTCTCCAACACAGAACATGCCTGACATCAGACCCTTACTCCTGAGCCTTTTCCCACCTCATTCACCTGACAGCCTTCTCCACAACAGACATCTTATCAGACGTGACTGATTGCTGTAATCTGTACTCTGGGCAGCCATTAAGCAAATTACCTGAATCATTGCAAGGATTAGTCTCATTAACACATGATTAGCATCAAATTAAAATAATGAGTGTTTAACTTCTGATATCTTCCAGTTGTTTGAACAGCTTGATCAGCCACACCAGGCTGGCAGGGAGGTGGGGGTGTCAAAGAACCATAGAAAAAAAGGGAGGCTGCACTGTGTAAGACATAGTACAGCTAGCCAGCAGTAGGAAGTGAGATCAGACCCAAACTATTTGGTTGAAAGGTTTCTTCCAAACAGCAAGATGCTGGGTCCCGACAGAGGTGTCTCTCTCTCCCATTGGCACTGCCAGCCATTCATCTGAGCAAAGCTTTACATACTAATGGTGTACCACCTTACCCTTTGCACATCCTGGATGTCATTTCTGTAGGGCTTTCCTGTCTCAGGAAGCATGAAATGTAGCTTTTCTTTCCTTTTCCAAATTTGATCAGACTGAAGAAAAAGATCCCTAACGTGCAGGGATTATGGTAGATTGAAGATCCAAACACAGGTCCCAGATTTTTCCCTAGAAATGACTAACTACATATCAAAACAAGAGAAAGCTTGCATCATCTCTGGAAACTATGAAGAGTATCACTTACGTGGAGGAAAATTAAAAGAGTCACTACTAGATCTTACATTCACATGGAGGGTTTGTTGGAGGCCTGGAGAGCCAACTCACTGTTTTCCTACCTATGGAAGATCGGCATTTGAGGAAAGTAGGTGGACAGGTTACAGTGGCCCTTCAATGCCAAAACTAATGGCAACTTATCTGTCATAGAGATGGGCAAAACAACCAGAGAATCTGCATGGTCATTAGGCTTCATGCCTGAGCAGGTGAATGAAACAAGGAAATAGCTGTTGTGATAAATTCCTCTACCATTCTTGAAAAAGATTAATATGAGGAGTGCTATATTGTGAAAGGGACTGGAGTAATCCAGAATATGTCACCCCAAGACATGCCTCTTTGACATAAATAAGAATTATTTTGAGCTGAAGGCAATTTAAGAAGCAACTAATAAAGGAAAATCTCTCTCTACCCTACCACTTTTCTGCCTTTAGATAGGATATAAATTTTCCTTTACTGGAGAGGGCTTGACTCAGCCCAGAGGCAACGACACCATAGAAATCCACAAACAGATCTTACTTCATTAGTTTCATCCCATGTATTTACCTTCCCATAGTTTTCTATGCATAAGCCTAAAACCACTTCCCTTTGCCCTGTCATTTCTCCATAAATTTATGATTCTGTGTTGAAGATTATATGTAAGATGGAATTCTAAGCCACCTCTTTAAATTACTCACCTCTGGGTATGCCATATGTTACATGCATGATAAACATTAATAAGCTTATTTTTTTCCTTGTTAATCTGTCTTTTGTTACACAAACCCCCGTCCAGACCCTACTATAGAGGACAATTTTTTCCTCTCCTACAGAACAACCTAACATCAGGAAAAAGTGGGAAGATGAAAATCACTACTATCACTAAATCACTAAAATCAAGTAAAAATCATTTAATGTGAACACCTGCAGTTAGGTGTACATTTCTCAGTCACATGGCCATGACCCCATGAACCACAGAGAGAAAAAAGCAGAGTGAATTAGGATCAGACATTTTTACTAAAATTAAATGATGAGAAAAAAATTCTCTTGGAGTTTTGAGGGGCTAAGATTGAGATTCAAGGCTTATATGGCTATAAAAGTTGTTTTCAGATATGTTAGACTCACGGGCAAAGTCACCCAAAACTCTCTGTAAAAAACAATTATTTAAGCATATACTTAAGTTAACTAAGAAATAAATATAAATTACTCAGAAAATAGAGTTGTTCTTTAAAATTTCAAACATAGTACTTACAAGATAAACTACATAATATTGAGCTAATAATAATCAACTAGATCTGAAATCTGAGATTATATCAGCAAAACCATAGTGTGAAGGAGAAATAGGAACAAGCACAGCTTGCCTAATGTATCATCTGAGCTGGAGGGACATGAATGACAATAATTACTATTTTACTCTTTTCACAGAGGAGAGAAAAATAGATTCAAGTAAGTTGTAAAACAGAATTTAAGAAACTACACTTGTGTGCTTTTCAAATCTCTAAAGGAAAAAAATTAATGCAGTCTACGCAATAGACAACAGATAGAAGGAAAACGGAAGCAAAATAGAAAATCTATGACAAAATAACAAGAATAATAACATCAATCATCATAACTAATGTAAAAAGGTAAACACACTCAAACTGAAAGTTTAAAAAAATTCTTCTTAATGCATAAGGACCAAAACGCAAATGGCACAGAATTACTAACTAAATGTTGAAGTGACAAAAATATATCATATAAATACAGAGAAAGCAAGAGTGGCAATAATAATATAAAATATAATAAAATTCAAGAAAAAGGTTAGCAGAATGGAAAAAAAATAAAACCTGAAAAATAAGGCAGCAAAAAGTATGAAGTAAAAAAGTTATTTGAATGCTTAGCACAAATCAGCTGAGACACGATAAAAGTCTTCATTATTAAAATTTGAGTCTTAGGTGAATCAACTAAGCTTTTATACTAATTGCTGCCACAGATTACAGTTTTTATTTAAACTACAAGTTAATTTTTTTAAATCTAAACAAGAATACCAAACCATTTCAAGTTTTTAAAAATTCACACTCCTAAATAACTCTTACATGGAAGAGATATACAATAGTTATTAAACACAGTTCAGAAAACAATTTCTTCTCTAATGACATATGGCCAAAGATATATTCACAATAAAATTCCTAGTCATAAATGATTATACTATTGTTCAAAAAAGAATAGAAACAAATGGAAAATTCACCATCAAAAGCTAACAAATAACAATATGGTTCTCAATGACGCAAAAATAAAAAGCACTCAATAAAGCTAAACATTTAAAAACTCAATAAAACTAAAAAAAACTGGGGTGCCTGGTGGCTCAGTCAGTTAAGCGTCTGCCTTTGGCTCAGGTCATGATCTCAGGGTCCTGGCATGGAGCCCCATGTAGGGCTCTCTGCTCAGTGGGGAGTTAGCTTCTCCCTTTCCCTCTGTGCTCTATCTCTTACTCTCACTCTCTCTCGAGTAAATAAATAAAATCTTAAAGAAAGAAAAAAGTAGACTTTATCAATAAACCCAAGAGCTCTTCCCTCTGTTCTGATAAGAAAGCCATTCTCCAGAAGAGTGGAAAAAAGCCATAAAATTTGTTTTGAAGAAGTATGAGCAGAATCTCCAAATTTAGTGAAAGATATGAATGAGCAGAATCAGGAAGCTCAAAAAAATCCAATCAGGATTAGTTTTGAGAAATTTATGCCTAGATATAAAATAGCCTAATTCGTGAAAACCAAAGATAAAGAAAAAATGCTGAAGTCAGGGAAAATGGATGTTATACACAGAGGAAGAACAATGGAAATACTCTAGACTTCTCATCATAAATAATAGTTACCAGAAAACAGTGGAATAACATCTTCACGTTTCTGATACAAAACAAAACAAAACAAAACACAATGGCAACCTAGAATTTTATATGCAGCAAAAAATCCTTCAACAATATAAGTGAAATAAAGGTGTGATAAACTAAAGCAAAAGCAAAAAAACCTACAATAAATGCTAAGGGAAGTTTTCAACAGAAGTGAAATGATAGAGGGAAACCTGACTACTTAAAAATGAATGAAGAGCATCAGAATATATGGATAAGGGCACAATGCATAGTGAGGCATGTGTGGTGTTAAGGTACCTATATAGTCGATATGTTTCTACATTTTATATGAAATGGTATGAAATTAAGTCTAAGATGACCAAAAGGATACAAGTATTTTTTTGTAATCCCTAAATCAATCAATAAAACACAATGTAAAGAGGAATAGCTTAAAAATAATAAATTAATTAAAATGGCACTCTGGAAAATATTCAAATAATCCAAAATGCAGGAAAGGGATAAGAAAGGAACAAAAAAGCAAGAGAGAAATAAAAAATATAATAATAAAATTGTAATCCAGAATTCAATCATATTGTTTTAATAAAAAAAAATAATTCAACCAAAGATGAAGAATGCCAAAATGGATAAAACCAACCATATGCTGTCTTTAAGAGATGATCTTTAAAATTAAGACAGTTACGCTGAGTACAAATAGATGGAAAAAAAATATTATGTGGTAAGAAAAGAAAGGCTCATGACATGAATAACATGCATGCTGGATGTCTAGAGACAGCTAGGAATAAGGAAGAAAAGCAGGGGCTGTTAACAGACATGCAGAGGGAGCAATCAAAGTCCACAGAGACCTGCTCTGAAGACAAAGAGCAGATTTTGCCACTGGAACCACACCAGCAGCCAGTTCAGACTTCTGTGGCTTCATGAATGCAAGACACCAGCCTGGACAACTCCAGCTGACCCCATTGCTGAGCACAGGCTCAGAGTGTGCACCTCCACCACAGCACACACTGTTAGGGGGTGAGTGGGCTGCAATAGGAGAGCACACTGACAGCCAGGGCCCCCACAGCTGCCATGAACCTATAGCAAGCCCTGGCCCTTACTGCTTGCCCCAGCCATCACCACTAAGTGTGTATCTAGAAACCAGCCCTTGCCATCAGATAGGCCCATGCAGCTGGCCCCCACAGCTGAGTGTGTGCACACCATCAGCTCTGGTCACCACTGCTGTCTGCCCTGGACCCTTGCTGCTGGACTTGGAGGTACCACTGAGAACCCCAACAGCTCTCGCCATCCTTGTGAACCACCCCCAGCACTCACCAAGAACCTCATAGTTGTCAGTGCTATGGACCCCAGCAGCCTGAGCCAGAGACATCGTGCCCCCTTGGACCTAGTGCTGCCAAACGTCCAGTGCACTTGGCATCCTGCACTGCTAGATCTGGGGCCATAGCACGCTCTAGCATACCCCCAAGGAAAAGCATTCTCTTACAGAAGTTAGTCTATGAAGTATAGAAGAGGTGACTGCTTCTTCAAGTGTGCAGACCAATATACAGATTAAAGGGATCATGAAGAATCAGGGAAACTTGACTCCACAAATGTATTGTACTCACCCTTCTTCTTATGGTGATGTGAGATGATAAAATGCCTACATCATGAGATGAAGTGAGATGAGAGACATGTCATTAGAAGATCATCTGCTTCCAGATCATGGTTGATGGAGGGTAACTGAAACCACAAAATGGGAAACCATGGATAATGGAGGACCACTGTATATCTCTTGTCCATAAATTGTGCTAAGATAAACATTCCATTTTGCCTTAAGGAGAAAGATGTGGGGCAATACGGTAAGAATAAACTGCGTATCATGTTAATTCTTTCCGGTTCCTCTCACCTTCCTCTTACTTTGGGAGTACTGATATTCAATGGGTCATGTCTTTAAGACTATAGATTTCTATTAGGCTAACAATCATAGCCATCCTACTTTTTTATTTTTTTTTAAAGATTTTATTTATTTATTTGACAGAGAGAGACACAGCAAGAACAGGAACACAAGCACGGGAAGTGGGAGAGGGAGAAGCAGGCTTCCCACGGAGCAGGGAGCCTGATGTGGGACTTGATCCCAGTACCCTGGGACCATGACCTAAGCTGAAAGCAGACGCTTAACGACTGAGCCACCCAGGCGCCCCCATCCTACTTTTTTATTCAAAAGCAATTCTAATCATACCACTTGAGATTAACAGAAATTGTGCAAATAATTTGATGATTTGTGTATCCCCTAAAATTGGAAAAATGGCAAAATTCTCTTTCTAATATGGACAAAGGTAATCATATCCAATTTGCTTTATGAACAGAATTATAACCATGTGGGAACATACAGGCAAATTATTTAAATCACCAAAATAACATATCAGTCACCCTTCCCCACTCTTCCCCACCCCCACCAAGTTGTGCTTTGGTCCTTACAGACATTGAAGTTCAATGACTATCTATTGAGTAGAAAGGAACCTATCCTTGATGTAGAGAATCATGTAAACTTGATAAGATAAAGTGTTAATTAAGCCTTGGGATTGCTTTGCTCAGCTGTAGGGAGACAGAAAACTTCTTAGATAAAAGGATGTCAGTTCAAACTTTTGAAAGATGAGTGTTATGTTAGCCAGATAAAGAAAAATGAAAAAGAATTCTAGAGACAAGGAATTATGAACAAAAGTATGGAGGCATAAAATAGCAATGATGTGTAGAACTAGAGTATATGATAAAATTGCCTATTATATTTTATTTCATTGAACTAGTACTTATTATTTGCCTACCATGTGCCAGATCCCATACTAGGCAGTGAAAATCAAACAGTGCATGGGATAAACATGCTCCCTACCCTCATGGGTCTTACTATCGACCTAACTTAGGACATCTAACTTTGTTAAGGAATTTTGGTTTTCTTGATAACTTTAACATTCACAAGTTCAATCTGTCAGGTATAAGTTAACATTTGTTTGATAAGTTAACATATTGAGGAGAGTATATAATCATCATCATCACATAAGATCGGAAACATTATTTAATTAGAGAGTCATCATTACAATTTAAAAAAAATTTGATTTAATGAAAGGTTTGGCCCTGAGGAAAGAAAGGGATCAGGAAAATTTAGAAGAACTGTGATTCAGTATTGTTTTCAATGAAATAGCACATTTTTTCAAATCTAGCTGCAAAAAAAATGATGTAACATCAACATGAGTTATTTAGTATTATTTATAATGAATTGCTATAAATAGTTACTTTGCTATAAGAGCTGAAGAAATTCCTATTTGGATAATATCCTCAATTGTCAATTGTGACTTATTACTGCTATAGAAATTAGCAAATTCTATAATAACTAATTTGACAAAACAATGTGATTATGAATAGTTGTAAACAACTGGTAATTAGAATTATAATACAAGGCATACCTTGGAGATATTGCAGGTTCAGTTCTAGACCACTATAATAAAGCAAATATTACAATAAAGTGAGTCAAATGAACTTTTTGGTTTCACAGTGCATATAAAAGATACCCTATACTGTAGTCCATGAAGTGTGCAATACCTTTATGTTTAAAAACAATCTATATATCTTAATTTAGAAATACTTTATTGCCAAAATTGCTACCCATCATCTGAGCTTTCAGCAAGTCATAATCTTTTGCTGGTGGAGGGTTTTGCCTCGATGTTGATGGCTGCTGACTGATCAGGGTGGTGGTTCTGAAGGCTGGGATGGCTGTGGCAGTTGTTAAAATAAGACAACAATGAAGCTTGCCACATTGATCGACTCTCTTATGAAAAATTTCTCTGTGGCATGTGATGCTGTTTGATAGCATTTTACCCACAGTAGAACTTCTTTCAAAATTAAGGTCAATTCTTGGGGCAACTGGGTGGCTCAGTGGGTTAAGCGTCTGCCTTCAGCTCAGGTCATGATCTCAGGGTCCAGGGATCGAGCCCCACATCAGGCTCCCTGCTCAGCGGGGAGTCTGCTTCCCTCTGCCCCTCTCCCTTGCTCATGCTCTCTCTCTCAAATAAATAAATAAAATAAAATAAATTAAGGTCAATTCTCTTAAATCCTGCCACTGCTTTATTAACTAAGTTTATGTAATGTCTTAAATCCTGTGTTGTCATTTCAACAATTGTCACAGCATCCTCACCAGGAGTAGATTCCATCTCAAGAAACCACTTTTTTGCTCATCCATAAGAAGCAACTTATCGTCTGTTAAAGTTTTATCATGAGATCTCAGCAATTCAAATATAATAATAATGAAAAAGTTTGAAATGCTGTGAGCATTACCAAAATGTGACAAGGAGACATGAAGTGAGCAAAGGCTGTTGGAAAAACTGTGCTGATGGACTCACTCAACACAGGCTTGACACAAACTTTCAATTTGTAAAAAAAAAAAAAAAACCTAGCTGCGAAACGCAATAAAACAAGTTTTGCCCATAACCCCTGCTTTAGAGAAAAACTGAAACATTAACAAGGTTGACAGTTTTTAATGTGAATTTACAAATCTTGTATTGATATGAATGAATCAGGGCAGAGCTTGTCATTTATTCATCTCTAATCTAGTCAATGTTTATGAGTGTTAGTTTCAAAATAGGTTCTGTGTAGCAAATTTAGATAGCTTTTATTTATAACAACTAAACCAAACATATCCTTAGGACTTTTGCTTGATTAAATCAACTATGGTCTGTAGATTTAGATGCTAAATGCCAATCAGAGATGAAAGAAACAATTGAAAGTGAGTAGTAATATGGGTGTTCATATTTAAACACCCTAGATAAAATAAGTGTACGAGATTATGAAGAGATCACTAATAAAAGTTAAATTGATGGGGCACCAGGGTAGTGCAGTCCCTTAAGCTTCTGACTCTTGGTTTCAGCTCAGGTCATGATCTCAGGGTCTTGAGATCCAGCCCCGCCGTGGAGCTGCACACTCAGCACAGAGTCTGCTTAAGATTCTCCTCTGCCCCTCCCCACAGTGCTCTCTCTCTCAAATAAATAAATAAATATTTAAAAAAAAATAAAAGTTAAATTGATTTTATACTTAAATGAGTTAGCGAAAAGTTCAAAGTCACAAATGTTTTTTATAAAAGTGAGAAGTTGCTCCTGGTCTCAACTGAAATCAAAGGCAGCATCATCTAAGGTACGTTGATACTTTAAGCCACGAAACAGTAAGCCTCATAACAGAAAAGGGTGTAGACTTTTAACTCTGATGGCTTGTATAGCGAATGACTGCAATAATCAGGGAAAAGTGTTCTGTGTGGTGCTGCCATGATAAATATTCATGAATGGAAGATACTAAAACTAGAGCAGTAAGCGCTCTTGTCACCACTTGAGCTTTGATATGTCTTCATTGTCCGGAAATGTACATGCTGCAAAATTCAAGGAACTGTGTCTGAAAAAGAAATGCAGCTTTGTCATCTGTCCACCCTCTGTCTTACCCATTACAGCATATATTATCACGTCATTTGCCTTATCAGTTCTTCATCTTTTCTTCATTATCTCTTTTGAATACAAATATCATGTATTATGTGCCCATATTAAATTCCAACCTGAAAAAATTTCAGTGTTTATCAGACTAGCAGGTAAATGAGACTCTATGTTTGAGTTAAAGAAGGGATGTGATGTCATTACATAAATTGCAATCTGAAGTTATGGACAGGACTTTTTTATTATTATTATTGTTCCTGATTTACTGACTCTGTAAAAGCATACTAACATATTTATCACCCAGAGGAAAGTGCCCTTGCTGATTAGAAAACTGCAGAACTGTTGCATTAAAAAAATCATTGCCCCAAATATTTGAGAGTACATTTAAAATTTTGGTTTGCTCTGAAGAGTTCTATAAAAAGTGTTGAGACGAGGCCAACATAAGTCAACATAAAATGTGCTCAGTCGGGCTCAAAAACCTTAGATTACTTGCAATGTCAAAATGTGGTATAAGTACTTAATCATTACTAAAACAACTGGGCAATCTCAAAGATAATCAACATAGATGCATTTCTCTACTGTGCAAGGTCACCTAATGAGACCTAATATCTCCTAATATAAGATCAATGTTATCCTTGGGCGCCTGGGTGGCTCAGTTGGTTAAGCGACTGCCTTCGGCTCAGGTCATGATCCTGGAGTCCCTGGATCGAGTCCCGCATCGGGCTTCCTGCTCGGCAGGGAGTCTGCTTCTCCCTCTGACCCTCCCCCCTCTCATGTGCTCTCTCTCTCATTCTCTCTCTCTCAAAAAAAAAAAAAAAAAAAAAAAAGATCAATGTTATCCTTATCTACACAGTGGTAAAACAGATGCTTCCTTACCCAGAATCACTCTCAATTAGGAATAAGTAACAGTGGTAGAGGAAAGAAATCTAAAAATACTGTGAAGAACATACCCATTTTATAGATGGAGAAACTGAGGCAAGCAGATTCTATACAATTTAAGAGTTAAGAGGGAATTCAGGGGTAATTCAATGCAAGCTCCTCATTTAATTAAATGAAAGTACTGAGGACCAGAGAAGTTAAGTATTTAGTCCAAAGACATATGACAATAATGTGAAATTAATCAGAAAATTCTAGGATCAATAAAAGCCTTTGGCAACTTGTATATTATCAAATTTCCACATGATTACCTAGTTTATTCTGAATATTTCAACCACATATGGGCTCCTTTACTAGGTTAGAGCCATTTTCTTAAGTACTAAAAATATGGTTCAATCAATCACAAATAAGGTGGTGAGGTACAAATGGTCATGAATCAAAAAAGCAAGTTAAGATTTTAATTCAAGAATCAAGACTCAGTCCAGCTTAGTAGGACACATGGATCTATTGAAAACATTTGACATTTTGAATATACTTTCTGTGCTTCATTTTGTTTAGTCTAGAATTTTCCTAGATCCAGCTCTGATTAAAGAAGGCATGTACAGGGGCATCTGGGAGAGTTCAATTCAGAAAGGAAAAGCATAATTCTCTTTTTCCACTAATTCAGTTTTTAATGTTCCATCAGATAAAGTTCCAATTATGAGTATAAGGAAGATTCAGTAAATAACTACACTACAGATTTTTTTATTCTTTTTTGACATGAATTTCTCTATTATCACAGAGGAAAGCAAGTAATGACTAATGAGGCATAATCTTCTCCTTTTGTTTCGTATCTCAATTTTATTTGCTGGCCTTGCCAAGTTGCAGTAATGATTCCACAAGCCACGAGAAAGGCACCAAATTATCCCACCCAAGAATGGAACCCATTGCATGTTTTGCCTTCTTGTTCCTTCCTTCAGTAAGACAGAAAACCACTTCATTCAGATTTGCATACCCTATTTTTATGGGATTTCCCCTTTCTCTAGCACTCGCTTCCATCTGTTCCCCAAGACTCAGAGTATATCAAAACTTGACCAAAAATTGTCGGTCTCCAGAGATGTATTTCTAGCCACCAGGAAGTAAAGGGCTTTTGTTCTGAACCAAACATTCATTGTGAAAATTTTACTTTAAACATCTCATTGTACAAACACATGGGCTATCCTCACGCCCCAAGCTTTGAGGCTGGGCCCTGGGAGGGGCAAGAGACCTGCTGAATGGTAGCCTACAAGGAAGGTTAGGAAAAAAAAGTCCTTAAAATTCATTTTAAGAGGAATAAAAAGAATTGGAGAAGCTTAGTCAGTTTCTGGCATTTGATATTTTTATATAATTTATACATGATTGAAACCAGATGTTAAGTTATAATAGTCTAAGTGCTAAGTGCTGACTAATATCACTTGGGCTGTTCAAATACTCAATTTGCGTTTAAAAAAAAAATCTCTGAAACTCAATCTGGTACCTATTAGTGATGTTACCTAAGATCGATTTAATGAATTACATTTATTCCTACCAAACCTGTACAATTCAGTCTGTTTTATTATTAGAATTATAAATGTATTAAAAATAGAGTGTGTTGAGCATGGCAATGTTCTTAGCAGCATTATTCACAATAGCCAAAAGATAGAAACAAGCCAAATGCCCATTGATGAATGAATGGATAAAAAAATGTGGTATATACATACAATGGTAGTTATTCAGTCTTAAAAAGAAATGGAATCCTAATCCATGCTACAACATGGGTAGACCTTGAAGACATTATATTAAGTAAATTTGGAGGGCACAAAAACAGTTTAATAAGAATACTTTATGTCAAAAATACTTTTGCAAAATAAAATAGACTTTTTTCTTTTTAAAAATGTATTATGTATTTATTGTTTAAAGATATATTGTCAATTCTTAAAGAATATTTGATTATTTTTAGAGTTCCAGATGGTATTTAATAAAATATTTAACAAAAAATTATATATTTTCACGTTGAAATTAAAACAGTAAACAAGGCAATAATTTCTGCTAATGCCTAGCTTTGCTTCTATACTTAAGGAATAGAAAAGCATGTAGTATATTTATGTGTGGGTATATGTACATGTATATCTGCATATATTATTAAATACACAAATGGAAGTCTATCCTGTCTGTACAGTGTACTGAAGTTTATTTGATTCTTTAACTTAACAATACATCTTAGAGATAATTTTTATGAATACATATAATTCATAAAGTCTCAATAGTATTCATTGTATGAATATGCCACAGTGTGCAACCATAAACATTTAACTTCTTTCCACCTTCTTTCTATATTTAAATCAATGCTATAATGAATATCCTTATACATACATCTTTCTGCATGTGTGAAAAATGTCTGTAGGCTAAATTTCTAAAAATAGAATTGTTGGACTATAGGATGTATAGATTTAAAGTTTTTTGTTTGTCTGGTTTTGGCTTTTTAAAGCTATGGCCATATTGCTCCAAAGAATTGCACCAATATATATTCTCACCAACAGTATATGAGAGTATGGTTTCCCACACCCTGGCTAATCCTTTTTTTTTCCTCAAATTTATGATCTTGCTCCTCTGATAATATAAAATGGATGGAACTAGAGGATAATATGCTAAGTGAAATAAGTCAGTCAGAGAAAGACAATTATCATGATTTCACTCATATATGGAATTTAAGAAACAAAACAGAGGATCATAGGAGAAGGGAAGGAAAAACAAAATAAGGGAAATCAGAGAGGGAGACAAACCAAAAGAGACTCTTAACCAAAGGAAACAAACTGAGGGTTGCTGGAGGGGAGCTGGGTGGGGGGATGGGGTAACCGGGTAATGGGCATTAAGGAGGGCACGTGATGTAATGAACACTGGGTGTTATATGCAACTGAGTTCTGAAATTAATAATACACTATACGTTAGTTAATTGGATTAAAATTGAAAAAAATAAAATGGCATCTCATTAATGGTTTATCTTGAATTTCTTTAGTAACAAATGGTGCATCCTTTTATGGAAGCCATTTGTACTTCCTTCTCTGCGAACTGCCTGATCAAGTCCTGAGTTTTTCCTAAGAGAAAAGAGAATCTAAAAGAAGCAAGCAACTCACTAGAAATCTGATTGACATCTGTTTAGTGGATGTCCCTGCTTGATGTTACATATTCAAGAATTGATTGATTTTTAGGAAATTTCAAAAAGAAACTTGTGGAATTGTGCATCTCCTTATGCATTCATTTGGAGATGACAATTCCCTCTATGAACTATGAGTCTGGAAGGAAGGAACAAGTCCATGAGGAAGAGCCAGGAGAGGAGACTGGAGAAGAGAATCACAGTAGTAAAGGAGGAGGGAGAATATGAGAGAGAAGGAAGAGGACAGAATAAATTTAAAAAAAGAAGAAGAAGGGGAAAAAAAAAAGAAAGGTATATGGACAAGAGGAGAAGGGAAAGAAGAAAATTATATCTATGTCTGAACTAATTTCTACTACATTAGAGTAGTGTTGTTAATAAGGTACAAAATTTCTTCATGTGGAATTTTTCTGAATTTTGTTGTTCAAGCTATAGGTAGAAATATTAGGAGTGTTAGTATATACTTCACAAACTTATTGTATATATTTTCTTCCAAAGTTAATTCTACAAGCTTATAGTTTTCTGGGATGTCTAATTGTTATCTCTTTCTGAACCGTATAGAGTTTGTTTATTATAATGAGTAAGTAGATAAAATTTAGACTTCTTAAGATAACTTACTTTAATATTTTTTACCAGATTCTTTTGTGTTCTTGTATCCAAATCTTTATGGATGGGGTTAAAGGACAACTCATACTACATTTTGGCCAAGAACAAAGAGAGTGATAAGAAAGTCCCAGTGTGTTATTAGAATTCGTGTGAGCATACTTTGAATTAAAATAGGAATTTAGTCATTTTTAGACACCTGACAAAGCTTACGAAGTTTTGTAAAATTCTGATAATTTTAGTTATTCATCCTTTATTTTATGTTTTTTTCCTCCTAATTGCTGTATTTAGTATTTTGTTTTATAAAGTACCATGGCAGAAGCAGCAGCAGCATGAGGTCCATACGTTATCCACCTGTGCTTTGCAAAAACTCATGACTATTCCAAGAACAATGCATCTCTTAAAGAACAAAATTAACTAGTTATTAGGTTGTAACTGCAAAAAAGAAGATAATTAGTGGCCTTGAGAAAGAAAATTAAGTTCATAAATTAGAATGAAAAGTCTTAATTGGCAAAAACAAAGTTTAAGAATTTTGAAAGAATTTAGAGAAAACAACTAAGCAATTAAATTGTAAACACTTACTAAAAAATGCAAATGAATGTAACAATTGATACATTAATGTGATAAACCAAAGTTGGTAAGATTTAGGAAAGTATTAAGTGATTTGGAAGCATCACTGAAAGAACTGAGAAATCACTGCCATAATAAACATGACAAGGGCAGGTGATCTGCCCAGTAAAATATTTTATTCAGATATCATTTCAAGATTTATAAGTATAATATCAATGAACAAAGGATTTTCTGGTAAGTTCATACATCAGTGTTTTAGTTGACTGCTCTGGCTCTCTGAAATATAAAGGCTTTTTGCGTTAACTCCAAATGAAAAGATAAATGGCTTTCCTTTCCTTCTTTTCTAACCAACATCCATTGGCCTACCTCCAGTATTCTGTGTACCATAGAAAGGTCATGTAGCATGGCTCCAGTCTATGAACCAGTCAACATGTGTCAAGTATGTGTTCCTGCAAAATGAGATGATTAAAAGGGGATTTCTATTTGAGCAGATGTTAGTATTTAGGAACATAACAGAATTGTATCATCACAAATTCGAATGAAAGGGGAAAGGCACCAAAAAAAAAAAAAATATTTGAAGGGCATTTTATAATATATCTAAATATTTATCAGCATCTTCTTTTCCTTTATCTTCTAAAAAAGTACTACATGTATTTTATTTAAATTATGTCTTTCATGAATCCTCCCATAAAAATAAATTATTTCCTTAATAAATCATCTCCTTTTTCATGAAAATCTGCTTATTTCAGCTCTACTTTCTGACCAAAATAATTTGAAATGAGCATGGTAGATGAATCATATAAAAAGAAACCCATGACTCAGTACTGACTTTCTTAGAGATTTCACCCAACAAGTAAATTAGAAGATTAGTATACATTTATCAAAAGATATTGGCTCTCAGAATGTTTGTTTGAGAGATTCAATCTTAGTATGGGGGTGCAATATAGTAGGGATAAAACTCAAGCTTTGATGTTATGTTTTTTACATCTGTCACTAAGTAGATATATGACTGTAGGAATATCATTTTACCTACCGAGGACTTCATTTACTTCATCTGTAAACTACAGGAGTTAAACAAATAATTGTTTCCCCAATGAGTTCCATGCAGGGTTCTGTAGATGAATGTTTGAAAAAGTAGCCCTCTTTATGATAGGCAATGCATAGTAACATATGAATTATTCAGAAAAGTTGTTCAGGAAAGAGACATGTGGAACATTGCTTAACCATAAAAATCTCTTCAAGAAAAGCTACAAACATCATAAAAACTGTGTCTTGATTAAACAGACAAAGGAATTCTCAAGATTTTTTAGCTCTAAACATTTATAATTTATTATTTAAGTTATACTAGTTTAAAAGTATATAAATTTAAAATTTATAATTTAGTAGCTATTTATAATTTAGTGGTTAATAGTTTGGTAGTTATACAACAGTTAATTTAGTAGTTATAGCATAATTCTGAATGTTGAAATTTAAGATCATAATTTAAAAAATAAACTGATGAAAAGATCATAATAAGTATGTATATAAATCCAAATAATTTATATCAAAATTATTCTAATCATGCATTCCCGGTGTTGATAATTCAAATTTAGAGGGTTTTGACATCATATGTTCATTGGATAGCTCAGTAGATGACCTGAGCCAAGACATAAATACACATCTACTTAAAACCAGTATTTTTAATAACCAAATGCATTTTAGTGTTTTACTTTTCAAAACAACAAAGTACAGAAACTTTTCATGTAGTCCCAAAGTCAAACATTAAATTTTAATAATAATATAAGTAAATTTAATAATAATAATAATAATAAAAGTTTTTTCTTAAAGAAAAACTCATTAGATATTCAAAAGCTCAAACCCTTTCTTAAATGTTTTCCTATAATTTGCCTTTTGTGAGTGTATTGTTGGTACACGAATCAAAAATCCTTATTAGACATTTATACTACTGGTTCTTAATTATACAGCACAGATTCCACTGAGAAGAGATCTCTGGGTGCTAAAAGTTAATCAGATAATCTCAGAAAGACCCTCTGACTGCCATTTAACATTTAATCATGCGTTAACCATAAATTAAGAATTCAGTCTCTGGCAGCCTTAGAGTAGTTTGGAGGTGCAGACTTTCTATTTACAATTTTGACCTGTCACCAACTAAGCAATCCAGCCCACTTACAGAAAATGAAAGCTTAAATGGTTGATATTTACAAACAGGTTAATGGAGATGTAATGTAAAAATATAATGTAAAAATGTAAAAATGTTAATGTAAAAAAGTTGGTCTTTCAGATACCTGTCAATTGTAAGTTTCTCCACATTTTCACTTCGTATCTTTCAATGGTCATAACCTTGCTTCCTCGTCTATCAAAAGCCACAACTACCCTATTCATGTTCCCTTCTTGTTGTGTCTTTGATTAGGCTAGAACACTATGCATAAGTGATAATGGGCAAAAAGAGTTCATGATGAGACTACTAAGAGTTAAATTCTTAAGCCAAATGTATCATGTCAGGCTAGTTGGCCCTCTTTGAGCATCGCTCAGGAAATAATTAGTTTCCCCATACCCTGAGACAGCCTTATGTTTAAGGACATTCAGGTAATCTGATTTTTATGAGAGTTTTCACTTTCCAATAAATCCCCTTACCAGTTGGTGAATTAACTTTAACTCTTGAATTATATAAGCAATCTTGTGTACTTTTTGTGTTATTAAAAACATTGATTGAAGTAACAGAATAAGAAAGGCACCAGTTTCTCTAAAACCAACAGTGACTTGCTTAGACATAAAGTTCAGTTCTATGCATTACCTACTAATTATTTCATTCTATTAACATATACCTCCTTCTTTCTTGTTCCTACATTATTCTCATTATCATCTATCCCACTCTAATGTTATTATCACATTTTTAATTTACCATCCTCTCCTTTACCCTCCCACTTGGGTTTGGGAACTTATTGCCTCCTGACTGAATTACAGCCACGAGAGCTTCAATGTACTTCATAACACCAAGCTCTCCCACCTCTCATTCAAACATTTACAGTATGACCAAGTTATTCCTTAAGCAGTGTTTTCATCATGTCACTATCATAATCAGAAAGATTAAAGGCTAACTGACTAATATACACCATAGATAGCTTATCCATAGGAAATATATTCAGATGTAATCAGATATCATAGATACCAGCTTCAACCATTCCTACCTTCTCCCACCCCCCTCAGTTGCTCTTCTAAACTGTTACCTACCTCAACACAATGTCTTTAACCCCTAGACTCAAACAGATTATTTCTCACCTCTCCTACCTCAGTAGGGAACTTGGAAGTCACCAGATGTGAGTTAGGTCAGTTTTGCCATTACAAACTTACATTGGCTACAATTATTTTCTTCTCTTCTATCACTGAAGAAAAGATGTTCCTCTACCTGTTTATTGCTAACCCTCCTCTCTGCACAGTGAGTCACATTCTCTACACAGTCACAAGTAATGTGCTCCTCAGCTGTCCCTTCCCTCTTTCCTGTTTCTTCTCCCTCCCTTTCTAATGGTTTCATCTCTTCATCTTATAAACCCACTCAATTCTCTCCCATCCTTAGAAAGCTTTTCCTTGTCCCAATCTTCTGCTTTTCTCCTTCCTTTCTCTTCCAGATTGTTAAAACATGTCTACATAAAACTCCACTTACATTTGACATTTGTTTCTCAACCACTGGGATCTGGTTTCTGTTTCTACTATTCCACTGAACCTCTTCTAAGCACCTTCCTGGAAAAGGTCACAGATTGTGGTAGATAGATTTGTAAAATGTCCTGTCCCCAATGATTTCCACCTCCTGGTATTCATGCTCTTATGTAATTCTTCCCCCTTGAGTGTGAAATTCTTCTATCCAATAGAATATTTCAAAGGTGATAGGATGTCACTTCAATAATTGGGTTTCAAAGGACTGTGACTTCTGTCTTACTAACAGACACTCTCTATTTCTTTTTTGGCTTTCATTATTTGACAAAGCAAGCAGCAATATTGGAGAGGCCCACGTGGCAAGGAACTGAGAGCAGCCTCTGGCTAACAGTCAAAGAAGAACTGAAATCCTCCTTCCATCAACCCATGAGGAACTAAATCCTGCCATGTGAGTTTGGATGTGAATTCTTTTCCATCTGAGTCTTCATATGAAACCCCGTCTTGGTCGTCACCTTGACTGCAACTTTGTAAGACCCTAAGAGGAAGATTCAGATAAGCCATGTTCATATTCCTGACACATGCAAATTGGAAGCAAAGAATTATGTTGTTTTGAGTTGGTTTTTTGCTGTCAATTTTTTATACTTCTCTTTATACTTCTTTTTCTACATCTCCAAGCATCCTGAACTCCTCCACTGGATTCTCTTCTGTATATCTACTACATTGAGACATGGCTAAAGAGTTTCTCTTCCACTCCCTTCTCTTCTTACTCTGTCTTCTCTCCTGAAGATCTCAGATTCTTATTATTTGAACTAACATTTTCATCTAAATACAAAACTCATGTATCTAATTGCTCTCTATACATCTCTACTAGATATTTCTACTTCAAACTCAACATGTGCAAAATGAAATGGGTTATTATCCCCTGACAATCTCTCTTAAGAACCATAACTGAGCAGTCATCAAATGCTTGGCAATTCTGTCTCTTGAATCCAAACTTTGTCTGCCATTCCCACCGCCTCTATCTTGATTATGGCCCACATTACCTCTTGCCTGAATCATTTCAATACCTTTTGATGAAATTCTTGCTTCCATAGTTACCCTTCTAATGTCATCCTATAGGAGAATGGATTATCTAAAAGACATAACTGATCATGTTATAGCACTGCCTAAAATTTTTCAATGACTCCTACCACCTGTAGTTAAAAACAAAACAAACAAACAAACAAAAAACCTCTCTTGAAAGAAAGACCCTCCTTGTTCACTCTCCAGTTTTGTTTCCTCCAATCACCTTCCTTCCTCTACCCCTTTCCCCATGCCCTTGAAACCATCACACTATTTCTATTTGCCCAAACACTTTGCTATTTCAGGACCAACAGTTCTCTCTGCTATAAATATCATTCCTCCATACCCAATTACTTGAAAAACTCCTAGACAACTCATCTCTCCTATCATTTCTATTCAGTTTAGTTCAGTAAAGCAAATAGGTGTGGATCAATTTCTATAGGCCAGGAATAGGACTGAGTCCTGGAGGGACTAATCATCTAATGGAGTTTTAGAAAATTACAAATCCAATGGCAGCACCCAGAATTCTGTGAGATGGCCATTAACCCAGATCAGAGATTCAGGGAAGATCTTCTGGAAAAGATTTGTTGTCAGTCAAAAGTAAGACATGAATGAGTTGTATGATTTACATACTACAATAAGTGTAGTACTTAGGTCTTTTCTCCTTATATGTCTCTCTTTCCTATCTTCCAAGAATTAGTTGAAGATTTATGATGTACTACATTCTCCTTCAACATGCTTCCTCTGTTGTATTTTGTACTGTGGTCACTTTTTGTTTGAATTACTATATTCTTAATGTGATTGTGAGCTTTTGGAAAAGTTAGGACTGAATCTGAATTATCATTGTAGTTCCAGCAACCAGCATGATTTTTGCCATTTTATCAATGCTCAATAATTGCTTCTTTTATTTAAAGTCAGATTTATTGGGGTATAATTTATATACAGTAAAATGCATATAATTTAACTGTACAATTCAATGAGTTTAATAGTTTCTTGATTAAATTGATTTTGTAATCTTTTGTCATCTGTGATTTCATAGATAATATTCTATGCATCAAAGAGTAAGCCCCAACCACTCACATAGCTGTTCAAACATTGTGGGGACTCAATAAATAGCTTTTTAATAAATGAACAAGCCAACAAAAATATTTCCATGTTACCACCTCATGGTTCACAAAGGGAGGGAAATTGTAAAACTTTTATATCTGAAGTAAAAACTGTAAGCATGGTTATAGTACACTGGAAATTTATCTTAAATAGTCAAAAGTAATTTTCCTATGTCCTAGAATCTAGGTCGGTCCAAAATATTTTAAAATTAAAATTGAATTCCTTGGCATTTATAATTTTATGTAGAAATTTGTAAGCTGCTTCAAAATCAAAATATCACTTACCTTCTGCTAACCACAATTTTAGAAATTATTGACAAGTAGACAATTACCCGTGCCAAAAATCACCTACAAAAATTTGGGCTGGGTTTTTGCCAGTCAGGATGCCAATTAATTACCCCACAAGGACTGGCTGGCCTTGGATCAAGTAAAGCCTCATTGAAATGCAAGGCTACTCCTATCAGAGAGAAGATGGGAAAGAAAAGACAAAAACAAAACAACAAGACACTTAGATCAAGTAAGGCTGATTGGAGAAGAAAAGCTACTTCTTTAACATTTCTCAGATTCTTACAAATTTCTAAAGAGTCTAGTCCACCTGAATAATCAGAACTGGCATGCAGACTCCTCTTACAGATGGACCAGACTAGCATCACCTGAAAGGAAAAGCAGAGACCATAGCTGCCACGCAGGTGTTGAGTACTGGGTTTGCCCTCAAACAGAAGGCAGTCTTGGGTGATGGTAATGGGAGGGAAGAAATGAACTAGTGACATAAATCATAATTTCTCAAAGTGATACGCGTGTCAATTTCCCATTCAAGATAAACGAACACTGGGAATCATTATACTCTAGGGCTGATCACTCTTTGATTTACAATCCATTTTTATTACATACTACATATTACATTACATACTACATAAACTGAGAAAAAAAATGGTATAGCACTTTGCTTTTATCTTGTGTGTTTCTGGAAGAACAAAAAAAGAAGACCGAAGTGGTTCATTTGTCTATTCCTCTTGCTATATCATCAAGTTCTCTCCTTCTTGGAGAGCCATATTGTTCACTTACACTATTTACCGTTTAAGATTTATTTTTACCAGAGCCTCTACATCTAAGTGCTCCCTTGGTATTTTGAAAGGCATTTCATTTTAATAAAGTCACTAGAAACCAGAAATGATTCAACAACTCTGGCCTGTAAATGTAAATTACTCTAGCATGAAAACTAGACAGAATATTTGAATATTTGTATACTGTATAGAAAAGTCTCATATTCTACCTATTATGATTATGTAGAAATCAATATAGGGATGACTTATCTATGCACGCTGCAATTTAATTTTAATAAGAAACAAGAATAAGTAACTTTCTATTATCAGCAGCTTTTCCAAAAAAGTAACTTTTAGGAAGTGTTATGGACTCTTCCACTAGACCAAAAACTTCTCAAAAGAAGAGAAATTATGTCCCTAGTAATTTCAAAGTTGTTGTCACATACTAGATGTTAAATAAATGTGAAAGAGTGAATGTTATACGTGCATATTAAAACAAAAAAGCACTTTGGGTTTCATTGTACAATGAGAAAGTAAGATTGAAAAGTGCTATATGAATCAAAGACAAGCAAGTTCACTACATTTTTCTGACAATTATATTTTATCATCAGATGATATCCTTTACTTCATATTTGCATAACTAAATGTCACATACAGGTGATTTTCTACACACACCCACACACAAATGCACACGTGCATGCATACCCATGTACACACATGCACACAATTTGTGGCAAAAATTTATTTAAATCATCCATCTCTCACAACACAGAAACTAGTTTGCAGTTTCAGAAAAATACATCTTAGCTTCTACAATTTACAACAAGATTCCAAAGATTTAGAGTACAGAAGGAACAACACTCGGGGTTAATTCTTTAACACAGCACAAGAGAACAAGAGTCAAAATCAAACTACCTGCTAAAACAAGGTGGGCAAGTCAGAGTCCAAAGACATGCAAGAGTTGAGGATTAGAGAAATTACAAGGTTATAAAGTAAGGCACCCACACAAGAACCAAAATGCTCTAAATATCATCTGTCAGAGCAGTGAGGAAAATAACAGATTCAGGTAGATCAAAACAGGACAAAGCAAGCACTAGGATTAAGGCACTAGTAAGAAATACCATGAAAGCTCAGTCCAAGAGTCTTTATTTACTTCTGTGAAGAAAGCAGCCAACTTGAATCAGCAATGTAAGTCGAAGACCACAGGCGAGAAAAAACGGGCCAAGGACTATAGCATAAACTCCAGACAGAAGCAGGAACTGACAGGCTGGAGCCTAAAACACCGATTCCATTAAGGAGGGAAGAAAAGGTGGCATAGGCTCAGAAAAACATCTTGCCCAAGGTGACACAACACCGCACTACAGCTGAGGGGAGACCTTTCAGCATTCTGACCCATAGATCACACCATCTTACTTGAATAACGCTTTCCCAATAAAGAATGCTTCCTTTTTTCTTTTTTTTTTTTTTATTTTAGAAAAAGTTGAAAGTCAGATTTCAATGAGAATGTCTTCATGACTAAGGACAACTGCCCTCCTCTGTCATAAATAGAAATGTGCATTTAGGTGAAATGGGACTGAGAATTTATTTGATGGAGGTTTTAAGCACTAGTTCTTGAAATTGTTACTGTCTTCTGATGTAGTCTGAGAAAGATATATTGAAGCTATAAGCTCTGACACTTGGGTGATTAGCAGCCATTACAGGCTGTTTCGGAGCATTCATAGGGGACCTTATTTCACAAAAAAACAATCTGTAAAGAAAATCACTAATAAGGATGATCTATTACTGAATACCTCATCACCTGAAAAAAAAAGTCTCATGTTGACATTCCCGTTCAAGGATTTATTAAGAAGTTTCAAGATCCTTCTAATCCTATTTCTTTTATATTTTAAAACACAAAATATCCTTGGAAAAAACAGACTCCATAAAAAAATGTGATTTTGAAAGTACATGATTCTACTTGGAATTTCCATTCAGCAGCAAAATAAAGTAAGTAAAATTTAGTAACAAGTAAATGTCATCCATATATCCTTATTGTATAGTCTGACTGTGCAAGCAACAGCACTATGAAAATGACATTAGACCAGCCCTGTAAAATAAATGCAGGGGATTTTAATCATTTATTTTCAAAATAAAAGTGACTATATCAGGGTGCCTGGGTGGCTCAGTTGAGTGTCTGGCTTTTTTTTTTTTTTAAGATTTTATTTATTTGAGAGAGAGAGAGGGAGGAAGCACAAGTGGGTGGAGGGGCAGAGAGAGAGGGAGAAGCAGACTCCCCACTGAGCCGGGAGCCCGATACAGGGCTCCATCCTGGGATCCTGGGATCATGACCTGAGCCGAAGGCAGATGCTTAACCGACTGAGCCACCCAGGTACCCCAAGTGTCTGGCTCTTGATTTCAGCTCAGGTCATGATCTCAGGGTCATGAGATCAAGCTCTGTGTTGGGCTCTGGAGGTTCTCTCCCTCTGCCCCTCCCCCCACTCAAGCTCGCTCGCTCTCTCTTTCTCTAAAATACACAAATAAAATCTTTTAAAAAAAAGTGAACATACCAGTTTTTTCATTTCTACAATTTCACTATTAGTAACATAAAAGTACTTCCCAAATGAGGCCATTTCCCCCATCTCTCACCTTTTCCTTCTTCTCTATAAAGTCTATCAATTCCTGAAATGATCCTTCAGTGATTATGCTAGAGAAGCAACTTTGGATAGAAATTAAGAACTCTCCTCTGGTGTCATACAACTTGAATTCAAAACCCATATACACTAATTAGCAACTTGGGAACTTTGAAAAAGTCACTTAATAGTTCCAAACTTACATTTGTTGTAAGGACTAAATGATACCAGCATTTTTTTCAACCCCCCCCCCTTTTTTTTAAAGTAAGCTCCATGCCCAGCATGGAACCCAATGTTGGAGCTTGAATTCATGACTCTGAGATCAAGACCTGAGCCAATATCAAGAGTTGGGCCCTTAACCAACTGAGCCACCCAGGCGCCCATGATACTAGCATTTTTAAGCACTTAATAAGTATTAATAATTATTATTAGGTACTGTGGGTTGGAGACATAGGGGTAGTTGGTGTTTGTCTTTTAAGAGGTTATAGGCTAAAGAAGATTTATTTACACATACAAAACAGCAGAGAAAGAAGTGCAAATGAAGTAGATCCATGCAAAGAAGACACCTGAGTAAAGGAAGTTTCCTTAGATGTATGTGGCTCATGCTGGAGATTGTAGTGAAGTCTGTGGGTACTCTTCCATGGTTCATTGTTTCAAACCCATGATACTTGGCTCTTATTCTTGGGTTTATATGTTGACACTAAGATCTGACAGGTTATAGGACCCACTGGGATTTCCTTCGGTGCAAACACAAAAGATAGGCATTTAATGTCCAGTGAAGCAAACTGACGGAGGACGGAAGCAGGTGGACAAATTTTGTCCCTTCCTCCCTCTAAGTATGCGGATGCAGGACCTTGATATACATCCCTGAAGAGTTCCTCTAAGATTGGGCAGTTAGCTTATCATTAAGTTATAATCATCTTGGTAATACACTGGTATTTATTCTTTTTCTTGCTTCATTTCCATTTTCTCTTACACCTGTTTGCCTGGGATTGCACTGACCAATGAATTGTTAGCATAGAACTTTTGACTCAGGTTCTATTTCCTAGAAAACCCAGGCTAAGACAGTGGAGAATGAGAATGGCCCTAGAAAAGAGATATTCAAATATTTTGGGTTTGAATTGCCCACCAGTCTGAAGCATTTGCAGGCCTATTGCTAGTAGTAAATGGGCTGGTGATAACCCTTGGCATTAACTTGTGGTTAATTGAGATGAGAAGATGAATTTGCAGCAGCTGCCAGACTTGTCCTTGATAGATGTAGCAAAAATTGTCAGTGTCCCACCCTCAGATTTTTAGTGTGCTCTGTTCTCTTCCAAGTGTCAATATCTGCATCTGTGAGTCTGAATTTTTTTTTTCCTAGAAATATGGGAAGCCCTGATACTCATGTGCATAGCAGATTGGAAGTGTCAAGGAATGAACATGGCTACCAGAGGCCTTCAACTCAAGACTCTTGGGAGCTGGTAAGTAATTATCTCAGTGCCCTTGTCCTTGGGTAGACTAATTTTGAGGCATGGGTTTTATAGTTTCCCAGAGGCTGCATGTGGGATTAAACTCCAAATGCCTACTGTGGTGGTTGGTTTATTAATGCACTCTATTGTACATTTCCTTCCTATTGGTATAACATGTACTTTCTAAATAGGATCCGCACGCTCAATCCTGTTGGCAAGGTCTGCTTCTGGGAGAATCCAAACTAAGACAATCAATTTGGGGGAAATAATGATTACTTAATGCTTCCTTATGGAACGTGGTGTAAGCTGGCTGCTTTTGATGGCATTGAATGCCTTGTGGGGGAAAAAAAAAACTGTACAAATTAGTTAACTATCAATTGAGGCCATTGAAAAAGCCTGAGGGCATCTATAGTCACTTGCCTTTTTCAGGCTGGATTTGATAGGGATGATGCCATGGAACTGGGCTCCCTAAGATCTAAATTTGTAATCATCATAAGCTAATGAACTAAGGACACACAGTGCTCAGTGGGCTTCTTTGACTTATAATGGTAGTATAAACCACAGCTGGGAAAACTGATCCAACCCAGTTACTGGGTAACTTGAAAGGCTGCCAATTTTGAATGAGGTCCAGAGCAAGAAAGGGGTTTTTAGTCTGGGCACACTTTGTTGCAAACTGCCTTATTGTGCAGACCATGTGATCCAGCATGTCAATCATGCCAGAAGAATCCATGACGAATAAAGAAGTGAGCTGAAACCTCTGGCAAGCCCCAATAGGAAAACTGCAGTACAGACATAAAGAGTTCTAGAGGAAGGCCATGCCCTCCATGTCAAAAAATACAAAACTACTTTACGAATAGTTTGGGACTCGTTAATGGGTCTAAATAGAAACTGTGTACCTGAAAATGGAATACCAAAGACTATGAAAATAGAGCTGCCCATTGTGAAATAGGCATTATCAGATTCACCAAGTCATAGCAGAAATCCATTGTATAATGGGACTAATACATTCAAGATTGAACACAGGCAAGTCCAGATAGCGTAAGTAGATTATATGACCAGATTGCCCATTCTCTATCTCTGTTGTGCCAATACTTCTTCCTCACCTGGTATCTTTTTTTTTTTTTTTTAAAGATTTTATTTATTTGAGAGAGAGAGAGAGAGGTCATGAGAAGGGGGGAGGGTCGGAGGGAGAAGTAGGCTCCCTGATGAGCAGGGAGCCTGACATGGGACTTGATCCCGGGACTCCAGGATCATGACCTGAGTCAAAGGCAGTCGCTTAACTGACTGAGCCACCCAGGCGCCACTCACCTGGTATCTTTCTAACCATTAAATGTTTCTGTGATAGAGGAGATCCTGGTTCACAATTGGGCAACATGCACTCTCCATAATACTACTGAGAGTTCAGACCTCTGATAACAAAGATTAGGGTTTATGCCACTGGACAAGCAACTTTGGCCCACTGAAAGTGCTGGCCTTGGGTAAGGAAGCCTTTAATGGGCACATGAAGAAGGAGGTCATACTATTAATTATGTATTCAGGGTCAGAAGCAACAGTGAAGATTATAATTCGGTTTGTTAACTTTTTAAATATTTCGAAGAGACAGGAAATGACCACCATCTTAAAGGATTGGACAGCACTCAGGGAAGAAGGAAGGTCATCTTGCTTCCAGGCAAGACTCCAATATCATCGGAAGACAAGCAACTTTGAGTGACTCAGAAAATAGACTACACCAGATTCAGAGCTTCAAACACTGGCCTTGAGTTCTGGGTGGGGCAGTCCAAAGAACAGCACACATATTTCACAGTCTTGGAACCAGGTTGTTGTTGCCCCTGCCACAGTCATAGACCTAGAGTCATGCCATAGAGGCTGGTCCCCATCCCTTAGTTGGTTTGCAGGCACACACTTGTCTCTTACTCAGAACACAGAAATATGTATTTATGTATGTGGGTCAATGTAATTTTTTGTTTATTTGTTTATTTTTGCTCTGGGTTGCAGTTTACAGAAGTTTGCAAACCATTCATCTGTTGCACACTGGTTCTCAACCAACCGAGGAGTCTCAGAATTACAGGGTACCATTTACAACCAGTGTACTTCTTGTCTTCTACTTCACTCATTCATTAAAATACTTGCTATGGCACTCAATAGTTGCAGGTTGTGATTATTGCAGGCTGAACTAAATTTTGTTAAGAAATAGAAAAAAATAACTTGCACTAGACTTTATTTTAAAATTATTTTTCAATATATTCTTCAACGTGGTTTTCATATTGCCTCTATAATAGGCAGAGGGACCAAAAATTAAAGGAAGAATGGCAAACAGTGCTGAAAGACAGTAGAAACAGTATGCTCTGCATGTTTTAAGTTAGAAGTTGGGATTGCTTTATGGAATTAAAGACGTAACCCCATAACATAACTTCAAACGGGGACAGGCTCAGGGAAAATGAAGTAGGAAAAACACCGCTCTGTTAATTCTGCCACCTCTGCCCCCAGATTCTTAGGACCCCTGCTCCACACTTCCTCCTTGGAATCTTCCTCTTGACATATGACAATGGATCGGATACCTCACAGAAAGTGAGTACACTGGAGTTTTTTACTCAGCACTACCAGCAGTATGAGCTACTTCTGTGATTTGTTAACTAGAATAATAAGGCAAGGTGCAACAAGATAGAATAGAGCAGAAAGGCAAATGTTTCCGAACTATCAAGGGGTACAGAGGTCCATTAAAGCATTGAACTTCCTTGTAAAAACTTCGTATTCTGGGAAAAAAAAGAGAGCGAGAACTGTGCCGGAGATCACGAATATGTTAGACTCTGGGAAGCCAATCTGATTCTCTAGTTTTCCTTGCCCATTCTGATAATTCTAGGCTTATAAAAAATATTAAAGAAGATATTGAAGACACTCTGAAGAAAATAATAGAAATGTAAAGTTTTATTATCCTTATAGAGCCACACTTTTCCATAATGCAGAGACCTCAGATACTCCCAGATTCTGAGGGATAGACCTGATTTCCTTATGCATTCATTCTTCATTTCTATTTTTATTCCTGCATCCCTCCCAACCTTCCTTCCTCTCTTCTTTCCTTCTCTCCCTCCTAACTATTCCCATTGAATGAAAATGCATATTTACCACTAACCTACTAATATGCAATTTATTTCCATTATGTTCTCGCTCCACTAATATTTATTTTCAAGGGGAAAAGGGAAAGACAGAGACCAAACAAAAGACACAAAAGCAAACAAAACCCAGACATCATCCCTGCCACTTCTTTTTTGGGGATGTGGGGAGCAAAGACTTGTATTTCCTTTTCAAGGTCATTTCATGTTTGTTATTGGCTTGCAGCATGATAGCCTCCTGCTCCCTGGTGCTTTTTTAAGTTTAAATTAGTTTCCAATAAAGATGCGCTTGCACCTTGCAGGAGGATAGCATTGTTTTTAATACACTTGTAACTAATACTGCCAGTCCTTGGGGAGTTTCAAAGGACCTCAAAGGCGATAGTTCTCTACCCGGGAGCAAAGAAGCCATTACAGCTTGTACTGGAAGATTTAATAGGTGTCATAATTTATCATGTAAACCGAAAAGTGTTTCTTAATTAAGTGCGTACGTTAATGAATTTTTTAATTTGATCCCTGTAAGTACCTTGCTATACTAATTGCAATATTCTACACATTAGTCATCCGCTGTTGCCCTTGGCTATTTTCTACCCTGAGAGGAAGAGAAAGAGCTTTTCAGTTAAAGTTCATTTAACTCTTTCCACCCAACAAATTAGATTTAGTCCTACTCACATTGGAATGACAGCTGTGGTTCAATTTCTCTGAGCTTTCAGAGTTCTTGAATGCAGCAACCAGCTGAAATTTCTGTTATTTTTCAAACATAGGAAGCTGGGGTAACTGCTTAGCAAGTGATGCCCTGCCCCTTCCCAAGGGAGCACGCTCCTTGATTCTCCTGAGCCTGAGGAGGTATGTAAGGGCTAAGATGGCGAGAGGGGTCACAGGTGCTTCTATTCTGCTATGAGTTCTCTGCAGTGTGATTAACAAAGGGCTGAAATTGGTACAATACTTCCCAAACTCAAAAGAATTAAGGAAAAATAAAACTTGGGCGTATCTACTTGACTGGGTATTATATCTACGATGAATGACACATTATTTATAACAATAAGGGAAGTGTTTATGATACAATGTGAAGTCCAAAAGCACACTATAACATGATGGTACAATATTATTACAACTGTGAAAAACAGCAAAAATGTTTTTAGGGGAAAAATTGGCTAATAATATGCTTAATCATTATCATGATTGTCTTCTGGTGATATGGTTATGAGTGATTAATTTTATTCTTTTTCTATATTTCTGTATTTTCCAAATGTAATATAATGCTGATGTGTTATGTAATAGGGAAAACCCTTTATTTTCCAAAAACTGGAGTAATGTCATATGAGGGCTTTAGGCTTCAGACTGTATTTTAGGGAGAGATGCACCCCATTTAAATAGCTATTATATAGCTTTTTAAACGTTTTCATATGTTCAAATTTATCCACAGTTTACAGAAAACCTCCAGTCACAAGGTGTTATTAAAGAAGGACTAAAAACAAAAAGATTCCAATTCTTGGCTTTTCTCTTTAAGCAGTCATATTTGAATATTCAGGAGGAGACAACTGTATTGTAATAAATTTTATTTGTTTTTCTTGCATTTGGAGACACACACTTTTCTCTTTATCTATAATGACTGATTTACAACAAGTTAAGCTGCGTAAGAAATCAACACATTACAAATATGAATAAAAATATTATTTAACTGACACAGGTACCGATGCCTTATTTTTTTATACATTTATATTTTACAAAGAACTCTTATACTCTGAACCTATGTTAACACATCAAATGAATAAAATAGCCAAACAATATATAGGATGCCCTGTTAAATTTGAATTTCAGATAAACAATGAGTATTTTTAATGTAAGTTTGTTGCATTATTTGCTAAATCCAGTAATCCTACAAATGAAGGAATTAAGATGTATCAGAACCGACTAGACAATTCTTGTTTGTTTAATGCATATGAATTTTGCTCTTGAGGGGTTGGGGCCCAGTAAGCCAAAAAAAAAAAAAAAAAAAATCCTTAATACAAGTGATTCCTTATAAGGACCACAAAATGTTGTGTTTTTAAATCACTGTTCCATAGCAGTAGTACTCAGACTTTAATGTCCCTAAGGATCACCTGGGGATCTTGTTCAAATTTAAATTCTAACTTATGAGGTATGTTTGAGATTGGGATTCTGCATTTCAGCCAAGCTCCAAGGAGATGCTGATGTGCTGGTCCTTGAACCAAATTTCAAGCAGCAAGACAATTTCTATCTGATGTCTCTGTTAGGTTTCAAACTTGTTAATTTCATGATTCTTTTTTACATGTATCATACCATCTTATTAAAATTTCATTTTCAGGGATGCCTGGGTGACTCAGTTGGTTAAGTGTCTGACTCTTGATCTCAGCTCAGGTCTTGATCTCAGGGTTGTGAGTTCAAGCCCCATGTTGGGCTCTGTGCTGGGCTTTGAGCCTGCTTAAAAAAAAATTCACTTTCAAACAAATGACAAATTTTCTGTAACCTAATTCTCATGTAGTAGATTGGAACTCAGAATTCATTATGGTATCACAATGCCAGACTTTGTGATTCTGGTCTTCACCAGGTAGTAACAATGTAAGTCCATCAGAAACATCAGAACTATGATATTTTCATTTATGACATTTGTTTTTTATCCATTGTTCATTAATGAGTGCTTACTGAATCCCTACTATGTGCCAGTACTACTGTTGTTCAGCACAGGAAACTCAACAGAGAAGTCCATGAGCTTATTTAAAATGGGAAGTTGGCCCATATCTCTGACTTTGTGATCCCTCCACTCATCCCCTGTCATCTTTATCATCAGCTTGCTTGCTCCTCGGAGACTTTATATTGGAACTTCCTTTTCCTCTGCATCTTTTCATGGTTGGCTTCTCACCACTGAAATCTTAGGTCACAGCGTCAGCTCTTTAGAGAGGGTTCCTCTGATTTTTCTATCAAAAGTCAATCCCATGCCCTCCTGCACTTATGTATCATATTAATATAGTTTATGATCTGACATTCTCTTATTTACTTACTTACACATGTGTATATTTATGTATCCATGTCTGTTGTCTATGCCACTAACATGACGCTTGTGAACAACAACCTTCCAGGTGTCGTCCTCTGTGACACTCCATAACTACTCGTGGATTAACTGACTTTCTTTTCTTAATATAAACCCAAATAAATTGAAATTTACATGTGTGTAAGCAGAACTAAAAACTTCAAGAATGATAAGGCAATGTTTGTGAGAGTTTTGTTTCCTTATAAAAGTCCATCTGGAATATTTAGTAACTGTATAATTCATTGTCTTACCCTGCATATTTGATATGTATTATCATTAGGGCCATATACAAATAGAATTTATATTACACTGGTCTCGTGTATTCCTAATGTCATCCTATTGTGTGTTCTTTTTTTCTAAATATTTCTAGAGAAAGTGAGGTAATTTCAACATAACCCAACATAGAGGTAAAATTGTTTTTCTGTATTCCAAAACCACTAGAATTAGATGTAGTGAAACAAACAGAGAGAGAAAAAGCAAAAAAGTAACAGAAAGAAAGCATTCCAACATTATTAACAACTCTCATTTTTAAATGGCACAAATGAAAAAGTATAAAAACCAGTCTCAATAAGTGTAGTAAAGGAGTATCTGACCTAATTTTCTTTTGGGAGTTTGCTCAGTAGTTATACATTTGTTTTACAGGATGTAAAAAGTCAGCTTATACCTTTAGGTTATGCATTTGGACATTAATATATTTCTGGAATTAAGGCTGGGGGTATCAAAATTAACTGAAGAGACTAGAAGATCCCCCCTCATTAAAGTTTAGGCTCTAATATATGGCAGTGGGACTCCTAATTCAGTCACACAGTCGCTTAATCAGAATCCACATGTCAAATCCTGACCATCAAACTCCAGAAGCTATTGGCCTAATTATTGACCAGGCCACCAAGACTCACAAGCGAATCAGCCAGCATACTCTGGAAAGCTGAAAACTCCATTATCAGTGTCTTCCAGCTGTGCTCTGAATACATTATTGATTCGTTTTAGCTGCAAGTTCTCCTGACAAGCTTATGCGTGCAATTAAGTGGATTACATGGAACGTGTTAAATAGCCTAAGAACTTCTTAGGCTGGAAAGTCTGAGCTTCACCACTGATTCACTCATTCCATTCACCCTCTCACAGGCAGGACATAGGAAATTAACCACCGCCCTACAACATCTGGTACTGCACAGGAGGGAAGTGCTTTGTGTGGGAGTCTATCTCCTGCTTCAAAAGATAGTCAGTTTTGCCTTATAGTTCTCTGGTTGTAATAGATGAAACATAGCCTGACACCAGTATATTGTACTAGTATATTCTTTAAAATCCTTACTATTTTTGTTTTCATTTTATTTATTTTTATTTTTTTAAAGATTTTATTTATTTATTTGAGAGAGAGAGAGCACATGAGAGGGGGGAGGGTGAGAGGGAGAAGCAGACTCCCTGCCGAGCAGGGAGCCCGGTGCGGGACTCGATCCTGGGACTACAGGATCATGACCTGAGCTGAAGGCAATCGCTTAACCAACTGAGCCACCCAGGCGCTCTTTTGTTTTCATTTTGTAAAACAGTTTATATGATCTAGGTATTTGATGCTCAGCACAGTGCCTTCCAAAAAAAAGTTTTTTTCTCTCTGCTTTCTGAATATTTGAATGAAAGTGCCTAATTAAATATAGTCGGGTCCAAGGATTATGTGAAGAAGGCCTCACTGACACAGATATGTAAGCCTGTCATAGGATCTATGTAAAATATAAGATCTTTCAGCATCTTCAGAAACAATAACAAGGTCTAAGAAAACAGGATTTTTATGCATACCCTAAGCTGTTGTTGTTGTTATTAAATGTCAAAACAAGACAGAAATGAGGCCGTTCTGAATATAATGAAGTACAGTTATTAGTGATATGTTAAAGCGCTACTACTCTTCATGAGCTTTGGTGAAAAAGTAAGAAGCATAGTAACCGTAGCCAACTTGAAGCTCCTTAGAAAAGAAGCCCTGAGAAAAAGCATGTAACTTCTTTTGGTTTAGCTTTAGCTGTAAGTGAAATGGTATGATATGGGATGAAAAGCCAAGAAGATGTTAGAAGTACAAATAATAATAGAGTCAATCATATTACACTCCAATATCTAAGATCTGCTACTTGACTGCTAGTTGCTATTGGAAAACACAGGATTGAGAAACTCTCACAGGACTGAATGTTATACGTTGTAACTAGGGTGTAGCCCATTCTCTTACTATTAGACCTCATAAAAACTGAGTATGCTACTGGTGAGTAAGAACTTCCCCAGTTCTCTGAATAATAAAGCATTAAGATGGTAAAAGAATCTCAGATTCTAATCACTTATTCAGAAAACACTTAGATTGGTCATTCCTTTAGTTATCTTCAGTATCTTGTGTGGCTATGTTATGGTTAGAAACAGGATCAAGGATAAAAGTTAATACTAAATAGGTTTTTCTTGATAATCACCTTTGTATAAAAAAATCACCTTTGTATAATTGAATAATTGGTCTTGGTATCATTTAAAAAATTAGTTCTTGATTTAATTTTTTTAAAAAAAGGAAGATAATTTCTACTTGAAATAGAAAACAATTGTATCTGACGGATTTCTCAGAAGTTATTTCTCTGGGGGCACCTGGGTGGCTCAGTTGGTTGAGCGACCGACTCTTGATTTCAGTTCAGGTCACGATCTCAGGGTGGTGAGATCGAGTCCCATGTTAGGCTCTGTGCTCTATGGGGAGTCTGCTTGAGATTCTCTCTCTCCCTCGCCCTCTGCCCCACCCCCACTCAAGTGCTTGCTCTCTCCCTCGCTCTCTCTCTCTTTCTCAAATAAATAAATCTTAAAAAAAGAAGTTATTTCTCTGAATACTTCAAGTCAACTTTTATTACTTTTATTTGCTTCATATTACCTGGTGACTAGGAGAACTGGAAAATGAGAAATTTCATGGTCTTGAAGCAAAGTTTGGAAGAAAATAAATTATACTTATGGTTGTTAATAGTGTGCTGTATCAGCAAGTGATGCAAGACAGCCTTAACATGCCCCTCAACTTGACTAAACTCCAGACACATTTCTTCCTGACTATAGGTCCCTGGCCTCTCTTAGAGCATTTGCTTTAGAAAACTTGCCATTTTAAAATGCTTTCTCTTTCCCTTGAAGACATAGATCCTCTCCCAGTCTCTTGGCAGTTTTACAACCCAAGAATGTCTTTCTCAAGGATTTGGGGGCGGGCGGGGGGGAGGGGGCTATCTCTTTGAAATGTAAAGATAGGGCCCCTCATCTCCCATTCTCTGCAGGAGGATAGGAACCAAACTTTGATAAGCACAGATGGCCTGATCAAAGTGACCCAACACCCCTTTAACATTCTCCAGAACTTTCCCACTAACTCACCCCGGTGCTTAAAAACTCATCTGCCTTTTGTTTCAATGGAGTTGAGTTCAGTCTCTCTCGATCCTATTACACTAGTCTTGATCCCTATTGCAAAAGTCTTAAGTAAAGTCTTCCTTACCTGTTTAACTCTGTGCAGTACAATTTTTTTTCAAGGTGCCCTGAAGAACTTTTTTCGAGTTATATTTTGCAGAAGTGTGATAAAATCAGATTTGAATGCTCTGTTTGAATAAAATTGGTTTGACTTTATTATTATAAAATATATATCATAAAATTAGAAAATATTTTACCTATGAGTGATATTTCCACTATATAAAATTTTTTTAATTGAGATAGCACAACCAAAAAATGTAGGTGAGAGTAAGATGTCCTGAGAAGATTTGGCATTATGGGAATTTGCCCCACATGCTCAGCATAAAACTTCCACACACTCTCAAGAACTTGATTTTCTGCAAAGCTGCAACAAAGGATAACTGCTAAGTTTTAATTATTCATTTTCTTTTTTTTATTGTTATGTTAATCCCCATACATTACATCATTAGTTTTAGATGTAGTGTTCCATGATTCATTGTTTGTGCATAACACCCAGTGCTTCATGAAGAACGTGCCCTTTTTAATACCCATCACCAGGCTAACCCATCCTCCCCCTACTCCCCTCTAGAACCCTCAGTTTGTTTTTCAGAGTCCATCCTCTCTCATGGTTCGTCTCCCCCTCCGATTTCCCCCTTCATTTTTCCCCTCCTGCTATCCTCTTCTTTTTTTTTCTTAACATATATTGCATTAATTATTCATTTTCTTAATAAGACAAGAGGATTTTACTCACCAAAATATTATTTGCTCTGTGATGTAGGTAAATACCTATCTAAAAATCATTTTCTCTCCGTTACTTTTCATTAACAAAAACTGAGTACTTTCATTTTGTGCATATGCTATTCTGTTTTTCTGTTATATCTTCCCCTTAAATTACAGCAACTATAACCCAAATCCTTTAAATATACCAATATTTCATGTATAATACAGCTACTTCTAACATATTACTCACCCAAAACATGGTCATTCTCAATGTTTGATATAGATTATATATAATCTTCAAAAATTTGTGGAACCAAAAAAAACAAAACAGAAAAACCTTCCTCATATTTAGTCTTCACATGCCATATTTTCTGGGACTTCAAGAAAAAATTAACAATTGAATCATATTTGCTGTGGGGCCAACAAAAGCCCACATTAGAAATAGTTATCAGTAGATGAAGACCACCATGTTCCAAGCAGCTGGAAATCACTGTTTCCCCATGTGGATGTGAACATTTCCCTTGGCTTCCTATAAATCAAAGATCCAAGTTTATTTTAGACATCAGTGGGTGTGCATGGTCCTTCCTCCTGCTTTTCAGCTTCAGAGATCAGTTTTGAGCCAGAGGATGCCCCCATGCTTTCTTAAGAATTGAGAGACCGAGAAAGTCCCAACACCCCTCCAGCAATCATTTTCAGAATACATGCTTTTCCCCTTTCCCTTACTTTTTATGATTATCAGGGAGCAGGGGAGAGTTATCTGTTCTGCTCCCATTAACTTTTGCTTCCCCAAAGTTCTCCATTATGGTGACCTGATAAATCGTACTTGTCGCTGACAAAGATTCAGTCACATTCACGCCGCAGAGCCACAACAAATGGACTTACACACGTCAAACCCTCACACACCTCGCTCCATCCTTCCTCTGTTGTCAAACTGATTACTGCTCTGTTCGTGGAGGAGAAACAAAGCTATAAGCAAAGCTATCAACTGACCTTACCAGAGTCACCAGCCAGCTTGGGTGAAACTCTACTTTTTGTTTTTGTTTGCTTTTTTTTAATTAAAAGAAAGAGAACAAGGTATTAACTATGCAAAGACCAATGGGATCTCAATATACCTAAATCTGTAAATATTTAAACAGATTTCCCCGTCCTCGACTTCTCAACAACATATGCCAGGGCGTCCTTTAGCTCATGAGAGCCAATTCCCTCCTGCGGCTTCAGAGCCCTCGAAGGCTCTGTGTGGGGATTAGTAGAGTCCGTGCAACCCTAGGCCTGACTCCAATCACTTTCTCCTTGAAAATTGCTGAACCTTAATGCAGCAGCACAGCACAGAGCAGGCCTTTTCGCCCGGGCTGGGTCCTCATTACAGCCCAGAGACTTGAGGAGATTATTTGCGTGGCTGGATCATCTGCCTTTCGGGTGGCTAATTAGTGTTTCCCCAGGGCTTCTGCTCTGTGAATACTTAAGGGTAATCATCACCAACTAACTGCATGGGGAGTGTATCTAAGCAATTTTACCAAGTCAACTGACAACAGCTTGAAGTAATATTAGCCCTGTTACATGAAGACAAGTGCTCTCCACCCAACGAAGACGGAGACTGGCACCACTCAATAAATCACTGCAGCATCCTTGAAAGCTTAGCATCAGTTCTGAGCCATTAATTTCAGCGAGGTCTTTTGACAGGATGTTTTGAGAGCACGAGAGCATGCATTGAGAGCATGCTCTCTCTTGAGCTAAATGATAAAGAGCAAATTCTCCTGGCAACCCATTTAAGTCCTAGGGTAATCAAACAAATCTTTTGACATTTTTTTTCATCAGAGTCTTATCGCTCAGGTTATAGAGAATAACTTTCCTTTAAACAAGAATATAATAGAAATGCCTGTTTCATTCATAGAATGACTGAGCATGTATCTGAACACTTGGATAGGACTAGATATTCATGAAAGTTCCCTCTATTGGCCAAATGCCAGATGATGTTACCAAAATTGCCATTTAATAAAAGATAAGTTCATCCAGAAAACTAAAAGTGAGATGTAGGAGGATAAACTTATAAAAGGTATATTAAGAATGTGTTAAGGATGATGGCAGTTTTATAAAGGCGATGGATGACCAATCAGAATACTGCATTTGAGTGACAACTTTTGTTCCACAAACAAGAGATGTCTTACTATCAACAAGCATTCTAATAGGTACTGGGATATAAAACGTTTCAAGGAATATTGTAGTAGAGGTATGTCATACCGGGAAGTACCACGACAACCTCCTCTATAAAACAACTAGTTTCTTATTTCATGGGAACTCTTGAAGAAAGTGACCACTCTCCATACCATGAAATGGATGATAATTTTGGTGGAGAAGAATGGGAGGTTTGTAAAGAAATCAGAGAAACAAGACACAAACCTACCTTTCACCATCCATCTATCTATCATCATCATCTCTTTATCTACCTTATCTATCATTATCTCTATCTATCTATTATCTATCTACCTATCTATCTATTGGTCTATCTACCTACCTATCATCTATCTTTAAAAAAAAGGATGAGAGATGCTAGCTTTAGAAATTTAAAAAGTGCTAAGTGCATATCAAAAAAAGGTTTTTTTTGTTTTTTTTTCACTTCAGGGAAGGTATGATAGACCTGTAGCTATTTTTTTTTCCTTTAGTGATGTAGGATAATCACATATTTGTTCCAATTATTGGGAAAAAAGGATTTAATTTATAAAAATTTTATTTGAAATACTAGGCTCTGAAATTAAAACTACCAGTTTCAAATTTCAAATAAAAATAACAGATGTTAGCATTTGAAGGAGTCTAAGAGTAGAAGAAACTTTGATTTTAGTCCCATACTTCCTAATATGAATGCAATGAAGCAGGACTAGAACAAAGGTGAGGCAAGGGATTGGCCAAATCTAAGCAATATAAAATAATTTAGTGGTGAAAAGAGTATGATTTTGAAAGCTTTGTAGTATGAACATAGCACTAAGATGATTAAATAGCTTTTTATAAATTTAAGATACACATAGGTATGATAAAATTATGCTTACAGTTGTCGTATTAAGTCATATTAAGACTAAAACACTTGTACATACTTACCCAAAAATCATTTACAGGTTTTTTTTCCCAATTAAATGGTAGTTCCAAAATCCATTTCATTTTGCCATAATAATTTTGTATAAATTAAATTAGCAGAATAAAATGTAAATATAACAACAGTTTCATTATTCTAATAAAATGAATTTAAAATTCCTCTTTAACCAGCTACCTATTTTTCAAATTTTTTATTTTCAGAAAAACAGTTCTGAATTTGTCATTGGTTCTTCCAGATGCCCAAACAAGAAACTTTCTTTTAAAGATTGTATTTATTTATTTATTTATTTTGGAGAGAGGGAGAGAGCACAGTGGGGATTAGGGGGAAGGGGAAGAGGGAGAGGGAGAGAGAAAATCTCAGGCAGACTCCCCACCACTGAGCATGGGGCCTGACATGGAGCTCCATCTCATGACCCTGAGATTATGACCTGAGCCGAAATCAAGAGTTGGTTGCTGACGAGCATCTTGCTTTACTTTAAATGTTTTCACAAAGACTTCCTATGATACTTTAATATGAAGAAATTTTAAACTAAGATAAATTCAAATTAGGAAATCAGTATTCCACACACCAATTGATTCCCTGGCCACTTAAGTGTTTGAGGAATTTTCAGTACAGGTGCTCATGTATTGATAACTTCTGGGATCTCCATCTCCACCAATAACGCACAATAGGTACAACATGTTTTGGACAAGTCAAGGATCCTGTGTTTAATGCCTTTGCTCTACCAACATATTTCATGAACTTGCCAATTTTTCCAGAAATACATGACTCCCCACTTAATAACAATAGTGACAGCACTTCAGACTTCTTCCAATTCCTTACAAATCTTCATCACTACTAAATCCAGAAGATGTGAATGACCAAGTATATATAATGCTCAGTCACCTTCCCTTTTCATTTTTGCTTTAAGTCAATCAAATTTTCCACTGATTTGATGGTGCTATTGGAAGCCAGATCCTTCATATTAGGCAGACGAATTTATGCAGATATTTTTGCTGAAGATGCATTTTATAACCGTGTAAGTTGGACTGAGATGTGTGATAAAAATAAGTAAAACCTCAAAATATCAATTTAATTGGCAGTTTTATGTGACAGCTATTATTTTATTGCAGGATCAGTTGCTTGTTTCATTACATATTACTGAATAAGCTGAGGGTACACTAATCTCGTTAAAACTTATGTCTTAAACGATTTCCCTCTTTATTATTCAAAATATTTAATTTAAAAGTTGAACACTTTTCAGGAATAAACTATGAATTTATAAGTAGAAATATTTCTTATCCTTTCTTTTTTGCACTGATTTCCAGAAACTTCAAAAATTTGCCTTTAATCACAGATGAAATAGACTTGGCTGCACTTTTAATAGAAACTGTTGTCTTTCAAAAAATAAACTATTTTCAACTGTGAATTTCACATAAATTTAATTTTTCACTTTGTTTTGAGTGAACAGATGATAATTTAGTAGCAGATTTCTCCCCAAAACGCAATGATTTTAAGTGCATTTCACCTCTTTCATGCTTTCTAAATTTTCTAGAAGTTTTATTCCAATTATAAGTTCCTTATGCTTTTATTTATTCTTCTCCACAATTGAATTTTTGTTTGAAGCAAGATAATATCTTATCCTTTAGGTGGCCATATGTCTCAATTCTCATGGAACAGTCCCAGATTATATCTATTGTCCAGGTATGCATCCAGGTTAGCACTTTTTCCTGAATTTTGTTTGAAAGTAAGTGTTGTTATTAATAGATGCATGAAATGAAGGAAGGTGGCTTATACCTCCTCTACACCTAGTTCTAGCTCTTGCTATGATTTCACCTGGTAGTTTATGAGAAGCATGTGCGGCCAACATTGTGGTTAAATATAAAGGGTGATCAGTAGTAACCAGGATCTCCAATATTTTCTACATGTGATATAGAAAACAGCTCCCTTTCAAGGACAACATACTGAGCACTCTCAGAAAAATGGAGTTTAAGCTGAAACTCCAATAGCTAGGGACAGCTAATGCCTTCTGATCCTGGATGGTAATGGAGAAAGTATTTGACATGGCCACACCAGACGTCCACTTAGGGTTCTATCTGGTTGTTTTTTTGGCCCACACCACAGCCTGGAAGATGCATGAAGCTCTCAGGTCATCAGCAGGTGAGATCAGAGGAAAAATACAGGTTAGTTGTGCATGCAACTAGCCTGTAACTATAGTGTGTGTAGGAAACAGAGGCTGAGTAAGCCTGTTGTTGAGTATATAGAGTTGTAATATCTAATAGGTAGTCACTAGCCACAATTATTTAAATTTTAATTAATTAAATTTAAATAAATTTAGAAATTCAGTTTCTTAATTACACTAGCCCCATTCCAAGTGCACAATGGCGACATTTGGCTAATGACCTCTGGTATTGGACAGTGTGAATATAGAAATTCCAACACTGCCCAAATTTCTGTTGAACATTGTTGATACAGCATACACTTTTGCTATAGTAGTCTTGTAACTAATATGAGTTTAAATCTACAAGTATTTCATTTTTTTAATAGGCATTCATTTGTATTTTGTATTAAACTCTTTGGCAGTAACAGATTCAATGAAATGACAGTGCACCGTAATGAAAAATTAAGAATTTTGATGAATATTTGTGCTATTTCCTGATTTTGAACCTTGTGAATAAGAATATTCTTGTATGAACCCTTTGTAGGCATGGTTTTATCTCTTCAATAAATACGTAAGAGTAGAGTTGTGATATCATAGGGCAGACATATTGTACACTCTCACTATCAATGTATGAAAGTTCCGGGACCCCCACATTTGTGACAACATTTAGTTTGGTATTCTAGTGGAGATGAAGTGGTATCTCATTGTGAATTTGCATTTCTTTGACAAATGATAATGGGAAGCACTTTTTCATCCCTTTATTGGCTATTCGAATATCTTCTTTGCAAAGTGTGTGTTCAAGTTTTCTGCTCATTTTTTAATTGGGTTATTCAAATTTTTATTGTCAACTTAGAGAAGTTCTTTATGCATCCTGAATAAAAGCTTTTACATTCATTTACTTACTGGTATATTTTGATGAACAAAAATTTTTAACTGTGGTAAAGCTCAGTAATAAATAATAATAAATAACATTTTTTCCTTTTATGGTGTGTACTTTTTGTGTCTTCTCCAAGAAGTTTTTGTCTACACTGGAGTTGTGAATATATTATATTATGTTTTATTCTAGAGGCTTTATGATTCTGGATTTTACATTGAAGTCTGTGATCCATTTCAAAATGTTTTGTGTGTGTGTAAAGACTGACCCAGGAGTTTTCCACATAAACGTCCATTTTTTCCAGCAGCATTTGTTAATGCTTTCTTTCCCAATTAAAATTCCCTTTGCATTTTTTCCAAAAATTGATTGATCCTTTATATGTGCATCTATTTTGAAACCCTCTATTCTGTTTCATTTATTTACTTATCTGTGTTCCAAAACCACACGATATTCTTTCTTCTAACTTTATATTAAATCTTAAATTGAAGTAGTGAAAGTCTTATTTATTTTTAAAACTGGTCATTCTACATATTTTGCATGTCCATGTAAATTTTAGAATTAATTTGTCTGTTTCTTCAAAATAATCTACAGGAACCCATATATAAATTTAGGGAAAATAACAATGTCGGACAGTCCAATACACAAATGGGATACCTTCTGTGATTTAGAAGCCAGTAGCAACTGCTGTACAATGTATACTGCCCTACATTGCCTTCAACCTTTTCTCTGCTATGTGACAGAAACCCCTGAGGGCAACAGCCCATTACTACAACACAATGAATAGTCCATGGTTAACACTTAATTAGCACAAACTCCTGAATTGAACTCAGCTTTGCATTTGTTAGTTGTATCTCTTTGGGCAAATTACTTAAACTTTCTGTGTTCTGGTTTTTATATCTGTAAAATGGGGATAATGAAAGCCTTATAAAGTTGTTTTGAGGATTAAATGAGATAACCCACATGAAGCTCATAGAATATTCTCTGACATAGAATAAGCCCGCAGTAGATGTTAGCTGTTATTCTTGCTAATATTTTTATTGTAAGGATAATAATTACCTAATAATTAATACTTGATCCTTCGCTTAGGTTATTGGTGTGGCAACATCTTAACCATCCTAGAGATATCTATCTCAGGAATCTTAAAAATTGCCAAAAAAAGTATTCCTTAACACTGCAATGCTAACAGCTTTAGATCTGTTTTCATAACATCTCACTTTCTTAAAGGTAACTAAGTAATTTTTTTCCAAAGCTCTCTCAGTCCTTCACATTGAAAACAATAAAGATTATTATTTGAAATCACAATTCATGCTTTCACATTCCTCAGTAATTGCTAAAATAAAAATCCTTCTTCTGATGCATTAAATGCAATGAAGCCAGGCATTTTACTAGGCCCTTGCATCAGATCCAGCTGGATAATAAATATTTCCTCTTGTAAGTCACATAGCCTCAATGATGTCCATTTAGCTTGGGATAAAATAATAGCTATTCTAGCAGAGTAAAGAGTAATAGATGCAAAAATATTGGGAAGAAATTATGAAAATCTGAAAAGGTGCCAAAACCAAAAACCCTGCCTTGAGTTAAGAGGAACCAGTGAATTTGTAAACACAGAAGTTGTCAACATTACTCCATACTGCTTTGTAAATTGTAAAACGCCTGTGATGAAGTTGTGCCAAAAGCAAGCATTTCAAAGTAACAGTTTACATTGTGTCTCTCCATGCATTGACTGTATTTACTGTATCATTCAAGTAAGTATCCCAGAAATACCAGTGGGCTAGATTCTCCCAGCTGTACATCTCCTTATGTGAAATAGCTTATATTTTTTACTTGTCAAGGTACTTCAAGAAGAGCATTATAAAAAATGACCATCCAAGTGAACTGAATGACAACACGTCTACTAATGGATGCATGATAGAAATGAGGAATTTTCCAAAGGGTTCATCACATTTTCAGAAAAAAAGAAGGAATTTAGAATACCTCTTAAAAAAAAAAAAAGACAATGATCCAAACATTCACTTGCTTTTCACTTGCTTTGTGGATGTGTCAGAATTCCTTTTATCAGATTTGTTTAATGTAGGAAAATCTACATGATATGTGTCTAATGTGCATTTCCGTATGGGTTTTATTTTATTATTATTTTTAAAGAGTATATTTATTTATTTATTTGAGAGAGAGTGTGAGCCTTGAGTGCGAGGTGCCGGGGGAGGGATAGAGAGGGACAAGCAGACTCCAGGCTGAGCCTGGAGCCCAGCACGGGGCTTGATCTCACAACCTTGAGATCATGACCTGAGCAGAAACCAAGAGTCATGCTTAACTGACTGTGCCACCTAGGCACCCCTCCCTGTGGGTTTTAATCTCTTACTATCTAATTTCTAATGTGCTTAGTGGAAAGAAGACTGACAGGATGTTTGAAGTCTTAATCTCAGTGCTATTTTGCAGTTTGAACTTGAACAAGTCATTAGAACCACTCTAAGCCTCTGTTAATTCATTTTTGTGATAAGAATAATGTTTCTCTTAGCATCTTTGTAGAGTTATCATGAGTTTTGGCTAAAAAGAACAGGCATGTGAAAAGTAAGAAATGCAGATGCAAAAACATTTCATTCCTTGTACCTGGAACCTAGCCCTGCCTAGACTGGTGCCTGGCACATAGTGGCCATTCAATAAATATTTGCCAATAAATAATTTACTACTAAGATTTGAGGAAAATGAAGTGAAATTACTTATGTTTTGCTATTTGATATTTTGGCAATGTCAATGAAACAGTAGGACAATTATTTAAATAACACAGGCCTGATAGTGAACTATCATCCAAAAAAGGAGTTTTCTGTCTTCAGATCAATTTTCTGCAAGAATTTAATTTGCAATAACTTAAAAGGCCACTCTAAGATCAGTGACTATAAGATCAATATAACTGAGACTCAGACAATGAGATATTGAGTTAGATAAAATAAGGCCAGAATTAATCTCTGCCAATGGACTATAGAATCAGTTAACAAAAAGAATATAAACAAAGAAGAAAAACTGGGATCAGTCATTGTAGCATCAGACAAATGAAAATATAAAGCAGGAAGGATACTAGAAGATCAGTTCATAGACAGAGGGGCAAAAGGAAGTTGGTTGAATACCTTTAGCAAAAGTTCCAAAATATAGTAAAAACTAGGTAGAATCTCTGCCGAGCGTGAGATTCTAGGTTCTCCTAGCTGTGACCATCCAAGCAGACAGCAGCAGTCATATACAAATGGCAAGTGGGAACCAGACACTCCGACCAGGAAATACAATCCCTATAAGAACTGGGACAAGACAGGAGCCAGGTGACTGAAGAAGTGGGGGTATGCAGCAAGTAAGCCACAAAATGAGGCCCAAGGTAGCAACCCACACATGGAAAATGGGAACAAACTTCACCCCTGAATTAACTCCAGCTTTGTCAGTGTGCCACTGCCAAGACTACCTTATTATATCCTTTCAGCACAGGCCAAGTTTGGGCTATGGGCCGAGGAGAAGCAAGGACCCCAGAGAAGTCAGCCCACAGCTAAGAACAGTAAGTCACAGGCCAAGATACTGTCTTTTCCAAGTACTTTCCAAAAAAGAGGTCTTACACAAAAGACTGGCTATCATCACGATAAAATGATGAAACCAGAACATGAAAATAATCATAAACTTTCTCCCAAATATAGGAGGAAAAATCAAGAATATCGTCCAACAGGTAAATTTAAAAATCTCTCTTATTCATTTTTCTAAACTTTGTTCTGAAGAATAAAAACAAGTTTAGTAGAATCTAGTAATAACATCTCTATTTTCAGATACCCCAAAGTGTAAAGTAATCAATAGCATATTAACTGACTACTTATACCACAGAAATATATTTTTATTCATTGAGCCAGTGGATATTAATAAAATCTCCTTGGAGAATCATTTTAGTCTGGTGATTAAGAACACAGGCTCTGAAACCAGATTGCCTGGGCTCTAATATAAGCTCCACTCCCCAGTATGTGACGTTCAGTATGTGACACTGAACGAGTTATAACCTATCTGTGCCTCAGTTTCCTCATCTGTAAAATGGGGACATTAATAGTACTTGCTTCAGTGATGTATGTATAACATGTACAAGGTACTTAGAATAGTGCCTGGCACATAGTAAGCATTTTATATGTTGGCTATTATTGTTATTATGTATCTTCCATATATTCAATGAATATTTATTGATTCTCCAACAGGCTAGATGACACAAGCACGATTCTCTGGAGACAGATGCTGAGATATTGTTTGGTGTATCAGATATTTACTAGGACTCAACATAGCTGGAAAGAGGGAGGAAGAAACAGAATTGGGCAGAAGGAGTTCAACCTCCATGCAGGCCCAACAAAGTCTTGACCAACATCATAGAGAACTCTGAAGTGTATGCAGCCCATGGACATTGTTATACCATGAGCTGAAATGGTCAGACTTTTATTCTCCAACTGTGACTGGTCAATAGATGGGAAAACAAATCCTTAATTTAAGAGGGATCTCAGTAGTGCATCTCCATGTCCACCATACCAGGTCATGAAGAAATAAAAATTTGTCAACACTTTTGGAATTTGGAACAATTTGGAACACTTGACCTCAAAAAATTCACAGCTAATGGAACAGCCATTCAATATAATATGAAAGTTTAATAGAAATACATATAAGAATATATAACACAAATAAGGACAACTTTCTTAATTTTCATAGCCTCTATATAATGAGAAGACATAAAAATTATACCACTTACATATACACTATTAAGAGATACTACATGAAAGAATTCCAAGCATTAATCTTTTATCCAATAAATGTTTACTACACCTATAATGTAAAAAAGTACTATGGGAGATGCTATACAAGATAAAAAGTTGTACATGAAATTGTTCCTTCAGTCAGGAAGATAAATATCTATTAGGAAAAATAAAACATGCATCCAAATGTTTTCAATAAAAGGTTTATTATATGCACCATCTAAATGGTACAATGGTTGATTATAGTACAATGTTGATTGTTGTACCATATAAGTAATCAATGCCTGATTATTGATTGAGTAGGATGGTATTTCCCAAACTTGCCCGAGCATAAAATTCTCCTGGAGTCTTTTGTTGAATTCTTAGGCACTAACCCAAACCACTAAGTTGGACTCTCTGAAGGAGGAACTTGGAATCTACACTTTAGCCAGCTTCCAGCACCTTAATGATTCCTATGATCAGTTAAGTTTGGGAAACACTGGTGTAATGGAAACATCCTAGTGAAACATGAAACACCTGGATAGTCTTGGTTCTGTCTCTGACTGATTGGTGACCTGGGGCAAAGGCCTGTCCTTAAGATTATGGAACTAAGGGCAAAAGAACAAATGCAAACCCATACCATATGTCTAAATATTTAAAATTACAAATTAACAAATTGAAATAACATATGATCTACCTTATCCCACATTGACAAATACACATTCTAACCACCTGGAAGGCCAGGTTCAAATTAAGAATTCTCAGACTCCTCAGTTTTCCCTCTAGAGCACAGAGGCATGGGGAAAATTAACCTCTGGATACCAGTCGATAGCACATTCACTATCCATCCTTAGTTCCCATACAAAATGTGAGAGACTCAACTCACAGGTATGAACTCCTGGTCCATGTCCAAGACCAGTTCATCTTCCTTGAAAATAGCTGTCCCTGGGCCACACCGGGCTAATGGGAGTACATACCAACTGTCCTGTCTGCCCTGAGGAGGACAGAGCCAGGGAACAAGGTGCAAGCAGGCCTTTCTAAGCAGGTCTGAGCTGTGGGTGGGCTCCAGGATATACAGGCAAGAAATTCCAGAGTGTTCCTTTTAGCTTGGTACATTCCTCACCCCTTGGGAGGAGCACAGCCAGATGAAGGCCAGACTAGAGTCTCAGAGTATAGGGCTCATGACAGGCACACCTCTGGTCTATGTCTAAGGAAGTATCAATAAGTTTGACCCTCAAGTTCTTACCATAAAGTGGATCTTAGGATGCGTGTTCACAAGATAATTTGTGAGCCATATTTTATAGGATGGTGTACTTGAAAGCGTTACCTAAACTTAGAGTCTTTACATTATTCAAATGTTAGTTGTTATTGTTATGGTCTAGGTGTAGAGGAAAAAGAAAATATTTCCAGTTAGAGATCAGGGAAATCCTTCTATAGAAGTTGATGTGTAATCTAGAATTCAAAACTGCAAAAAGTATTTAGAGTCCAAATGTGAACTGTGTACAGAACAGAATTTTAGACCAAAGGAATGGCAGCAATCAGGGCATGGAGGTGGGAGATTACTGTGTGCATCACAAACAGGGAGTAGGCTAGAGTTCAGGCTTGGTGAAATTTTGCCCAAGGCAGTGTGATATACAATGGCAAAGGTGGGCTGGGCCAAAATTGGAGTGGGGGAGGTTGGGGAGACGGTACACGTGCACAGGAAGAGAGGTTGAATATCAATCTCTGAAATATTGCCAAAGTCATGTCTAAATTAAAACAGCCTTTATATTTTCTGTTTCTAATTTTATATATGCAAACACACATCAAACATACAGTTAATTATTTTAAACACCCCTATAAACCCTCTCAATATTTTGCATAAAGGATTTCTCATGACTAGAGCTAATGACCAATCTTTTGTTGTATTTTTTCCTTCTTCCTTTTCTTTTTCTGCTTTGTGGTACTAGGTTCAGCTTTGAAGATACTGGCTATGTGAACTCAAGCAAGTTATTTCACAACTGTGAGACTCAATTTCGTCTTCCATCAAACGGAGGCAATTGTCCCGACATGACATATTTCATGGAACTGTATTATTATTGTGATTTTTTTTTAACTGGGCACCTTTGCCACTGCCAGACATCCTCTCTCTTCTCATTCTGTCCCTTCCTAACTCCTTGTTGAAAATGGCATTTATGTTTTTGTTTTCTTATTGCTTTTGTCAAATTCTTGGAGAAAAAAGTGAAATTGAAGAAATAGTTAAGATTTGCCAATGCATACTGGGCAAGGGTTTGTGGAGCAGAAGGGAACTAGAGATGGCAAAGAAATTCAGTCCAAGACACAACTGGTCAAACAATGGGTGTGGGGTTGTGCAACACAAGCTGTATTTGCACTGACGTTTTAATTGCAATAAGATTATAAATCATAGCTCTCAAATCAAATTGATATCATGTCAAAATATTTGGGTTAGTGCTTCGAATATCTGGCAAAATATGCCGTAGGAAAGCAATCACTATCTCACATGAGCTCTTTCAATACTTAATCTTCACTGCTGTTTTGCACTTAACACTTTCTACCTTGCTCTGGCTTGTAGACTAGTTAACTCTCTGTTTGCCTCATTGCTCCTACTTGATCATCTGCCCTTGAAAGGCAGATTTATATCTTACTGATCCTTGTGAATCCCAGCACTTAGCACTTTACCTTGTCAGCAACACTTAAATAACAATTAAGTGTTGAATAAACTTAGATAATTCTTCCCCTTACACACACACACACACACACACACACACACACAAATTAAATAATATGAAATGCCAACTCATTTCCAAACACTATGCCATATAAAAATGCAACAGAAAATGCAATGGTTAGAAGGAAACATAGAAGAGAGTGCCTAATCTAGCCTTGGGAGAACTACAGGGCAGAGCTCCTTAGCTGATTCTGATGCAGAAGCATCTGGTTATGTAAAGGATTGGAGGAAGGATGTCACAAAAGACAGCATGAGCAAAGCCCAGAGAAGAAGAGTTTGAAGATCCTTTATTTCTTTCTCAACTGTCAATTCAGTGTTGCAGAAATACAAAATATGATTTTAGAGGAGCAGGAAATGAGGCTAAAGAGGAAGACAGTTTCCCCAATGCAGAGGATTTTTTTTTTTAAGATTTATTTGTTTATTTGAGAGAGAGAGAGTCAGAGATAGATAGCGAGAGAGAGCATAAGTGGGGAGGAGAGGGAGAAACAGACTCCTGACTCCCGCTGAGCAGGAGCCTGACACGGGGCTCAATCCCAGGACTCCAGGCCGAGCCCAAGGCAGGCGCTTAACCAACTGAGCTACCCAGGTGCCCCTGCAGAGGATGTTTTATGGGAAGTGAAAAAGCTTAGAGGTTAACATACACTTGCTGAGGAGTCTTTAAGGAATTTGTAAGAAGGGCAGCATACTCAGATATGATGGGGGTTTGGGAATATAGGTGAGGTTCAGTGTGGTGGAGTCCGGAGCCAACGACTAAGAAAGAGTTCTTGAGACGTCTTTGGTGCAAAATGGTGGTTTATTAAAACACGGGGACAGGACCCAGGGGCAGAGGCAATTGCTGCCCCGTGGTTGTGAGGCGTGGCTGATTATATCCTATGGGGTTGGGTAAGGAAAAAGGGAGGTTTCAAAAGAACTTTCATATGCTAAAGAGGACCTACAAGATACTCGAGGCCTTGCCGTTGTCAGGTTAAGGTTGTTTACTCTAGTAAGGCATTAACAGTAAGATAGTTGGGAGCTTCCTGGAGAAACATTACACTTTGCCGGCTTCAATTATCTGTCAATGGGCTGCAGGTTATAAGGGCATTTAATTGTATCTACATTCCCTTCTGGAAGCTAGGCCATTGATAGAAATGCTTTGTCCTTGTAAATTGCTAAGACTTTTGTAAACTGAGGGAGACTCCTGTCCTATAAGACTGTGATCTCTATCAGTTTGTTTTTCCTTTAGGGCAGCCAGAAGTGCCTGAGGAATGTCACACATACCACATGGGGGTGGGGGTTGTAGAGTGCCAGTTTCTGCTTTGTCCTCAGCCAGCCTTCTGCTCCCTCATCAGATATACAGAGAGATATTGCTGGCTGTTGTGTGGACTTTGGATTTGATGTAGACACAATTGAAGGTACAGAGGCCTTCAGTTGGATGCTGTTATTGCAGCAAAGTCTGGAGATTGTGCGGGTTAAATAGGAGACCTCTAGGGTGAGAGTCCTCACATTAGAGAATAGCATGAGATATTTAAGAGTGAAAATTGGCTGAACTTGGAGATTCATTGCATTTGGAGTGTAAGGGAAAGAGAAGAGTCAAGAATAACTCAGAGTTCTATATTTGAGTGATCATAGCCAAGGATGGTATCACAAAATAAAGGAGAAGAATCAGGTTTATTAAAGAAAAACATGCATTTTTGGACATACTGAACGTAGAAGTGGGTCATACTGATATGAATGTAAATGTACAATAGGCAGTCAGCTATACTATTCTTGGGCTTGAAAAAGATCTAGGTTGTGGTTACAGCTTTATATGCATATGGATATCAGCTTGAACCCTTGAGACTGGAAAAACTGCCCCATAAGTACATGATATGACAGGAGCAGTAAGGACAGATAAGACCTAAAGCATGGACAGATGAAGAAAGACCTGAGAGAGAGAAAAACAGCTGAGAAATCAGAAAACCAATGATTTGAAAGGTGGGGGTTGTAAAATTTCAAAAAGAGTGAATGATAAACAAGATTGAGTGCTGCAGAGAGATGAAATAATATAAAGACGGGAAGTATAGGTGGATTTGTGAATTGGGATATCATTGTTGATATTTTCAAGAGCAATTTTAGAAGACTAAAGGAGAAGATCAAATTGCAATGCTTTAAAGAGTGAATAAAAAAAGAGTAAAATGGTGAGACAATAGGGACAGACTACTGGGGGGGGGTTTGAATGAAAAAGGGAAGTTAAAGACAGTGGTAACAGAAGGCAGCATAGGATTGAAGGCTAGTTTTTTGTTTTATTTTGTTTTGTTTCTTTTTAGGTGAAAGAGGATGAGTATTTTTAGAGGTGGGAGTGGTAGTAGCAAAAATTTAGTGCTATTTTGAAAATAGCTAAAATGCATTAAACACATTATATGACAGGCACAACACTAAGGGTTAACATGTACCATTTTAGTCAATGCTTACAATAATTCTATGAACAATTTTTACAAAGGAGCATGCTGAGGGTAATACAGATTAAGAGAAATTGTTAATGGTTACAGAATTAGTAAGTAGTGGAGGTAGAGTAGGAGCCTAGTTGGACAAATTTAAGTCTGTATTCCTGACCACTACTCTGCAATGTCTTTAGAAGGGAGACAGAAGATTGAAGATATGAGTTAGAATGATGGTGAAGGAGTGGGTGGGATAGGGTAAAGTCAAGAGCACAGGTGAAATGGGTACTCTTAAAATTAAGGAGAGATACCTCATTCTCTGAGACTAGAAAAAGGAAAGGCCAGGTTTGGAAGTATATATGTTTGTAGCTCTTGAGCAGAAAGTAAAGAACAGTTTCTTTTTATCTCAATTTTGTCAGTGAAGTGATGAACCATGGCCCATGGCTTGGAGTAAAGTGTTGGATATAGAGATTTGAGGAAAGTGAGGATCTGTACCAGATGTTAAATGAAAGGCAGGAGGGAATGGACCAAGTTCAAGTGTAATGACAAGTGGGTCTTGAAAGTGAATATTAATCAGCCTGGCTATATGATTTCTACCAGTAGTGCTACACTTCATGGGTATAAAACAGTAGGCAAACTTTTTCTGCAATGAGCCAAACAGTACACATTGGAGGTTGTGTGGTCCTGTTACAACTACTAAACTCTGCTTTTGTAGTGTGGAAGCATACAACATGTAAATTAAAAATCATGGCTGTGTTCCAATAAAACTTTAGTTATGGACACTGAAAATTGAATTTCATGATTTTTATGTCATGAAATATTCTTTTTTTTTTTTTAGTTATTTTAATCATTAAAAAATGTAAAAACCATTTTGAACTTGCAGTCTATAAAGAAGTGGTGGGTTTGATTTGCCAGTTTGTCAACCCCTGGGTACAGAGCACAGAGGCTAGACAGTGTTTTTGTTCTTGGGTTGGGTTTTTGCTCATCTATGGAGTAGATTACAGTAGTACAAAAGAATAAAGAGTACTGGTAGGGCATATTTGGCTGTTGTTTTCAGACCACTTCCTGCCCTTCGCTTGCTCTATAGGGAATTACATTTTCTAGGTACCACTGTCAACTGGCTTTAGGTACATTCAGTCAGCAGGAGGCACTGGTGGAAGATAGAGGGGGTGTGTGAAATGGCTGCATTATTCATCTATCTTCTCTCAGCCCCAAACCCACCTTTTTATACTCTGCTCTGGATGCTTTAGCTGGAATTCAATTTTTCCTTTTGCCAGCTGACCCGTTGGACTCTATAAATTGGGAACTCTAACAGGAGCTTGGAAGGCAGAAGAAGGGAGAGAAGCTGAGCTCCTTTCTGTTTGCTTTCTTCGGCAATGGTTTTTCATTCCTGCAATGGTGGTTACTTCAGGTAGCAAGTGATTCTAGTTTTCAGTTTTTTCCATTCTTCCAGAACCAGCCTCATCACACCTCCTCGAAGATCTGGCATATAGCTGGCTCCAATCCTCTCCCCAAAGATCTGAGTCCCAGTGCATAGGGACTCCCTTCCAAGCCCCCAAGGTTCTAGCAGCAACCAGGCAGCACCTGCTCTGTAGCAGACTGGGCCCTAGTTCTGGGTGTCAAGCACCTAGGTTCCAATATTCTCAACCTCTTCCTTTTGTTTCCCCAGCCCTAGGATTGGTGGTGGTTGCTTCTTCATTACTGTCTCTGTGCTACCTTAGTGTTCTTCTTTTAATATTTCAGTATTCCAGTATATGGCCAATTGCCTATATTGAATTCCCACTGTTACTGTTACAAATAACTGGTGTGGGAGGAGCCACAGTGGGAAGAGGCAGGGTCGAGGAAGCAGCCTAGAGCCAGGGCTGGAAGTGCAGAGCCAATAGGGCAGAGATCCTGCACCTCTGAGGGAGACTGTGGTAGCCTCTGCCCTACCCCTGAACCTGTCACACACTCAGTGCAATATATGGAAACTGCAGCCATGACCACTCTTGTCACTATCATCCTGGAAGATGCCCTGTCCAGTGTGGACCTGCTGGAAGAGCTGCCCCTCCCTGACCAGCTGCCATGCATCGAGCCTCCAGCTTCCTCCATCTTTTACCAGGATAACTATGACACAAACTTCAAGGACAGAAATGCATTTGTCACAGGCAGGATAAGTACACTGAGCAGGCTATGGTCCACTCCAGCATGATTACTGGCAAAAAAAAGAGCAAAAGCTTTCTCAAAAAAAGGGAAGATGTCTTTGAAATGACACGTTATTGACTTGAAAAAGCTGGTGGCCTAAATCAGTCACAAGTGGGGCCAGTTGTCTGATGGGTCTGCTCCTGAGCCATCCTCAAGAGAGGGATTATCCTCTTCCCTCTTGGGCTTCCATTGATTGTATTCTCATGTAGAACTGAGATTTGTGGAATTCCAGAATTCTCATTCAGGGCTCTGCCTACGGCTCAGTGGACCTTTCTCACTACATCAGTTACATGCCTGCTCATTTATTTAATAAATATTGTGTACCTGGTTAAATAATTAATAATAATAATAGGTGCGATTTCTCTTTTTCTGACTGGATTTAATGATAGACACACCAGGACTATTTGATCACCTCTCTTGCTCTGCTTTGACTGGTCTTTCTGGAAGCAGCTGTATGTCCTCCAAATCTTTGCACATACACTCCCTTCAGGACACCAGCTCCCACCAAATGTCCCTCACCATAGTTCCAGTCCCCTTCACTAAGCCCCAGATTCTGGACTATGGGGCTGCTACTACCCATTCATGCTTTCTCTTCAGCCCTGGGGATGGTAGCAACTTTGTGTTTTTGCTAATCTCTGAATTTTCCACCATCCCTTGCTAGGTTTTTCAGCTCATCTGTCATATGTCATTAATTCTTTATATTAAATTCCACATGTTTTAAATGTCTATTGTGCCTCTGTTTTCCTAACTGAGCCCAGATTGATACAGCCAGTGAAAGTATAGTTCAGATGAACAATCATGAGATCTGGGCTGGGTAGGAAAGAGAGAGAAAAGAAGAGGTCTGTTTGACTATGGGAACATACAGAAATCACAATAGTAAATATAGTCATGGGGTCAGATAATGATACCTTGGGAATAAAGAATACAGCTGTTGACAATAGAAGGTTTCAATAAGAAAGTGAGATAGTTGAGTTTTTGTTTTAGAATAAAATATAATTTAACATATTTTCTATCAAACTTACTTAAGGGAATTTTATTTTGAAGTGAGGAAACCAACTCAAGCAGCTAGAACAAATCTGAATAAAATAGCTTCTTTGCCAAGACAATTTTAAATGAAAATTATAATTGTAATTTTCCAGGTTTATCAAATTGCCATTTAAAACATATTGAAAAAAAAACTGCTACTTGCTCTTACCAGATGTTCTGCAAATATTCAGCATCACTTGATAGGTATTAAGTCACTATGCAAAAGTAGCACTGGACCTCAAACATATTTCACTTGCCAATATTTTTTGTTGTTGAAAAAAATTTTATATATCAAGATTACTATTATTTTAAATTAACTTTCTAAAGGTTTAACAATTATCTATTTTGTTTTTAAACTCATTGTAGGGTCTCACTAGATACTACTAACTATAAAATCACAACTATAGATCTCCTGATTTTCTCCTACTTAAATAAAAATTGACCTCTCCTCAGTGTTAGGCAAAATAGATGACCTGCTTTTCATTGAGCTTCCAAAATATCACACTCTCTTAATTTTTTCCCCTAACTTTTTAATCTACTTTCTAGTTTTTCCCTTTTCTCAAACCCATTCATCCTGAAGTGGACCTTTTCTCTCCCCTATCCACGTTAATTCTCTAGAACATCTCATTTAGCTCCACAGCTTTAAATACCATCCCAAAGCACATCTCCACCCCTGCCTCCCTTCTCAACATCACACTCAAATACCCAACTGCCTAGTTGGCACTTCTACTTTCATGTCTAACTGACATCTGAAATTGAACATGTCTAGAATGGAGCTCCAGACATCTGCTTACTCTCTTGATGATAACTCCTTCCTTGCAGTTCCTCAGCTCAAAAACCTCAGAGTCATCCTTGATTCCTCTCTTTTCCTCATATTTCACCAAATCCATCAATATATCCTACTAGCCCTACCTTCAAAATATATCCAAAATTTAACTACATCCCACCAGCTCAACCAAGTTGAGTCCCCAGAAGGCACACATAGTCCATTTATATATAACCGTGGTTATTTGAGAATGAAAAAAATACTGGTTTTCTGCCATATATGTGTATTAGTTTTCCAAACAACTACTAAGCTATTTGGACAAAAATACTCATTAAGTTTTTGGGACAAACTACTTAATGAATGAAACTGTGAGGTATTCCTTTTGGTCTAGAGACGCTGTGAAAAAAAAAATAGACACTGTGAGCTCCCTGAAACTAAAAAGTTTGGGAGCATCCATTCTAAGCATCCTACCACCTTATGGCCTTTACATCCTGTTCTTTCTGCCTGGAAAGCTCCTCTTGCAGAGGCCTGTATTGCTGACTTTCTTTCACGATGAGGCTGACTCTAACCACCCTATTTAAATAGTAACCAGGCCATACCTCCATCCTGGCCCTTCTTTTTTTTTTTTTTTAAGGTTTTATTTATTTATTTATTTGACAGAGAGTTAGAGAGAGCCAGAGAGCACAAGTGGAGTGAATGGCAGAGGGAGAGGGAGAAGCAGACTCGCCACTGAGCACGGAGCCCCACACGGGCTCGATCCCAGGATACTGGGATCATGACCTGAGCTGAAAGCAGATGCTTAACTGACTGAGCCACCCGGGGAACCTCATCCTGGTGCTTCCAATTTTACTAGCTTCATTTTATTTTTTCCTTCATATCATACATCACCTCAAGCAAACTTACAATTTATTTATTATGCTATTGTTACTCTCACTAGCATACAAAGAAAAAATAGCCTGTTTTGTTTCCTGATGTATTCAAATGCCTAGAGCATGCGTGGACCATAGCTTGTAATTCAATAGATGTTAGTGGAAGGAATAGATTTATTTCAAGATCTACAAAAGTGACCATGCAAAAAAAAAAAGGGGGGGGGGAACAATTAGCTTAAAACACTCATTCAAAAAAAAAAAAAAAAGCACCACTCATTCAAAATTTCATGTGCTTTTAGATATTTAGGTAGGACATGATTTTTTGAATCCTAGGCTAAGGATTCTCATGTATATAACCATAAAATGAAATAAATCTTCCTTTAAAAAGGAATCAAAAAGAAAAAAAATTATTGTGTTCTCTTAGCTTTGTTATCCAAAATGGTAAAGATGATGAGAAAATTGTAGGGAGTGTAATAAGATTAAATATATTAAGTAGGAGTAGTGCCAATATTATAAGAGTTTTCTTACATATAATTATTCACTAAATATACTTATTGATAGTCAATCATGTGTAATCGGCTGTATTAAAAACTGCATGAAATATAAAGACCCTAAGCCCTGATCTTGAATAATATATAACTATATATATTAACAGTTGCTAACATACATGGGAAAGCTCTTAGTGCCTTGAGACCAATATAGACAGTGTAATAGGGTTTGAGAAGAAAAGAGGAGAAAAGAAAAATTGGGGAAACTTCAAGGGGAATTTAAACAAGGTTTTAACAATGTTTAGAATTAGAGATGCATAGATTCTAGGGTAGGAGGGGGGAAAATGGATCTTCTAGGCAGAGAAGAGGAGAAATATTTTTGAAGAAATTATAAGGATAAAATAAAGTAAGTCTTGTTTGGCCAATTTGGGGTAGATTTTTATAAAAGTCACTAAACATGGATATAAATGTGTAAAATTCACCTTCGTTTATTGGGGGACCATTTTGAATCACTTTATAATGTTCTCTTCTTTTTTTTTTTTTAAGATTTTATTTATTTATTCATAAGAGACAGAGAGAGAGAGGCAGAGGGAGAAGAAGGCTCCCCGCTGAGCAGGGAGCCCAATGCAGGACTCGATCCCAGGACCCTGGGATCATGACCTGAGCCGAAGACAGATGCTTAACCATCTGAGCCACCCAGGCACCCTGTTCTCTTCCTTTTAATATGTGCCCTGCTTGGGCTTGTTTGCCCTCCAGTTCACCTCTTGCTCTCTTCCTGTTCTCTGTAAAGCAGGAGGACCACTCCCCCGAGGCTGTAATTGTCAGGCTCCCTTGTCAGCTGACTTCTGTCCAGGTTTGGCAATTAAAGGGCACTGGCAGAAAAATGGAAGAAGGAGCAAGGGAGAAAACAAGGTATTGTTCCCTCTCTTTGCCTTGAGCACCATCTCTGGCAGCAGCTGTTCCTTTTGTGGTTTCAGTGTCTCCAGGCCCTTTATTTATTATTTTTTGAAGATTTTATTTATTTATTTGAGAGAGAGAGAGAGAAAGCTGGGAAAGGGGCAGAAGGGGAGGGAGAGGAAGAGAGAGAGAATCTCAAGCAGACTTCCTGCTGAGCAGGGGAACCCCCACCCCAACGGGGCCCCATCTCACGCCCTGAGATCATGACCTGAGGGGAAACCAGGAGTTGGATGCTCAACTGACTGAGCCACCCAGGTGCCCCCTTCCAGGCCCTTTAGATGGGCTTCCACCAGATAATCCCACCCCTGTCTCTGCTACTACTACTACTTCATTTTGTTTCTCTATTCTAGTCTTATCAGGAGTTTCCTACTTTTTATTTTTTTTAAGATTTTATTTATTTATTTGACAGAGAGAGAAACAGCAAGAGAGGGAACACAAGCAGGGGGAGTGGGAGAGGGAGAAGCAGGCTTCCCAATGAGCAGGGAGCCCGATGTGGGGCTCGATCCCAGGACCCTGGGATCATGACCCAAGCCGAAGGCAGACGCTTAACGACTGAGCCACCCAGGCACCCCAACTGAGCCATCCAGACACCCCTAGTTTCCTACTTTTTAATCCTTGGGTTTCTTCACTGTCTCATTCAGAATTTGCAACTCTTCTATCACCTATGAAATCAAATTAATTCCTTGTTTAAATTCCTTCTGTTACAAATAATTGAAGTGGTTTCCATTTTCCTGGTTAGGCCCTGAGTCTGACAATTCAGTAATTGTTATTTCAGTATCTGTTATGGATTCAACTGTGTTCCCCCCAAATTCATATGTAGAAGTCCTAACCCACAGAACATCAGAATGAGACCACATTTAAAGATGGCATCTTTTTTTCTCTTTTTAAAGACAATATCTTTAAAGAGGTGATTAAGGTAAAATGAAGTCATATGGGTGAGTCCTAATTGATCTGACTGGTGTCCTTCCAAGAAGAGAAGATTAAAACACAGCCACAGAGAAGCCCATGTAAAGACAAAGAGGAGAGCACAGCCATCTACAAGCCAAGGAGAGGAAACAACCCTGCCAACACCTTGATCTCAGACTTAATACCTCCAGAATGGTGAGAAAATAAATTTCTGTTGTTTCAGCCACCCAGTGTATAAGGCAGCCTGAGCAAAGTAATACAGTATCTCTATGGATATTCCATTTTCTAAGTTTATAGCTGATTTCTTTCTAAGTTTTTCATCTCTCTCAATTTTTGAAGTTCAGTGTGTAAACATAGCTCCTTGAAGGCCTACTTTTTACAGAATATAAAAGCAGATTTTTTTAAAGTAGGCTCCATGCTCAGTGTGGGGCCCAATGTGGAGCTTGAACTCATGACCCTGAGATCAAGACCTGAGCTGAGATCAAGAGTTGGATGCTTAACAAACTGAGCCAACCAGGTGACCCTAAAAGCAGACTATTTGATGATTTTGCTGGTGCTTATGTGTGTTCAAGAATCATTTTCCTTGGGGCACCTGGGTGGCTCAGTTGTTAAACGTCTGCCTTCAGCTCAGGTCATGATCCCAAGGTCCTGGGATCAAGCCCCACATCAGGCTCCCTGCTCATCAAGAAGCCTGCTTCTCCCTCTCCCATTCCCCCTGCTTGTGTTCCCTCTCTCGCTGTTTCTCTCTCTGTCAAATAAATAAATAAAATCTTTAAAAAAAAAAAAGAATCATTTTCCTTATTTGGTTATGAGCCCATATTCCATATTTGATTTGTCAGTTGTAACACACGTATAGTTTTCAGCTTAATTCACATAGTAAGCCTGTGCATCTATTTACTTCCACTATAAAACTACATGTAGGGACCACTACTACAAATCTATGAGGCATGTATAACCAGTCTTGGACTTGGATAATCAGTTAAGGAATAATAATAATTTTCACCCAGAGCCTATCATGAACCTTCTATAGGCTTTATAAGTATGGCTTTTGGCTTGTAAACACTGTATGCCATGGGGATATTAACAATAAGAGTACCACTAAGTATCTGGAAACATGTCTAACTTTCCAGTGTTAGTAAAGTATATTTCCTGCATTCTAATTTAATCAGAATTATTCTATATATAATCTGTTGAATGTGTGGCACTCTAAGGCACATTGTATCTGGTGACTGAAAAGTCATGGCCTTTCCTTATTTATGGACAATCTGCTCAATATACACACAACTGAGGTATAGTGGAAGATAAAATTAATAACAATAGTGGTTAGCCTTTCATAGTTCTTATTCTGTGGACATACACCCAAATGAAAGAAAAAATCTGGAATATTTGACTTGGAAGAGGAAATAGCTAAAATAAAAGCAGGAAAAAAATAACAAGAAAAGCAGAGAAAAACCAATCACCTCTTCTACCCCCGGTTATACTCACTCAGTCTTAGCCATCTCTTCCCTTTTAACATGTATTACAATTTATAATTAGCTTACTTTTATTTACTCAGTTTTTGCCTGACTTACCCACTAGAAACTCACAAAGACAAGGATTCTGTGTGTCTAGTTCACAAATGTATCTCAGAGGTTATCCCAGCAACTATGAAATAGTTGATACTTAGGTAAATATTTCTTGACTGAAGGAAGGAAGGAAAAAGGAGAAGCACAGAAGTATAGAACTCCTATTCTTATGTGGAAGGCATTACTAAAACTATAAAATGCCCAAAGCAATCTTCTCTCTTTAGGTATCTTACACCATAGTAAGAGAAAAAAAGAATACCACGTATTAAAAAGAAGTTGATAGTACTGAATGAAGAGCCATTGCATGCCTCAGAAGTTCACAGGAAGAAGAGCACAGGGTGCTTACTAATAGATGGGATCATTGAGGATATGTAGAAATAGCCAACAAAAAAAGAAAAGGAGCCAATCACAGAAAGACAGATACTGCATGATTCCACCTATATGAGGTATCAAATATAGTCAAACTCATAGAAGCAAAGAATAGAATGATGGTTGCCAGGGACTGGGGGGAGAGAGAAATGGGGAGGTGCTAATCAACTCAACCTGTACAAAATTTCAGTTATGCAAGAGGAGTAAGTTCTAGCGATTGAAGGCACAACATTGTACTTACAGATAACAATACTGTATTATACACTTAAATATCCATTAAGATGGCAGATCTCATGTTAGTGTTCTTACCATCAAGAGAGAGAGAGAGAGAGCGAGAGAGAGAGGATTCATCATCAGCATCAACTTCCAAATGTTTTCCATACTGCAAAACCATCAGTGTTTCTCTAATATGCTATTTCATGTCAAAGCCTGGCTGTCACAGTGAAAGAGTTACACTTTCAACACTCTCTGTGAAACCAGGGGTCTGCAGGAAGTCTACCAGGCACTTCAATGATGACCACCTGCAAGACCCTCCAGGATATCACTGAATTCCTGGCCTCCATGGGTCTATTAGCCCGTCTGATGAAAAGAAGGAATCTCATGGCACCCGGTGCTCTGAAGTGTGTTACTCCTGTCCCCTCAGGCTGACTGGAGTGCCCATCTGCCTTGGTTTTCAACAACTGCAAAGAAGCTCAGCATGCAGGGAATGAAATATCTACTGGGTGAGGGGGACTGTCAATTTTGCAAATGCTTGTCAGTTTGTACAACTGCCTCCAAGGGTCGGAGGTAATTTTTATGCATTGTGGCAAAATATTCCCAACCTAAGTCTAAACATTTGGCAACTTTTTACAGAGTGTAATTGCATATAATTCATTATGATGATTTCCTAGCTTTATCTACCTTTTTAGATGATTATGTTTTCATTACCCTTGGTTGTTTTTTACTAGATTTTCAGTTTATACAACAATAGGAAAATGAGTATGTCTCCTAGTGTTGGGATTATTTATAATTAATAAACATTTTTTAGTAAATATGTATTAAAATATTAAAGATACAATGAGTTAAGCATGTATATTTCTGTGTGATATATATAATACTCTGTCTATATAACTGTTCTGACAATAACTTTTGGGAGGACACCAGTAACTCATTTCATCATATCAAATCATACTTAATCACTGGGCCAATTCATTTCATTCCAAACATGATAGCAAAGTAACACATGAAGAGATATATAGTTCCTACCTGATATTATAGAACATATTTCTCTGCCAGTTTTTATCTCTGCAGAATTAAACTTATATATTTCCCCCAAGCTGAATAAAATTTGGTAAGATAATGGACTCTGGTCTACTGAAGAATAGTTTCTCCAGGTATGACTTAAATGCTTTGGTAAATTCAGACTACTGGATGAGTTCCAGGACGAGCTGAGGATTTGTTAAGTACATTGTTCACCTTTTAATAATATATTTGCAGGCTATGATAAAAATGAACCCAAGAGCCTTGGAAGAGCCATGTACTATTTCGATATACATGCTAGATATGCCTTAAACATTCCAATTGCTCTAGAGGAATCCTAAAACAGTGTTCAGTTCTATCTGTGCCTCCAATAGGAATGATAACCTCTCGAACAGTCCCCCAAAGTTGACCTGAGACTTTCAGGATGATTGTAGGATGATGCCAGTACCAAAGACATATTCTATTTTCCCTGAAAACTGATCACACCTGACAGTTGGTCAGGGTAACCAACTGTCAATCAACAAAATGGTATTTATTAAATGGCCCTCTATGCCTGGCATTAGTGGTGACCATGACAGAAAGACAGGGAGCTGCCTTCACAAGGCTTATAGCCCAGCAGAAATGCCATACACTGAACAGTTAATTCAAGTGCAATGACTGTTAGAAAAGGGGAAGTATAAGGTACAATGGTAGAATACAGCAAAGGGATATAAGGAATCTAAGGTTAAGGGATCAGGAAAGGTTTCCTTGAAGAATGAAAATAAGCTGAAATTACCTTGGAAAAGAGATGGTATAGTTGAGAGGGGAGGATATCCAGGAAAGTGAACCAGCATATGATCCAAGACTACTGGAGAAAATTAACAGGTCTGTGGCTCTTCATCAGTAGACAGTGGATTCTGTATCCAGAACATCTAAGTAAGAGGACATAAATTGTATCATTTTTAGAAACATTTCTAAAAATAAAAAATGTACATTTCTGTTCATGAGACACAGTGATGATTGGAGTGAGGTGGCAGAGTGCACAGTGAAGTCAGGAATACATAGTAGCATTCATTCTTAGTGATAGAATGTCATTATGTAACAGAAGAAAAGTCCACCACTACCTTACAGCCAACAGAACAAATCTCTCTCCAAACACCTGTCTAGTCATTGCTTGAATGAAAGTTGCCAGCCCTAAACAGCAAGTTTCATTGGACAACATTTTTAAAAAAATCTTTAGATTTTACAAGGGGGAAGTTTCTTTAGAGATTACCTAAATTTTACCCCTGAGAAAAAGGGCCTGAGAGGTAATTTGACTTGTTAAAGGTCACAAAGCTACTGCAAGTCAGAGCTGGAACTAAAATCTTGATTCTTATTCTAATGTTGTTTACATTATTGCATATAGATATTTAAAAAGTTATCTATATATTGCTGCTCTCTGGGAAATGTGATAATGACTGTACATAGACCAACAACCACAAATAGGAAATAACTATTGATCAGCTTATTCAGTGAAGGAAACAATCAAAAAACCTAAAATGCAACCTTCAGAATGGGAGAAGATATTTGTAAATGACATACCTGATAAAGGGTTAGTATCCAAAATCTAAAAAGAACTTATCAAACTCAACACCCAAAAAAACAAATAATCCAGTTAAGAAATGGACAGAAGACATGAAGAGACATTTTTCCAAAGAAGACATACAGATGGCTAACAGACACAGGAAAAGATGCTCAACATCACTCATCATCAGGGCAATACGAATCAAAACTATAATGAGGTATCACCTCACACCTGTCAGAATGGCTAAATTAAACAACAGATGTTGGCGAGGATGCGGAGAAAGGGGAACCCTCTTACACTGTTGGTGGGAATGTAAACTGTTGCAGCACTCTGGAAAACAGTATGGAGATTCCTCAAAAAGTTAAAAATAGAACTACCCTACAACCCAGCAATTGTACTACTAAGTATTTACCCAAAGAATACAAAAATACTGATTCAAAGGGATACATGCACCCTGATTTTTGCAGTATTATCAATAATAGCCAAATTATGGAGAGCCCAAATGTCCATTGACGGATGAATGGATAAAGAAGAAGTGGTATATAGAGACAATGGATTATTACCCAGCCATCAAAAAGAATGAAATCTTGCCATTTACAACAATGTGGATGGAGCTAGAGTGTATTATGCTAAGTGAAATAAGTCAGTCTGAAAGAGACAATACCATATGATTTCACTCATACATGGAATTTAAGAAACAAAACATGAATCAGGGGAAAGGAAAAAAAAAGAGAGAGAGAGGCAAACCATAAAATAGACCCTTAACTATAGTGAACAAACTGAGGGTTGCTGGAAGGGAATGGGAGGGATAGGCTAAATGGGGGATGGGTATTAAGGAGGGCACTTGTGATGAGCACTGAGTGTTATATGTAAGTAATGAATCACTAAATTCTACTCCTGAAACTAATATTACACTATATGTTAACTAATTAGAATTTAAATAAAAACTTGAAACAAACAAAATAAATAAATAAGGATTCTATTATATGACAACTGTAATTTTGTAAATAATGAGATTGAGATCTTGATATTAATAATACCAATAATGTGTTCAAGTCACAAATTTATAGTGATAGTAAGCAATGACTGTAAGAAACTAGATAGCACACTGTTATAGTAAAAGGTGTGCAAACATGGTTCTAATAATCACTTAGCAACAATAACTCCCATTTTTCCAAGTTCAGTTTGACCTTCAGCCTCTGTAGCTTCTTTAACATATATAAACAATACATGCATGCACACACACAAAAAGTGCAAGGGAACGCTCCTATCACATTGCTTTAACACATTTGTTCTCTTGAAGAGTATGTGCAGGCATTTCACACAAAATCCACTAGGAAATGTGTGGCAGGAACACTTCACTAACTAAAGGCAGATTCAGATGCCTACTAGACATTCAAGAAAAGGCCACAGCCTCCGATTCTTTTCTGTGGCTATGCTCTGCCACCCCCATGCCTTTCATAAAAGGGTTTGCATGCTCTGGGTCTTGTACAAGGGACATCACTGGAACAAACTTTTCCTCTCCTACATCTCTTTTCCTCTATCCAGGTAAGAAGCTATAGAGTAACATGGTGGATGATAGCGGATGGAATCAAAAAAGTCATTCATTCCATCTGCCTGAGAGGCTCTTCTGCTCACTTAGTCAGCAACAATGAACCACAGCCAGGCTTTAAAATGAAACACTTTCCTCCCCCAACCCTACCACACACACACACACACACACACACACACACACACACACACACACACACATCAAGGAACGATTTAACGGCTGTATTTTTTTTTTCCAGAAAAAAAAAGATGGGGGTGGGCAAGAAAGAGCATCTTTCACATTCTGCATTTTCAGAGTAAGTATCCAACGCGACTTGCCATGATAACTAAATTTATTATTAACTGTGTATTTCATGATGTTAGTGACAATATGTTAATGTGATTTTTCACGTCCTCCTGCAGTGAACAGATGGCTCCTTTTACTTTACTTTCCACATCAAGTGTGATTATTTCTTGGTGCCAAAAGCCACCTGCCGCTCCTCGGTCTCCAGTCTAATTTTTTATGTTGGTAAAACACAGCAGGACTTGTTATCAGTTGGATGGCATCTTAATAAAAGGAGACATGCCAACATATTGACATCATGTTCAAGGGGAAAATTCAGCCCCTTCAAACCCTTAACCCCATTCCCCTACCCCCTTTCAAAAACTGAGGGAGAAAAAGAAAAAAAAATGGATGCAAAGACCCCACCAGTTTCAAGATGTTTGATTACAATTGTTGGGCCTAGAGCCAAGATGCTGAATTGGCCTCCCTTTGTTCCTAAACCCAGGCGCCTCACTCAGGGCTCTGATCTTTCATCCTGTGTAATGATAATTAGCCGTAACATATTCCAAAGTCAAATGTAAGCAGGAATACATTAACATTGAGAACAGTGTCAGGGCAATTTTCACTGGGAAAATGACAAAGAACACACACACACACACACACACACACACACACACAATCAAAAATTTCAAGAATCAAACATTCATAAAATCACTTTCATAGCCATGAATATTAAACTCATTTGCTTGTCTGTTATGAGTGCTTACCTAGAATGCCAAGGCCGCCTAATGTGGATGCAGTGATTCCCACAGCCCATGCTTAACAGAGAAAACATGAGTAATAAACCATGGTAGCTTGCTTTAATTTTCCATTCTTTATTAGAACAAAGAAGAATACTACGTTAGGTGATTTGTGGTCCAAGAAGAGGTCTTCCAGGCGATTGGATGGCATGGCTCTCAACAGCTGGTCCAGCACATTTGGGAACAGCATGTAGAAAAATGCGTCAGTGTTTTGAAGATTACCAACTGTGATGATGCATTGGTTATGACACAATCTAAAAAAAAAGTTAAATTTCCTAGCCACAAACTACGTGATTCAATACCCTTTATATCAGGGCACAAACTCTCAAATTCAAGACCAAGATAAGTCCAAATTTGGTTAAATTGAAACTTTCAAAACTGATTCCCATTCTTTATAGGTTGAAAAGAATAGCAGTATTCTTGAATGCCCGATATTTCTTTTCAAAAGCTGAAGAGTTAAACATGCAGCTGGCTTCCTAGTATTTACAAAGTTTATAAACGACAGAAGAAAATTCCTCCAATAAAACTGCAAATATCTTAATAAAAATGGTTCACAATTAATGGTGTCTTGAGATGAACAACTTTAACTAGATTTTTCCACTATAGAATCTCTCAAATTAACATACACTTGGCAGTGACTCTTTTATTCCTTTTAACTGTCCCTCCAAACAAACAAAAGAACCTGTATGAAATAGATCTCTATTAACTGTTTTTTGCTGCTTGACCAGCTTTTTATTTGCATAACATTTCCCCAACATTTTGTTATAAAAATTTGCAAGCATACAGAAAAGTTGAAAGAACTTTACCACCAACACCATCAAATCCACCACATAGATTCTGCAATTAATATTTTACTGTAGTAACTTCATCATATATCTTCTCATTTATTCATTCCTTTATGTACTAATCAACCTCCTTATTATATTAGATTGTAAAGTGAATAACCAATAGCCCATCCAGCAATCAAAATTAAAATTATCTTGACTTTATGACCATAAAGTGAGGACCACATATAGTGGTATTCATTATCTCATTCAACAAATATTTCTTGAGTTTCTGCTTTGGGTCAGGCACTGTTATAAGTACTGAAGATACAAAGCTGAATAAAACAAACAAGATATTTGCCTCATTGAACTTATAATTTAGTGGGCTTGACAGGGGAAAAATAATAATTAAATTAATGGCTCTCTAAACATGAGGTGTGAAGGAAGATATGTCAATATAGATGAATACATTTCGTTCAGACTTTTCTTAACTTAGAGGTTGTAATAAGGGCAGGAAGAGCATTTTATGCACCACTATATTATTCCCTAAAATAGAGCCCACATATAGCAACCTTTCAAAACATTCATCAAATTACTGAATGAACAAATAAATTTTAAACTTGACACTATGAACATCATTTAAAAGATTTTATATTAGGAAGTAATTGCTAAAAGAGTAGCCTGAAAGATAAATAAGTAATAATAGAAAGTCAATTAGTTTAAAAACTCTAATTTTAACAATCCTATGTGTAAAAACTTTTTAAAGAAATATCTGATTTGGGGAGACTATTCTGAATAGTATGTCCACCATTAAAGCATCTGCGTTGTATGGAATATAATAAAATAAAATAACAATTACCTTGTAAAGTTGAATGTCTTCACAAATAAGATGATGCCAATGATTATTTCAGAGGTACTTATTTTAGAACATGTGGAAGTATTATAGACTAACAATCAAAAGATTCTGTGTTAAAGAAATGGAAAAACGTTCCATGCTCATGGATTGGAAGAACAAATATTGTGAAGATTTCAATGCTACTGAGAGCAATCTACACATTCAATGCAATCCCCATCAAAATACCATCAACTTTTTTCAAAGAAATGGAACAAATAATCCTAAAATTTGTATGGAACCAGAAAAGACCCCGAATAGCCAGAGGAATATTAAAAAAGAAAAGCAAAGCTGGCGGCATCACAATTCTGGACTCCAAGCTCTATTACAAAGCTGTAATCATCAAGACAGTATGGGACTGGCACAACAACAGACACATAGATCAATGGAACAGAATAGAGAGCCCAGAAATGGACCCTCAACTCTATGGTCAACTAATCTTTGACAAAGTAGGAAAGAATATCCAATGGAAAAAAGACAGTCTCTTCAACAAATGGTGTTGGGAAAATTGGACAGCCACATGCAGAAGAATGAAACTGGACCATTTCCTTACACCACACACAAAAATAGACTCCAAATGGTTGAAAGACCTAAATGTGAGATAGGAGTCCATCAAAATCCTAAAGGAGAACACAGGCAGCAACCTCTTCGACCTCAGCCACAGCAACTTCTTCCTGGACACATCACCAAAGGCAAGGGAAGCAAGGGCAAAAATGAACTATTGGGACTTCATCAAGATAAAAAGCTTTTGCGCAGCAAAAGAAACAGTCAACAAAACCAAAAGACAACCAACAGGATGGGAGAAGATATTTGCCAATGACATATCAGATAAAGGGCTAGTATCCAAAATCTATAAAGAACTTCTTAAACTCAACACCCAAAGAACAAATGATCCAGTCAAGAAATGGGCAGAAGACACGAACAGACATTTCTGCAAAGAAGACACCCAAATGGTCAACAGACACATGAAAAAGTGCTCAACATTGCTCGGCATCAGGGAAATCCAAATCAAAACCTCAATTAGATACCACCTCACACCAGTCAGAATGGCTAAAATTAACAAGGCAGGAAATGACAGATGTTGGTGGGGATGCAGAGAAAGGGGAACCCTCTTACACTGTTGCTGGGAATGCAAGCTGGTGCAGCCAGTCTGGAATACAGTATGCAGGTTCCTCAAAAAGTTGAAAATAGAGCTATCCTACAACCCAGCAATTGCACTACTGGGTATTTACCCCAAAGATACAAATGTAGTGATGCGAAGGGGTATGAGCAGCCTGATGTTTATAGCAGCAATGTCCATAATAGCCAAACTGTGGAAAGAGCCAAGATGTCCATCGACAGATGAATGGATAAAGAAGATGTGGTATATATATACAACAGAATATTATGCAGCCATCAAAAGGAATGAAATCTTGCCATTTGCAATGACGTGGATGGAACTGGAGGGTATTATGTGGAACGAAATAAGTCAATCAGAGAAAGACATGTATCATATGATCTCACTGATATGAGGAATTCTTAATCTCAGGAAACAAACTCAGGGTTGCTGGAGTGGTGGGGGTGGGAGGGATGGGGTGGCTGGGTGATAGACATTGGGGAGGGT
>NW_022589706.1:58371038-58551205 GCF_004348235.1 Phoca vitulina | reverse complement strand
GAGGGGGAAAAGATGGCGGAGGAGTAGGGGACCCTATTCCATCTGGTCCTTGCATTGAGCTGGATATCCAACAGACCCCTCTGAACACCCACGAAATCAGCCTGAGATGTAAGAAGATATATCTGGATCTCTACAAACAGAATATTGCAGGCAGATGGTTTCGAGGTATGAAGCAGGGAGCTGTGATTCCGCGGGCAGATAGCGGGAGATAAATGGAAGGGGGAGGGAGCCGTTGGGATTCTGCACCGATGGTGAGCGATAGCCTCCCGCACTGGGGACAGGGCACAGACTCACAGACCGGTAGCAGTGGGGAAAGGATTACAGGGCAGCCCCCTGGACTGAAACCTGGAGTGGTGGGGCTGCACGTGCGATCTGGGGGCGGCTGGCAGTTTTAGAATCACAAAGGGTAGAGACATGCCCCAACCTGGAGGCGAGGACTGAGAGTGATGCTGAGGGGCGCACAACCCATGATGCTGCAGTTTTTAGCAGCATAGACAGAAACAGAGATAGTGTGGCCTGGAGAGCTCACTGAAGAACAGACTGCAATCTCTCTGCTCTGAGGCAGAGGGTTGGAAATGGTCTCTTCTGCTCTGACTCTCGGAAGAGATGCAGAAAACCACCAGGGAAAGCGCCAGAAAACAAAAGCCCCAAAAAACCAGTTTTCACTGAGCCCATCCTCCCCCACAGGGGGCAGGGCAACTCTGCCCAAACAGGGTTGCCTGAGTAACAGTGTGGCAGGCCCCTCCCCCAGAAGACAGGCTGGGAGAACAAGAGGCTGACAACCCTAAGGTCCCTATAAAACAGGTGCATCTTGCTTGGGTTGTGGTCAATAATTTGGACTCTGTACATTCTTTCAACCACCCCTCAACAGAATGACTAGGAGGAGAAACCCCCAAAATAAGAAAGACTCAGAGACTGTGACTTCTGCCACAGATTTACAAATGGATACAGATATAACCAAGATGTCGGAAATGGAATTCAGGGTAGCAATTGTGAAGACAATAGCTAGAATGGAGAAATCAATTAATGGCAACATAGAGTCTCTAAGGGCAGAAATGAAAGCTGAACTGGCAGAACTTAAAAATGCTATCAATGAGATCCAATCTAATCTAGATGAGGCAGAAGAATGAATTAGTGACCTAGAAGACAAATTGATAGAAAAGAAAGAAAAAGAGGAGGGAAAAACAGCTTATAATCCATGAAAACAGAATTGGAGAAGTAAGTGATGCCATGAAACATTCCAATGTCAGAATTACTGGGATCCCTGAGGGGATATATATAGAGAGAGGACTAGATGTATTTGAGCAAATCGTGGCTGAGAACTTCCCTAATCTGGGGAATGAAACAAACATTCCTGTCCTAGAGGCAGAGAGGACCCCTCCCAAGATCAAGGAAAACAGACCAACACCCCAGCATGTAATAGTAAAACTCACAAATCTTAGAACCAAGGAAACCATCTTAAGGGCAGATAGGGGGAAGAGATTCCTTACGTACTGAGGGAGGAACATCAGAATAACATCAGACCTATCCACAGAGACCTGGCAAGCCAGAAAGGCCTGGCAAGACATATTCAGGGTACTAAATGAGAAGAACATGCAGCCAAGAATACTTTATCCAGCAAGGCTGTTATTTAGAATGGATGGAGAGATGCAGAGCTTCCAAGACTGGCAGAAACTGAAAGAATATATGACCACTAAGCTGGCCCTGCAAGATACATTAAGGGGAAGGTTCTATAAAAGGAGAAAGACCCCAAGAGTGATATACAACAGAAATTTACAAAGACAATCTATAAAAACAAGGTCTTCACGGGCAACATGATGAAAAGAAATTCATATCTTTCAATAATCACTCTCAACGTGAACTGCCTAAATGCTCCCATAAAACGGCACAGGGTTGCAGATTGGATAAAAAGACAGGACCCATCCATAGGCTGTGTACAAGAGACTCATTTTGAACCTAAAGATACATCCAGACTGAAAGTGAAAGGATGGAGATCCATCTCCCATGCCAACGGACCTCAAAAGAAAGCTAGGGAAGCAATTCTTATACCAGACAAATTAGATTTTAAGCTAAAGACTGTAGTTAGAGATACAGAAGGACACTATATCATTCTTAAAGAGTCTATCCAACAAGAAGATCTAACAATTGTAAATATCTATGCCCCCAACATGGGAGCTGCCATCTACATAAGCCAACTGTTAACCAAAATAAAGAGTCATATTGATAATAATACGTTAATTGTAGGAGACCTCAATACTCCACTCTCAGCAAAAGACAGATCATCTAAGCAGAAAATCAACAAAGAAACAAGAACTTTTAATGACACACTGGACCAGATGGACCTCATGGATATATACAGAACATCCCACCCTAAAACAACAGAATACTCATTCTTTTCGAGCGCACATAGAACTTTCTCCAGAATAGACCACATACTGGGTCACAAATCAGGTCTCAACCGATACCAAAAGACCGAGATTATTCCCTGCATCTTCTCAGACCATGATGTTTTAAAACTGGAACTCAATCACAAGAAAAAATTTGGAAGACATTCAAACAATTGGAAGCTAAAGACCAGCCTGCTTAAGAATGTTTGGGTCAGCCAGGAAATCAAAGAACTTAAACAATTCATGGAAACCAATGACAATGAAAACACATCGGTCCAAAACCTATGGGATACTGCAAAGGCAGTCCTAAGGGGGAAATACATAGCCATCCAAGCCTCACTCAAAAAAATAGAAAAATCCCGAATTCACCAACTAACTCTACACCTTAAGGAACTGGAGAAAAAGCAACAAATGATGCCTAAGCCACACAGTAGACGAGAAATAATTAAGATTAGAGCAGAGATCAATGAATTAGAAACCAGAAACACAGTAGATCAGATCAATGAAACTAGAAGTTGATTCTTTGAAAGAATTAATAAGATCAATAAACCACTGGCCAGACTAATCCAAAAGAAAAGAGAAAGGACCCAAATTAATAAAATCATGAATGAAAGGGTAGAGATCACAACTAACACCAAGGAAATAGAAACAATTATTAGAAATTATTATCAACAACTATATGCCAATAAATTAAGCAACCTGAAAGAAATGGATGCCTTCCTGGCAATCTACAAACTACCAAGACTGAAAAAGGAAGAAATTGACAACCTGAATAGGCCAATAACCAGTTATGAGATTGAAGCAGTGATCAAAATCCTCCCAAAAAACAAGAGTCCAGGGCCTGATGGATTCCCTGGGGAGTTCTACCAAACATTCAAAGGAGAAATAATACCTATTCTCCTGAAGCTGTTTCAAAAAATAGAAACAGAAGGAAAACTTCCAGAATCATTCTATGATCCCCAAACCAGGCAAAGACCCCATCAAAAAGGACAATTTCAGACCGATATCCCTGATGAATATGGATTCCAAAATCCTCAACAAAATCCTAGCTAATAGGATCCAACAATACATCAAAAGGATTATCCACCACTACCAAGTGGGATTTATCCCCAGGATGCACAGTTGGTTCAACATTCGCAAATCAATCAATGTGATAGAACACATTAATAAGAGGAGGGAGAAGAACCACATGGTTCTCTCAATTGATGCAGAAAAAGCATTTGACAAAATACAGCAACCTTTCCTGATTAAAACTCTTCAGAGTATAGGGATAGAAGGAACATCCCTCAATTTCATAAAATCCATCTATGAAAAACCCACAGCGAATATCATCCTCAATGGGGAAAAGCTGAGAGCCTTTCCCTTAAGATCAGGAACATGACAAGGGTGCCCAGTCTTGCCACTATTGGTCTACATAGTACTAGAAATCCTAGCAACAGCAATCAGACAACAAAAAGAAATAAAAGGTATTCATATTGGCAAAGAGGAAGTCAAACTCTCTCTCTTTGCAGACGACATGATACTTCATGTGGAAAATCCAAAAGACTCCACCCCCAAATTACTAGAACTCATACAGCAATTCAGTAATGTGGCAGGATACAAAATCAATGCACAGAAATCAGCTGCTTTCCTATTCACTAACAATGCAACTGTAGAAAGAGAAATTAAAGAATCAATTCCATTTATAATAGCACCAAAAACCATAAGATACCTCAGAATAAACCTAACCAAAGAGGTAAAGGATCTATACTCTAGGAGCTACAGAACACTCATGAAAGAAATTGAAGAAGACACAGAAAGATAGAAAAGCATTCCATGCTCATGGATCAGAAGAATAAACATTGTTAAAATGTCTATGCTGCCCAGAGCAATCTATACCTTCAACACCATCCCAATCAAAATTCCAATGGCATTTTTCAAAGTACTGGAACAAACAATCCTAAAATGTGTATGGAATCAGAAAAGGCCCTGAATCACCAAGGAAATGTTGAAAAAGAAAAACAAAGCTAGGGGCATCATGCTGTCTGATTTCAATCTATATTACAAAGCCGTGATCACCAAGACAGCACGGTACTGGTACAAAAACAGACATACAGACCAATGGAACAGAACAGAGAGCCCAGATATGGACTCTCAACTCAATGGTCAAATAATCTTCGACAAAGCAGGAAAAAATATGCAAAGGGAAAAAGACAGTCTCTTCAATAAATGGTGCTGGGAAAACTGGGCAGCTATAAACAGAAGAATGAAACTCAACCATTCACTTACACCATACACAAAGATAAACTCAAAATGGATGAAAGACCTCAATGTGAGACAGGAATCCATCAAAATCCTAGAGGAGAACCTCTTCGACATTGGCCACAGCAACTTCTTTCAAGATACATCTCCAAAAGCTAGTGAAACAAAAGCAAAAATGAACTTTTGGGATTTCATCAAGATAAAAAGCTTCTGCACAGCAAAGGAAACAGTCAAAAAACAAAGAGGCAACCCACAGAATGGGAGAAGATATTTACAAATGACACTATAGACAAAGGGCTGATATCCAAGACCTATAAAGAACTTCTCAAACTCAACACCCAAAAAACAAATAATCAAGTCAGAAAATGGGCAGAAGACATGAACAGACACTTCTCCAAAGAAGATATACAAATGGCTAACAGACACATGAAAAAATGTTCATCATCATTAGCCATCAGGGAAATCCAAATCAAAAGCACACTGAGATATCACCTTACACCAGTTGGAATGGCAAAAAATGACAAGGCAAGAAACAACAAATGTTGGAGAGGTTGGGGAGAAAGGGGAACCCTCTTACACTCTTGGTGGGAATGCAAGTTGGTACAGCCACTTTGGAAAACAGTGTGGAGGTTCCTCAAAAAATTAAAAATAGAGCTCTACCCTATGACCCAGCAACTGCACTACTATGTATTTACCCCAAAGACACAGATGTAGTGAAAAGAAGGGCCATATGCACCCCAATGTTCATAGCAGCAATGTCCACAATAGCCAAATTGTGGAAAGAGCCAAGATGCCCTTCCACAGATGAATGGATAAAGAAGATGTGGTCCATATATACAATGGAATATTACTCAGCCATCAGAAAGGATGAATATCCAACCTTTACATCAACATGGATGGTACTGGAGGAGATTATGCTAAGTGAAATAAGTGAAGCAGAGAAAGTCAATTATCATATGGTTTCACTTATTTGTGAAACATAAGGAATAGCACGGAGGACATTAGGAGAAGGAAGGGAAAAATGAAGGAGTGGAAATCAGAGTGGGAGATGAACCATGAGAGACTATGGACTCTGAGAAACAAACTGAGGGTTTTAGAGAGGAGGGGCGTTGGGGATGGGTCAGCCCGCTGCTGGGTATTAAGGAGGGCACATATTGCATGGAGCACTGGGTGGTACATGAAAACAATGAATCATGGAACACTACATCAAAACCTAATGATGTTCTGTATGGTGATTAACATAACATAATAAAAATAAAATTTAAAGAAAAAGATTTTGTGTTTTAAAATTTTTTTTGAAATGAAAATATAGTGGAGTTAGTTTAAGCTTCATAGTTAAAAAAAATAAAGCATTGTTAGTCAGCTTTATGATGGTTAAATCCATCAATAGTTTGCAATTGCTCTAAGAAAGTTAAATCAATCTGGTCAACTTTTCGTTCTAATCTAAATTGAGACACTTATTATATGATTATTTAGTGGCTACAATTTAGTAGCCAGTAAAGTGAAACTCATATGTAAACCAGTTTTTTATAAACTGAAACTGATGCCTTTGTAAATAAGTTACTTGTATTAAAGACAAAATGCTTAAAGTAAGCAGTTCTTTCTGCCCACAGGTCCTGGCCCCATGCTTTAATAAAAACAGCCTTTTGCACCAAAAAACAAACTAACAAACAAATGCTTAAAGTATTCCTAGCCTTAAAAACTAATGCGATTAGGAACATTTGTCTGTATATATTGGTGGGGCAGAGGACAGGAGATGTAGAGGAAAAAACCTTGGGTCAAGTCTTTTTACTCTGTAGATTAATGTATACATATAATGTTTACTACTGCCAAATACTTGGGAAGAAAAGAAACATTAAAAAAATTAAAAACTATCTGTTTCTGGTGAATTCAAGCATAGTATGGTGAACTGGCATACTGGTAAGTGTTATCTTTAAATTTCTGCTTAGAAAATCTCTGGTAGAATTTTAAAATCTGAACAAAGATATGAGCAGGAAAATCTGTACCATCTTCTGATGATTTCAATCCACTACTATTCAAATTAAATCTGGTAACTAATTTTGCTTTTTTGACTTCAAAAAATTTCTTGAAGGGCTTACTTAAAAGGAAAATATGATCCAATTAAAATAGTAAAATAACAATATTATTGTTGATTTTTATGTTACTTTCTATCTTGTTCTGTTGATTTCATTAGGGATAAATGACCTTTATCCTTGAGATACCTTAAAAGCAGAGTCTATGGCCTAATACAGAAAACTGCCATTTATTGAGCAGATATTTAATCAATTTAAATTATTGAGTAAATGAATATTTATTCACCAACTTTCCAATCAATCTGAAAATTTAAGCTTCATTCCAGTGGGTTTCTACTCTGGCCAAGATGGGGTAACAGAGTAAATTTATCTACATTTATCACCTGAAACAATTTTTAAAAGAAAAAAATATATATGAAATAGTTTACATAATTCAAAAATATTTAACCACAGTTCACAAGACGGTGGATATCAGGCAGCGAAGGGTAGTGATCCCTAAGGGGAAACAAGTGGCATGAGTACTATGATTTCCTCAGCTTATTTCCTTGAGAGAGTTCTAAGGCCACAGCACTGGAAAGTGAAACCCAGGTGGAACCCTGGGTTAAGTAAAAGCCTTGTGGTGAGGAGATGGAGCTGAGCATCCAGAGAGATGAAGCCATCTAGAGTGAACAGGACATGGTATTGGAAAGAAAAGAGTTATATAAGAAGAGAATTCTGGAAATCTTCAGAAGGTGCCCCCTGAGAATTCAGTCGGGTATTGATCAGTGCACGTGTGTGAGGAAACTAGCTGAGTCTGGGGAAAGATGCACATGAAAAGATTAAAGATAACAGTGTCCAATAAAGATAAACAGTGTTTACCCAGGCTTGGGAACAGAAACTATTCCCACCAGCCATTAAAACCTCATTTTTCATGGGCCTGGAGTAGACTATACTGAGGGATCTCATCACAGTAAAGGAGAATAATTAGCCCCAGACTGAGCACTGTCCTTGTTCCAGCAGCAAATCTTAAAGGCAAGACTCCAAAGAATCAAACTCTTTCCAGCTAACCTAACTGTATCCCAAAACAAAGCTCAAAGTTTATAGGAACACAAAAACATCCAGCAACTCAACCAGGTAAAACTCATAATGTTTGGCACCTAATAAAAAATTATCAGGCATGTAAAGGAGCAGGGAAATATAAGACATATGAGGCGGCAAATTAGTCACAATTGAACAAGAATGAACACTGATGTTAGATTTAGCAGAAAACGTAATTAAAAGTTATCTTAACTATTCCATGTATTCAAAACCTTAAGTAAATATTTTAAAAACTCTGAACTTCTAGGGATGAAAACTACAACGTATGAGGTGAAAAATACAGTGGATTAATTAACAGCAGATTAGATATTGGAGAAGAAAAGATTAGTAAACTGAAGACATAGCAATAGAAACTATCTAAAATGAATCATAGAAAAGATAATGATAATGAGCTGTGGGAAAACTCCAATATGTGTAACCGGAGTCCCTAAAGAAGAGAAGAGAGAGAAAATAAAACATATTTGTAGAAATAATGGCCCAAGGTTTTCCAAATTTGATGAGATCTATAAACCCACAGATCTAAGTAGCCCAATGTGCCCCAGGCACAAGAAATAAGAAGAAAACTACACCAAATAACATTATTATGAAACTGACCAAAACTGATAAAAAGAAAAACCAAAGGCAGTGAAAGATAAATAGATAGACATGTTAAAAATAAGGATGACAGCAAAGTGCACACCTGAAACCACACAAGACAGAAGGTGGTGGAGCAACAGTTTCAAGGTCCTGAAATTTAAAAAAAAAAAAAAAAAAAAAGGTAATTTGAATTCTAGATCAAAGAAAATATCTTTAAATATTAAGATGAAATACTTTTCAGACATTCTCAAGTTTGAAGAATTTTTTTTTTTTCCAGCAGACCCACATTACGAGAAATGTTGAGGAAAATCTTACAGGCAGAAAGAAAATGATAACATGTATACGAATTCACAGACTCAAATGAAGAGCACTGGTAACTAATTATATAGGTAAATACATGATCTTTTTGTATCTTAAATCTCCTTAAAAAATAGAGTGGCTTGGGCGGGGCTTCTGCCACAGGGGTGGGGTGAGCAAATGCAGCACCAGTTAAAAGGCAAATGTTGCCCGCCAGGCTTCCGGGCTTCCGGTTGAGTCCAGGCAGCCACTGCGCGTATATGCTCCTGACGCTCCTGACGTCCCTGACGCTCCTGACGTCCCTGACGCTCCTGACGTCCCTGACGCTCCTGACGCTCCTGACGTTCCTGATGTGTTGTGTGCCCCTCCCCCTGCAACACCTTCATCACCTGGAAACGGCACCAGAGCCGCAGAGCGGCCGACTGGTTTCATGGCAGCTCAGAAGAAAGCAGTTGTGGGGCCGTTGGTGGGGGCAGTGGTCCAAGGGACTAATTCCACTCGCTTTCTGGTTTTCAATTCAAAAACAGCGGATCTACTTAGTCACCATCAAGTGGAATTAACACAAGAGTTCCCAAAAGAAGGATGGGTGGAACAAGACCCGAAGGAAATTCTTCAGTCTGTCTATGAGTGTATAGAGAGAACGTGTCAGAAACTTGTTGAACTGAACATTGATATATCCAACATAAAAGCTATTGGTGTCAGCAATCAGAGGGAAACCACTGTAATCTGGGACAAGTTAACTGGAGAGCCGCTCTACAATGCTGTGGTGTGGCTTGATCTAAGAACCCAGCCTACCGTTGAAAATCTTAGTAAAAAAATTCCAGGAAATAATAACTTTGTCAAGTCCAAGACAGGCCTTCCACTTAGCACTTACTTCAGTGCAGTGAAACTTCGTTGGATTCTTGACAATGTGAGGCAAGTTCAAAAGGCTGTTGAAGAAGGTAGAGCTCTTTTTGGTACCATTGATTCATGGCTTATCTGGAGTTTGACAGGAGGAGCTAATGGAGGTGTCCATTGTACAGATGTAACAAATGCAAGCAGGACAATGCTTTTCAACATCCATTCTTTGGAATGGGATAAAGAGCTCTGTGACTTTTTTGAGATTCCAATGGACATTCTTCCAAATGTATGGAGCTCTTCTGAGATCTATGGCCTAATGAAAGCTGGGGCCTTGGAAGGTGTGCCGATATCTGGGTGCTTGGGGGACCAGTCTGCTGCACTGGTAGGACAAATGTGCTTCCAAGAGGGACAAGCCAAAAACACGTATGGGACGGGCTGTTTCTTACTATGTAATACAGGTCATAAGTGTGTATTTTCTGAACATGGCCTTCTGACCACAGTGGCTTATAAACTAGGCAGAGACAAGCCAGTATGTTATGCATTGGAAGGTTCTGTTGCTATAGCTGGTGCTGTTATTCGTTGGTTAAGAGACAATCTTGGAATTATAAAGACCTCAGAAGAAATTGAAACACTTGCTAAAGACGTAGGTACTTCTTACGGCTGCTATTTTGTGCCAGCCTTTTCAGGGTTATATGCACCTTATTGGGAGCCCAGTGCAAGAGGAATAATCTGTGGTCTCACTCAGTTTACCAGTAAAAATCATATTGCTTTTGCTGCATTAGAATCTGTTTGTTTCCAAACCCGACAGATTTTGGATGCCATGAACCGTGACTGTGGAGTTCCCCTCACTCATTTGCAGGTAGATGGAGGAATGACCAACAACAAAATTCTTATGCAACTACAAGCAGACATTCTGCATATTCCAGTAATGAAGCCCTCTATGACTGAAACAACTGCACTGGGAGCTGCCATGGTTGCAGGAGCTGCAGAAGGGGTGGGAGTTTGGAGTCTTAAACCTGAGGATTTGTCAGTCATCATTATGGAACGGTTCGAGCCACAGATCAAGGTGACAGAAAGTGAAATTCGTTATGCTACGTGGAAGAAAGCTGTGACGAAGTCAATGGGCTGGGTTACAACTCAGTCTGAAAATGGTGATCCTACCATCTTCTCTAGTCTGCCCTTGGGCTTTTTTATAGTGAGTAGCATGATAATGTTAATTGGAGCAAGATATATCTCAGGTATACCATAATAATACCAAGATGGATTCCCAACACGTGAGCTTTTTACATAATGAAAGAATCCAGCAAGTCTGTCTCTTAATATGATGATGCTCTCATAGACTCTGATTTTATTTATAAACCACTTGCTGCATGACTTATGGGAACCCCAAAAGTAGACCTGTGGCTTGAAATAAATAAATTACAGTAAAAAACACTAGAAAATTTGTTGTTGTTGTTTTTTTTTAACAGGTTGGGCCAGCCACTCTGGGAGCTAACCCCCTCTATTTTCATAAAATCCTGCTCTGTGTCCTCTCAAATATAGGATAGTCAGATTCTGTGAAATCTTTCATTAAATATTTTCTAACACTTACGGAATAAGATTTGGTTCTCTGTGCTACACACACTTAATTAAAAGGTGTAACTAACTTGCTAAAACTGAGGGACTTGTTGTTATTGTTGTTTTTAGAAACCCCCCAAATCCTCTTTCATATACATTAAGGAGACCACAGTATCTTGCTGAATGTTTAATGGAAACATGAGTTCTTACAATAGGCATTTAGTATTCTCATAGCTTAGATATTGTCCTGGAAAATATTTGCCAAATTAAAATTCTTCAGACATTTTACGTGATCTCACTAATTATACTGATTTTCTGTGTAGAGCTTATAAGTAGAGGACTTTTCCTTTTTAAAAAATCTCTCCATTTTATTTACTTTATTTGGCATGTATAACATATATTCTTATATACTTCATATGGAGTAACCGGGTTATAAATTAAATGTATAAGAAAGGTAGTCTTAAATGTACCATTACATACATAAATATTTTAGGATAAACATTTGTATATAATTTTGGGTAGTGACTAAGCATATTATTTACCAGGAAAAACTTTTTCTTAAAGAGACAGTATTTAAAATTTAAGTGTATGTTTTATGATGACACACAAAGAAGTATCTTATGATTTCAACTATATTTCTTACACATTACCTTTTTATTTAATTGCCTTAGCTGGATATATGCTGTAGGAAAAAAAAAACTGTGGAATACTATCGTAAATATTATTTTCAAACAGAAAGAAAAGAATTGACTGCTCAAATAAAAATAGTATTATAATATGGATTTTAAACATATGTAAAAGAAAAACAAAAATAGCAACAAAATTGGAAGTGGAAAAATGGCAGTGTAATATTGTAAGGTTCACATACCATATGGAAAGTGGTATAACATCATTTGAAGTTATACTGATAATTAAAGATGCATATTCTACATCCTAAAATAATGCAACAAAAAGGTATAATTAATAAGCAAGTTAAGCACATAAGCTAGAACTATAAAAATATTCAGTTGATCCAAAAGAAGGCAGAAAAGAGATGAAAAAGGATAAAAAAATAGAAAACAATACAGGAAAATATATTTAAACCTAACCATACCAATAAGCATATTAATATAAATAAATACCTCGATTAAAAAGAAAGATTATCATATTAGATAAAAAAGAAAGACTCAAATATACACTGCCTCCAAGAAACACATTTTAGATATAAAGAAAAAATAGTTAAGAAACAGGATAAAAAAAAATTACCGTGCTGTTAATCAAAAGAAAGAGTGACTATATTAATATCAGAAAGTAAATTTTATAGCAAGTAATGTTACCAGTGATAAGGTCACTTGCAATGATAAAGGGGTCAGTTCATCAAGGAGACATAACAATCCTAAATATATATCCTAATAACAGAGCTTCAAAATACGTAAAGCAATATCTGATAGAACAGAAAGGAAAAGCAAGCCTACAATTACAGTGGGAGATTCCAACATCTCTTCCTCAACATTTGCTAGAACAAGTAGACATTTAATAAGACAGAGAAGATTTGAACAATATTATCAAACAACTGGATTAACATTCATAGAACATACCGCCCAACAATAGAATACATACTCTTTTCAAGTTCATATGAAACATTTGCCAATAGAGACCTCACTTAGGCCATTAACTAAGTCTTAATGAATTTAAAAGAATTTTATGCAAAGATGCTGTCTGAACACATTGAAATTATAAATCAGTTAAAAAATATTTCTAATTGATTTATAATTCCAATGTGTTCAGAGAGCATATTACTCAGCCATCAAAAAAAAATGAAATCTTGTCGTTTGCAACAACATGGATGGAACTAGAGGGTATTATGCTAAGTGAAATAAGTCAATCAGAGAAAGACAATTATCATATGATTTCACTCATGTGGAACTTAAGAAATAAAACAGAGAAGCATAGAGAAAGGGAGGGAAAAATAAAACAAGACATAATCAGACAGGGGGACAAACCATAAGAGACTCTTAACCATAGGAAACAAACAGGGTTGCTGGAGGGGAAGAGGGTGAGGGGATGGGGTAACTGGGTGATGGACATTAAGGAGCACATGTGATGTAATGAGCATTGGGTGTTATATACAACTGATGGATCATTGAACTCTACCTCTGAAACTAATAATACACTATATGTTAATTAATTGAATTTAAATTAAAAAAAGATTTCTAGAAATTCTCCAAATACTTGGAAACTAAATAACAAACTTTTAAATAATCCCTGAGTTTAAAGAGAGAAAGAGGGAAAACAAAATATTTGGAACACAATGAAAATAAAAACACAACATATCAAATTTATGCTAAAGCAGTACTTAGGGAGACATTTATAGGTCTAAAAACCTCTATTAGAAGAGAGAAAAGGTTTAAAATTAATGATCTCAGCTTCTATCTTAAGAAACTGGAAATAGAATATAAATTAAATACAAAGTAGGTAGGAAAAAAAAAGATTAGAGTAATAATCAATGATATAGAAAATAGCAAAACTCAAAATAACCAAAAGTTGGTTCTTTTAGAATATCAACAAAATAATATATATATCACGACAAAGTTAGGGGATTATAAAGCCAAAATAATGAATCAGTGCAATTAGAAAACTCAATGTACTTCACCATATTAACAAAGAAAAATCACATGAGACACAACTACCCACTGGTTAGAATGCCTAAAATTAAAAAGATAACCACAGCAAGTGTTGGTAAAGATATAGAACCTGAATTTCTCATATGAGTCTGCAGAGATGTAAAATGGTGCAAATATTTTAGAAAATAGTTTAACAGTTTTTTTAAATTAAATATACATCTATCATATTATCCTAGGTATTTACCCAGGAGACATGAAAACATATGTTCATACAAAGATTTGTTCATATCCCTTTACCTGTTATAGCCAAAAACTGGGCACAACTCAAGTGTCCACCAACAGGTGAATGAATAAATAAACCATGGTATATCCACACAATGGAATACTACCCAACAACTCTTCACACACACTATAATATAGATGAATTTCAAAATAATTAAGCTGAGTGAAATAAGCCAGACAAAAAAAAGTATATACATAGTGTTCGATTCCATTTATATACAATTCTAGAAAATGCAAGCTATTGAATAATGACAGAAAGCAGTTCACTGGGCTGCCTGGGAAAAGGGGGGATGAGGAGTTGGCAGGAAAGTATATGAAGCATGATTACAAAGGGGCACAAAGAAAATTTGTGCAGTGGGGAGATGGATATGTTCATTATATTAATTATGGTGATGGTTTCAAGGGTGAATATATATGTCAAAATTAATCAAACTGAACACTTTATGTGCAATTTTTTATGTCAATTATAACTCAATAAAACATTTTAGAAAGAGAAAAAAATTTATCTTCAAATTCAGAAGGAATATAACCAAAGTTTGTTCAAGTAAGTTAATCTTTGCTCTTCTCTATTATGCATATTGATGTAGCCTCACTGAGTCTACAGTCTGTTAACACGGGGTGTGCCAGTTTCTATCTCTAGAAGGTCTGTGAGCTTTATTCGAAGTCATTTGTGTGATTGGGCTGGAGAAGTACATGATAATGTCTAGTGTCATTTAAAACAAATTAATTTCCCATTTCATTTATCTGGCCATAATTCTCAGTCTGGGACCCATTGCAAATGACCTTATAAAGAGTCACAAACAAAAATATCATAAGAAAATAAGGCTAAAAGTTCTCAAATTCAGTGTCTCATTCTCACCTTTTCAATATTATAATCCTGTGATTATCAGCTTTCCTTTTTTTATATCTTTGCCTTTATAAGTCTCATTTTCATAATTTAACTTATGTGGTATTGGTAAATTACAGTACTTTGCCCCAAGGCTATAAAGGAGCTTCTGTATATTCTATCATAAAATTAGCTAATTAATAATTTCTCTATATTGCCACTAAGCAGAACTACATAGTTAAATTATGATGATCAGTTCTCCTTGCATACATGTTATGAAACAGCAAGTCATCATTTAATGTCAGGCGTATGTGTGAGTGAGAGAGCATGAGCTCAAACACTAACCAGGAGAATGAAAAGAATTTATTTCTAATACTATTTTCCAAAGATTACAGTTTGTGAGTTAAAGTAAGCCATGCAGGTCAGAGGTGCAGAGTAAGTATGGAGAAAGAGAAAGAAGAAGAAACAAAGAAGGCCCTGAGAGGAAAGGAATGTTAAAAGTATCCAAAGAGAAACAAGCTGTACTATTAAGTCTAATTAAAGACACCCTATGTAGTATCCACGTAGAAGCAGCACTAAACAGCTAAATCATTTCTAGCTTAGCTCTAGGACAGGCAACTATATATATCAGACTTAGAAGGATAAGCAACTTTCCCTCCTCGCCCCATAGAGAATTCTAAATTATTATCTGTTTGTGCCTAATTTCTGGTGCTTATATTATCTCTTTGATATTAATATCCATAATCTTACAGGAAAGCGATTGTTTCCCTCACTGGTAAGCCCTGGTTCTCAATGCCTAAGTATAAATGCTACATTAAACAATCCCCATTTAGGTGGAACATTATGCATCAACTCTATGACTGTTAGATATGGAAAATTTGTTTCCATGCCCTTTTTTTTTTTAATCATATGAACTAATAAGATCCCCTAGTGTAATCTTCCAGCAAAGTCTGGAGTAAATACAATATAATCTCAGTCAGTCACCTACTTTAACCTTCCACTAAAATGACAGCTCTCTAGTCTATTCTGATTGTTTCAATCAAAACAAAATGAATAAACTTAATAAACTTAATGTTTAAATATTCCCCCAGAGTTTCCATTAACAACCTTTACAGCCCAATTTATTTGAGCCTTGGAGAAATTGCATGTGATCCTTGTCCTCTATGTGTTTAGCATATATTACAGTTCATTATCATTTCAGCCCTCAACAAACTGATTTATTTTACAAAAAGAAAAGAAGAACTTGACCTCTGGTGGGAAAAAAGTGCAGAGTGATAAGACTGTGTTAATCTTTTATTAAACTATGAAATTCATTTTATTGTAAGCTATCCACAAATCTTTCTTATATTCAGTTATTAAAATATGTTTTTCAAGTGTCATAGGAAATCCAAGTTTGGAAAACATTTACAAAGCCCAAAATAGTACAGAGACACTTAGTATATGTCTAGACTAGTAGCTTCAAAAATGAGGTAGGCAAAACCAGGACAAAAATGTTCTAGTGATCACAAATAAGGATAACTGATTGGTCTAGGTTTTTCTCTGAACTGAGGTAGGTGTACTACTTAAGCGCACCTTCCTGGTGCCACCTTCATGTGGATTTAGCTAAGTGACCAGAGCAGAGGATGGGAAGACATTCTGGAGAAGGAAGCTGTGATTAGGTTCTCTCTCTCTCTTTGTGGTTATAATTTTTGTCTGGCCTCAAGTGTATTTCACTGAATAAACTAATCACTTCTCCCTAACTCTATTTCAATAGGCCATGGGTATCTACTATCAGCTCAGTTTCACAAAAGAACATTGAGGAAAAAACAAGAAAATCACCTTCCTAATCCAAAAAAAGATATAGTTTTAAATTTTAAGAGAAGATTCATCTGGGGAATATGATTACTTGCATAGAATTTAGTATTTTTGAAAAAGAATGTTTTCAAAGAAAACCCCAAGATGACTTTGACAATATTAGAAGAGCCCGGAGTTGGAAAGGGCTTGAGAGACCATCTAGTCCAACATCGTCTAATACAAAGAAGTGAAAACTGTAAAGCATAAACATGTTGGGAGCAAAATTAATATCTAAGTTTTTATATTCTAATGTTCCTTTAGCTTCACTCAACTGATAGAGCTTTTCTTGGACTTTGTCTACCTCAAACAACTCTGACTTTTAACAAGATGTACTTTACTTTAACAAGCAAAGGGGATAATTTGTGAATTTTTTATGAAAGTTAAGAGTTAAGAGTTGGTGTACACTCACACATTCATACATGCAGACAATTTTTATGGCCACTTAAACTAGGCACATCCTAGAAGATTCTGAACTACAATGAAACCATTCTCTATTCTCCTGTGATTTTCTATTCCTGAAAAATATAATGTTTATAGACTCTTTGGGGAGCCATTTCCTTAGTCATAAAGCACAACAGAAATTTAGGGGTACACTAGAAGCTGTACCATTCTTTTCTAGATACAAATCTTGCTACTCACCTCCAATAACAATGATAACCTTTCAGACTTACTCAGTGGATGCCTTCATTTCAGGGAGAGATACAAATTTCTTTCTCCTCCTCCTCTTCCTTCCATTCTTTGTCCTCCTCTTTGTCTTTTTCTTTTTCCTGAAACAGATCCATTGAGTCCTATCATATGGTATTTACTACTCATATTCACAAACATCAAAAGGACGTCAATCTGTTTAACATCCTGCAGATGAATGTGCGCTAAAAAGTGGCATTGGCAATCGGGCACTTGCTGCCCACTGGGCACCAAGCAGCGATGTGCTAAAGATCTGGCGTGTTGTTCCATAGAGAAGAATGACATTCATTACAATTGTATCAAAAACAAATTATATACCAAATGTTTGCCTCAGTAAGTACTTGGACGATCATTTATCTATCTTTCATTCATCCCCTCACAGCTTCTGTGTGCAGCTCTATCACTGTCAATACTTTGCCTGTTTATGGGTATGCTCCTCTCCCATTGCTTTGTGTGACTTCACTACAATGTCACCTACTTATACCAGTCCCGATGTATACAATGAGAATCATGCTATGCCTACAAATAAGAAGAACATGGATGAAAAGAGTATAAATGTTTTACAAACTAGTTTCTGTAGCATCTCATGATGTCTCATTTTTGCCATGTAATTGATAGATACTATTGGAGAACTGAGGCATTTACTTCTCACTTTCCAGATGTAGAGACTGCTACAAGAAGGTAACCTAAGACTTAGAAAAATAGAACTTCAAATTTAAAACAGATTTCTAATGGATTTCAGCTAGAAATTAGAGATCTTATATGTCAGGCCCCTTATTTCAAATACTTAGAAGCCAGGGTCCAAAGGAGATGATGGGCCAAGGTCTCAGGGCTAGGTTGTACCTGGAAATGCTGGGATTAGAACCTAGAGGAACTTTATTCTACACCATACACCAAGTATTCTTTGAAGATTTCAATTTTAAGAATAATATTTAGATATTTAGTGGGAGCATGGGATTTTTTTCCCTTCAACATTCAAAATCGTTTTTAGTCCAAGGTAGGGGTCTTAGGGGAACTGAATATAAAATGTCTGTTCTCTAAAGCTACACTTGCAGTGAGCACAGCATAATGTATAGACTTGTAGAATGACTATGTTATACCCCTGGAACTAACTGTGTGTCAACTATACTTGAGTTAAAAAAAAAAGAAAAAAAAATTTAGAAAATGAGACAAAATTAAAAAATGAAGAAAAAAGAAAAGAAGCTTTAATATGCATATCAATGATAATTGTTCAATTTAGTTCAATAATTTAACTAGACAACAAAATAAAACAAAATGTCTCCTCTCTGTTTCTTCCCCTTCATTCACTCCTTCAGTTCAGGTGCTTGATGTACTATAGTAACCTAACTTCTGTCCCACGTCTCAGATTTATCCTCTACATTTCCACCATGGTTCTCCCTCCCTTCCAGTTCCATCCCCTTTCCATCTCTGTCTCTCTCTGATTTTATTTTATTTATTTATTTATTTTTATTTTTTGTTTATTTATTTTTTTTCCAGCACCGCAGATCTGGCTTGGAAAGTACCCAAGGGAGTCCTGGGGTCTTATCTCCACGCAGAAGCTTACAGGCCTTTCAGCTGTAGGAGCTGTTCAGAGGCACGATGGGAAAAGGAGGTGCCTATCTCCGGGTCCTCAATCTCTCAAAGCCCTCTTAGTTGCTCCTATGAACGTTTCTTGAGCATCTTCCTCTAGTCGTTGCTCAAAATGAGAGAGTATTTATGGGCTCTGACCTTTTGATGTTGCCACAGATGTTCTTAATAATTGCAGATCTGGATGGTCAAGGCAATAATTCGAACCTCCAGGAGATGGTGTTCTCAGGATCTGCCCGACCTTGTTCATTCCCTGCTCTTACCTGATTTTCAGCTGTTTTCCTTTTGTCATCTCCGTGATGAGAGCCTTTTCCGGACATTTGAATCCTCTCATTACAGAGGCGTTCTGGTGGTTCTGAGGAGGCGCGGAAGGAGGGTCATCCTTCTTGCTGGGTGTGTGGGCGGACCGGACTCTGGGCCAGTGCCCGAGTGGGTCTGGAACTCCAAGCCCTCAGCTGGGTGCTGCCTGGTGGCTCTTAGCCTGCAGGACCCACGTGGCGACCTCTGCAGCCAACAGGGTTACTCAGGCGCCATCGTGTGGGCTCAGTCCAGACACAGCCCTACCTCTTTCTTGAAAAGAGACATATGATCATTTTATGTTACAGCTTTAAAGTTTGGGCTAATTTCACCATTTCCCAGATAAGCTAATTAGCATAGCATTTCAGCTCCATGTATGTGTAGTCAGCCTTTGACTTCTTTTTTTTTTTAATAAGATTTTTATTTCTTTATCTGAGAAAGAGAGTGCAAGCACAAGCAGGTGGAGGGGCAGAAGGAGAGGGAGAGGCAGGCTCCCTGCTGAGCAGGGAGCCCCATGCGGGCTCCATCCCAGGACCCTGGGATCATGACCTGAGCCCAAGGCAAACACTTAACTGACTGAGCCACCCAGGCACCCCTTCGACCTATTCTTCTAGGTTCACTTCACCCACTGTTTCACCACCAACCTGGCCTCCACCACACCTTCCAGGTTGTCTGGTCCTCTAATAAAATATCTGAGTGCCTGATGATCTCTTATTGCAGCTCAGCTCCCATGACTGAAAGTCGTGTGATCTTTTCACTCACCATGCAGCTAACTCTTCCTGGAAGTTGTCAAATTAAAGAGAAGTCACTTTTTCTAGGGAGCCAAAACTAGAGACATAAAATGAGACTTTGTTGATGGTATTTTCCCTTTCATAGGATAAACATCATTCTTTCATCCTAAAAAGTAAATGCTATCTTTGTTATTTAGGGGTGAATAAGTGGGATTCTTGGGAAGATTTGAAGATTTGTAAAGTTTGATCACTAACCTGTTTTAGAAATCAGTTATTGTATTATAGTTTTTCAAAAACTTTTCAATACCAAGTTACTTCAGTTTTCAATATTTCTCACTCTTTGTGCTGCTTTTCATTAATTCTTTACACTTAACCCTACTACATTACTCTAAAGATAACTCTAACCACATCAGTTAGATTAATCAAATATTTTTATTTTTTTAAAAAAAGTTTTTGCATCCAGTCTGTAATGCCCACAATGCCCACCATTTATTCCAAAATCAGGATTTTTTTTCTTGTATCTTTTTCTCTTCTTATTAGATTGATGCTTATGGCAGTAGAGAGTAGTCAATTCATTTATGAGTTCCCTTTTCTAGTCTTTAGTTTCTCACTGATCATGATAAAAGCTTCTGAAGAAAGAGGGTTTAGCCTCACAGTAATAATCCCTCATAAAAATCAAATTGCCAGGCTTACTTTGGGTATATAATTCAGCTAATCAATGAATCAATCCATAATACTCATTAAATTCTCCCTTATGTGAGTCACCATGGGAAATATAAAAGTGGAGACTACATGGTGCCTGCTTTCTAGGACTTTATAATCTAGTAGTGGCAATGCATCATATACATAAATGACCTTGAAGTAAGCCGGTATTTGAAAAGTACTATTTAGTGAATGAATGAAAGAATGCATGTGTAAATGAGTGGATTGCATATGCAGTAAGTAAAACAGAGGTAAAGGACACCTGTATCTGGATTTAGAAGAAAAATATTATAATGGCAGAACCAGATTCCTAAGATGTGAACAAGATTTCTAAGATGGATAGGGTATCAATTGATAAAGTTGGGGAGATGAAAATAAACTTAGCTGTAGGAAATGATATGAGCAATAGCATCAGAGACAAGTTCTATCATTTAAGCTTATCAGCTTAAACAGAGCAGACGATGTTGGAAGGAAGTGGGTGGTAAAAATTGGAGCCAGATTTTGAAGAATCTTGAATGTCAGCCTAAGAACATAGGTCTTATTTTTTCCTATAGGGACCAGAGCTCCATGAAAGGTTTATGCTGAGGTGAGTAACATGATAAAAAATCTCATGTCTGTGCCTCTTTGACAGCCAGTTTCATTATTAAGAGAAGAGAGCATGGAGCAACAGTAAGAGCATAACTTGCTTGAGATCTGGGCTCCACCATTTAATGTGTGACCTCTGCTAAGTTACTTAACCTGTCTGTGCCTCAGTTTCTTCAATTCTAAAATAAAGATGATGAGTTAGATAGCAATGATGATGATAACGATAATTATAAGAAATAAATGGATCAACTGAGGTGCAAATGAGTTAATGTATGTAAAGTGCTTAGGTTAATACCTTGCTATTATTACTGCCATTACTGTAAAGACAGAAGAGTTGAGTGATTCTTCACTTTCTATACTTTTAAAATTGAATCTCAGAAGAGTCACTAAAAAAGAGAAAGAATAATCACAGACCAGTACAGGTTTAATTACTGTATAAGCATGGCTTATAAACTAAGACATTATTTGGTAACCTGGATGATAGTCCTATTTATCCCTTGTGTGATTAAGAGGATGTGAAAAGTATAACTAAAGAGTGGAAAGAGAATGTTAATCAGCTTTTTTCTGGACTATAGAAACACATTTTAAAAACATTCTTACATTGGATTTGATAAGGATTTCTTGGATATAATACCAAAAGCACAGGCAACAGAAGAAAAATAGGTTTATTGGGCTTTATCAAAAGTAAAAACTTTTGTGCAACAAAAGACACTATTAAGAGAGTGAAAAGGCAATGCACAGAATGAAAGGAAATATTTGCAAATAATACGTGATAAGGGATTAATATCCACAACACATAAATAAATGCTGCTACTCAGTAACTAACAACAAAAAAACCAACCCAATAAAAAAAATGGGTTTAATAGACATTTCTCCAAAGAAGATACATAAAGGCCATTAAGCACATGAAAAGATACTCAACATCACTAGTCATTAAGGAAATGAAAATCAAAACCACAAAAAGATAACATTTCATACCCATTAGGATGGCTATTATCAAAAGAAAGAAAAAGAAGAAAAACAGAAAGGAAGACACAAAGACAAAGAAAGAAGGGAGAGAGGGAGGGAAAGGAAGGAAGGGAAAGGAAAGGGGGAAAAGGGTTGGCAAAGACGCAAAGAAATTGGGACTCTTGTGCACTGCTGGTGGGAATGCAAAATGGTGCAGCCACTATGGAAGACAGTATGATGCTTCCTCAAAACATTAAACTTAGAGTTACCATATAATCTACCAATGCCACTTCTAGGTATATACCCTAAAGAATTGAAAGCAGAGACTCAAACCGATACGTGTACACCAATGTTCATAGCAGCAATAGTCACAGTAGCCAAAGGTAGAAATAGTCCAAATGCCCATTGACAGATAAATGGATGAACAAAATATGGCATGTACAGAGAGAATATTATTCAGCCATAAAAAGAGATGAAATTCTGAAACACGCTACAATATAGCTGAACCCTGAAGATATCATGCTAAGTGAAATAAGTTAGAGACAAATATTATGTGATTCTACTTATGAGGTACTAGAATAGTCAAACTCCTAGAGACAGTAGAAAAGTGATTACTAGGGGCTCAGGAAAGGGAGTAATGAACAGTTATTGTTTAATGGATCCAGAGTTTCAGTTTGGGATGATGAGAAAGTTCTGGAGATAGACAATAGTGACAGTTGTACGACAATGTAAATGTACTTAATGCCACTGAATTGTACACTTAAAAATGGTTAAAATGGTAATTTTTATGTTATGTATATTTTACCACAATTTAAAAAATTAGTCCACATGAAACTCTTTCTCTTCTTCTATGTTATATTGGCATACTAGTTTAATTGCATTGATATGAAAGTATCATTGATTATGAACAATCAGAAAACAAAAGAGGAAGATTGAATGATCCATGATAGAATTCTTATTAAAATGTCCCAAGGGGCGCCTGGGTGGCTCAGATGGTTAAGCATCTGCCTTCGGCTCAGGTCATGATCCCATGGTCCTGGGATCAAGCCCCGCATCAGGCTCCCTGCTCTGCAGGAAGCCTGCTTCTCCCTCTCCTGCTCTCCCTGCTTGTGTTCTCTCTCTGGCTGTCTCTCTCTCTGTCAAATAAATAAAATAAATAAAATAAAATAAAATAAATAAAATAAAATAAAATAAAATAAATAAAAATAAAAATAAAAATAAAATAAAATGTCCCAAAAGAGGGGCATTTGGGCGACTCAGTTGGTTAAGCATCCAACTCTTGATTTCGGCTCAGGTCATGATTTCAGGTTTGTGAGATTGAGCTTCGCATTGGGCTTGCTTAAGATTCTCTCTCCCTCTCCTTCTGTCCTACCCCCCTCCTCTCCCTCTCTAAAAAAAAAAAAAAAAAAGTCTTAGGACATAGGGTTTATCTTGCTAGTTCAATTATTCTTGTCTTCTTTTCAAGGAAAACATATCCTAATAATGAAGAACTTGCTGACATAGACTCTCTAAAGTTGGTTACTTTGTTTGCCTTATTATCCAATTTGAAAATAGTTCCAAATTTCAGTATTCTCTGCATAATAAACCTGAAATAATATGCATTTTAGTTTCCAGCACCTTTAAGACTCTGTAGAGGGATCTTTCACACAGAGATCTATAAGTCCTTCCCCCGACCCTTTTCTGCTCCCTTTCTCACATCTCCTGAACAAAGTGGCCTGACCCCAGTTTGGCTCTGAAATTTTTGCTTTGTAAAGATATCCATCTGTTCCTTTCATTGTCTTCCTAGTCATATCTGACCGGGTTTGGGATGTCCAAATACATTTCTGTTATTGTCAAAACTACAGAGCCAAGAACTTTTTGGACAAGTAAACTGCACTATAAGCTATTGCCTTATGTGTCCTCAAAAGAATTGCCTTTGCCTGAATCTGGAACCTTTATTACTAGAGAGAATGTGGAATACTCAGCAGGAAAAAATGTATTTGGTATTACACCTGCTATTAAAAAGAATTTTAAAGATGAATACTAAGCAATGGAAAATAAAACATATCAAATGTCCAACAAATTGTGGCATTTTAAACTTGACTGTTCCTAATGGGCTAGTATTTTAGAGGTTATTATGTTTCCTGAATGTTTTTAACAGAATATATAAACTAAACGGAAAGGTATAATTCCTGTTTATTCTCTTCTAGGGTAAAATTCACAGGGCTAATTAAAAAATGCAGCAGAAAAATTTGTTGAGCTGGAGGTTCTTTGATTTTTTTTTTTAATGAATAAGCATGGACATGAATGTTATTGTTTCCATTCCCAGAGATTTTCTGGTCAGTCTTGAAGTATAACTTGATTCTGAGTTGCTACCACTGAATAAAGAAGCATAGAAGTTCATTTTTTGGTAGGTCTTCTATTTTCATAAATAGAAAATTCCACAGGTTTTCTGATAAATCCATATAACTACAGGATAGAAAACTTAGTAGCACTTAGTCATAGTGCTACTATGACTTAGCACTTAGATAGCGCTATGACATCACTAGATTCATTCATCATTGTCATTTACTGACTGTCCAGTATATGCCCATTATTGTGTCAGCTAAGTGATGGGAATCCAAAGATGAGTAAGATACTTTACCTTTGAAGAATGTACTCTTTCATGGTGTGAGCAAACAAATGTGCAAATGTGATAGCTATTTTCCCCTGACTACATTATACTGGAGATAAAACTAAAGGTAAGGTCATAATAAGTGTTATTTCTTAAAGGTGTCTTATAAAATGCCATCTTTCCAAGCAGTTAGCCTCTCATCATTGAGAGATGCTCCAACCTACACGCTGAGATCACTGTCTCAGAACAAAAACAATGAGGAGCATCCTATTCACAAGAATGCCATTTTCTTTGCTTCCTTTTCTTTACACAATCCTGCCTGTACCCTTTCCTCTGTAAGCAAGCGGTCTCGCCACCATCTGGGACTAGAACAGCCACATGTTTCTGTTCCTTTCCATATCCAAAGAACATTTAAAAATATCCATGCCAGAGCCCCATCATCAGAAATTTTATTTAATTTGTTAACTTTATTGTTGTTATTATTATTGTTGTTATTGTTATGGAAATGATTCTAGCCTGCAGCAGGTTTGAGAACTGCTATCCTAAGTGACTTCCAACTATAGTAAATTCCTTGACTTAACCAGCCAAGCCAGTATACAAACAACACTGCCTTTTGGGCCTCAAATTGTTGAAAGGACTCTTGGTTCTTGGTTTTTCCATTCCTTGCTTCTGGGCTCTGAAATTTCTTCTCAACAGAGCAGGAAAAGAGACTGAGGTGAGAAGCTTGGCCATCTCTCAAGTCTACTAAAACTCATTATCCCTATCTTGCCACAGTTTCTTGTACTCAGTAAGAGTAGTCCATCCCAAGTAGATACAAAGGCAGTTGCTCAGTTATTTGAGCAAATAAATCCAGATTTGGCTAAGTCAGAATTAGAATTCTATCATATGCAACAGAAAATATTCCTAGGTAGCATAACCTCCTTCCCAGGCTGAAATTTGGGCTACCTGTTCAGAGTTCCATAAAATGTGGCACACTCCTCTAGGAATGTACATTAAATTACATCTTAATTATGTGTTTGATTATTTCTTTTGCCTGCTAGACTACAAGCTTCTTTAAGGTAGGGGCTCCCTTCTTTCTTTTTTGTTCTCCTGTAGTAGAGTTTGGTAGAGAATAGGTGTTCAACTAAAAAAAGAAGAAAAAGAAGAAAAGAAAGAAAGAAAAAGCATGACGGATAAGTAAAAAATGAATTTTTCCTCATAATTAAATTTTTATATTATTTCTTTAGCAGAAATAATATCCAGAACTCTAAACTGGCACCAAAGAAACTCTGTTTTAATTTTTTTAAATCTACATAATATTACTGTTTCTCAGCACATCAACAACAGATCTTAAACACCACTTAGCTCTTCCATCCCCCTATGCCTTTCACCACATTCTAGAACTGAGTATCTGTCAGAAAGCTGGTGGTATTTTAAGTCAGGTATGAGACACAGTAAAAAAAAAAAAAAATCTAAGCCTAGAATTCCCCAGGCACTAAATTTTATCTACTGTAAAAAGTGTGTGTTCTGAAGAATTCAATCTACCACTGAATACATTTTGTTAGTCTTTCTTCATTGGAAGCTAAAGGGTCAATGAAATTACTCCAGCTATGGCTAGCTGTCAAACAGAAGAAATTTGATCATATGCTTTGTTTCATCTGTATTTATTTTTGTCTGAATTTCCTTTACTCAAGATGTAGTACATTTCCTAAATGACACACTTCGTGATTATACTAAAGAACAACTGTGTATGAAATACCATACAGGTTTCCCCCACGATCAGAAAGATCACTTTATACCAGTTTGCTTTAAAGAAAGTACTACTTTGGGGCGCCTGGGTGGCTCAGTCATTAAGCGTCTGCCTTCGGCTCAGGTCATGATCCCAGGGTACTGGGATCGAGCCCCGCATCGGGCTCCCTGCTCCGCGGGGGGCCTGCTTCTCCCTCTCCCACTCCCCCTGCTTGTATTCCCTCTCTCGCTGTGTCTCTCTGTGTCAAATAAATAAAATCTTTAAAAAAAAAAAAAAGAAAGAAAGAAAGTACTACTTTAATACCAGTATTTGCTAACAGACTCTGAAGAGCATTTTAGCTTTTATGAAATGGTAATTGCTTCTTTGGTTTATGTCATTTCAGCTTACAAAATGTTTTATAGGAATGTTCTACACTTTCAGATAGTGGGGGAAAACTGTTTTGGAAAAAAATCAATATTGACTAATAAAGATAGAGCTATTGAACAGTGGAACATTAGCCAGAGTCTTGTTTGCAATTTAAAATCCCAAAGTGTAAATTCTCTCATTATATAAACTAGAAAAAATCTTTGTGTGTCCGAAAATGTCATCACTCTTCTGAGGCGATCATGACAAGCTCTCAGAATGCCAGATGTATTAATATATGATGTGAACAATGAACTGAATAAATAGGGAAGCTGTGAAGATAATTCAAGGAGTCCATCCTTGTTCCAAATGAGCAGGAAATTCTAATATAATGAGTGTTAGACAATTTTAAGGTTAACTAAAAGTTTTCTTTATAACTTTTAGTAATTACATCTTAAATTTATCTTGGATTCACACTTCAGACTCCTGTCAAAAAGTTAAATTGAAAACAAATATACTCTTGTAATAATTTAAGTCTCAAGTAAAGTAAAATATCCATATACCAGCTAGCCAATTTTTTGGTTATAACTGCTTTATTAAAATTGATAGACCAACAGATGATTTTTTAGTCTTTTTCTGTCATTCCCTTTCTTTCTTTTTTTTTTCCCCCAAAGCAATGGACTGGATTACTTTTATAGTAAGGCAAAAATCTAGCAAAAAAAATTATGGAAGGAAAAAGGTATTATAAACTTTGGATATGTGAAGTGGACAAAGAGATTAGACCCATCCTAAAGGTTTTAGTCCTTAGCATGATCTTCCTGCAGTGCTTTCTAATTATTATTATGTTATGTTAATCACCATACGTTACATCATTAGTTTTTGATGTAGTGTTCCATGATTCATTGTTTGCGTATAACACCCAGTGCTCCATTCAGTACATGCCCTCTTTAATACCCATCACCAGGCTAGCCCATCCTCCCACCCCCTTCCCCTCTAGAACCCTCAGTTTGTTTTTCAGAGTCCATCGTTTCTCATGGTTCGTCTCCCCCTCCGATTTCCCCCCCTTCATTCTTCCCCTCCTGCTATCTTCTTCTTTTTCTTCTTCTTTTTTTTTAAATATATATTGTATTATTTGTTTCAGAGGTACAGATCTGTGATTCAACAGGCTTGCACAATTCACAGCACTCATCATAGCACATACCCTCCCCAATATCTATCACCCAGCCACCCCATCCCTCCCACCCCCCACCACTCCAGCAACCCTCAGTTTGTTTCCTGAGATTAAGAATTCCTCATATCAGTGAGGTCATATGATACATGTCTTTCTCTGATTGACCTATTTCACTCAGTATAACACCCTCCAGTTCCATCCACGTCGTTGCAAATGGCAAGATTTCATTCTTTTTGATGGCTGCATAATATTCCTTTGTATATATATACCACTTCTTCTTTATCCATTCATCTGTCGATGGACATCTTGGCTCTTTCCACAGTTTGGCTATTGTGGACATTGCCTTGCAGTGCTTTCTATCTGCCTCAGTCAAGGGTGTCACTAGCCAGTCTTGGACTCCAGAAACCTGGCAGTCCTATTTGACATGTCTCTCCCACATAGCTCATTGCTATCTAGAGCATGTCCATATTCTCACAAAATCCTACCAATCTTAGATCATAAACATTTCTTAAATCCATTCACATTTGTCCAGCTCTGCTACTAACCCTAGTTCAAACTGCCACTGTTTCTCATCAGATGTATTTACTAGCATCCTAACTCTGCTCTTCTTATCCTTCCTGGTCTCCAGGTTCTTCTGCACTTTAGAACCAGAGTGATTTGTATGTTAAAGTGCAAATTTAATCATGTCTTTCATCTTCTTTTGCACTATTCTTAGGATAAATACCAAAACCTTCAACATGAGCTTCTCGGCTCCATGTGGTCTGGTCCTGCCTCATGTCCCACCAAGGCCCCCTCATTCTCTGTGCTCTAGACACATGATCTTACTTTAATTTCTGGAACACATGATCTTATTTTAATGGCATTTGTCTATAGTGAATCTATATCTAGCACAGCACCTGGCATAGGGTAGAGGTAATAAATATCTTGATGAATGCACAGGATGAATGAATGAATGAATGCAGGAACGAATGAAGTATAATGTTGCAGGATAATGTCATACTGAGCAGATATGTAGTTCTAGAACTTCTGCTCTGTCATGCATAATACATATTTTGTTTTCTTCACAAATAAACCACTGTCAACACTATTGCATAATATGTAAAGAATAAAGGTTATAACTCAAAGAATTAGTTTTTTCCTTGATTTCCATGAAGAGATATTCACCTGCACTATGATTGGGAATACAAAGGCTACTTTATTTATCATATACATTAATTAAAATATCATTCATTCATAGTTTTAACCCACAGAAAATATCTTATGAAGATGTTAAATAATAAATTCATACACACAGAAAAACTCACATTTTGACTGAGAAAGGCACAGATGCTTTTCAGAGTAAAAATAACTTCAACAGCAATTTCTTTGAAAGAATACAATTTTAAAATAGAAGTGTGGTTCAGGTTATTTTCTGAATGGGGTTGCTGAATTGATTCTGAACTGGGAGTTGTAATCTAATCAGGTCAATCTAGCCTATGACTCAGCAGATAGAAACTCAGTTGTGTGGAGGAGGGAAAATTAGGAGAAGATTAATATTTACTATGAAGTACACAATGTAATGAGGATTTAATAAATACTCTCTCTTAATCCTTACAACAACCTGGAGGGTTACCTGCCATTTTCTCCAGTTTACTGCTAGGAAACAGAGCCTGGGAGGTTACACAGATATTAAAGGGCACATGTAGTATTTGTCTGACTCCAAAGCCATCTCTTGATTTCTTGTGATTAATTGCAGAGCTCCCCTTCTTATTATTCCTCCTCAGTGACCACCACAGACCCTTCTTACCTTCTGGGATTATTTTTCTATATAGATTTCCAAGTGAATGAACTCCTGATACTCCAACAGTTACTATTGTTACTCCAAGTTACTCCTCACTCTAGTTATGAAATTTACTTTAGTGCTGTCTTGATGGCTTCATTATTTTCATTTCTACCATTCTCTGTATGAGAAGATTCATTAAAGATCAATCATTGGCTTAAAACTCTTTTTTCCTTTTGACAATTTATCTGAATAGAAAATGTTGAAATTTGAGGATCCTGGTTTCATCAAATGCATTTGTCACAAAAATATTCCTGTATATCTTCAGTGACCTTTTAATTATAGGTTTAATATAACCTCTCTCTAAAGGCTGTATGTTAAAGGCTCATTTCTGGGATACTCACTAAGTTTCCTGTATTCTAATCAGACTTCTCACACTGTATTATAAATTCTAAAGGTAATCATTTTAAAACCAAAAGCTTATAATAACAAATATTTGGACAAAGAATAAAATGTTCTGATGTCTTCTAAACAGTGTAGATTATCAGACTCACAGATTTTGGTTTAATGTTATAAAATCAAAGTCAATCACAGAGATGATTGGCTGGATTTTTAATTTTCATATGACTTGTCTCTAATTTCTAAGGCAACCCTGTTTGAATTAACCAATTAAGATGCAGGCTTCAGTTTTATATTGCCAGTAACTTGCTAAGCATTTCATTGCCAGCTGTCTTTCTTTCTGTCTTTTCTGTAAGACAGGAAAAAAAAAAAAAGTACTTGTTTTTTCATGAAGGTTTTAGTCCAAAAAATGACTTTTACATTTTTGTAAAAATGGTACATGTCACAGGAAACAAAAAAACTCCATTTGACAAAGTACAGCATCCTATAGGGATAGAAGGTACATGCCTCAATATCATAAAAGCCATCTATGAAAAACCCACAGTGAATATCATTCTCAATGGGGAAAAACTGAGAGCTTTTCCGCTAAGGTCAGGAACACAGCAGGGATGTCCACTATCACCACTGCTGTTCAACATAGTACTAGAAGCCCTAGTAGCCTCAGCAATCAGACAATAAAAAGAAATAAAAGGCATCCAAATCAGCAAAGAAGTAGTCAAACTCCCACTCTTTGCAGATGACATGATACTCTATGTGAAAACCCCAAATACTCCACCCCAAAATTCCTAGAACTCATACAGGAATTCAGTAAAGTGGCAGGATATAAAATCAATGCACAGAAATCAGTTGCATTTCTATACACCAACAAGACAGAAGAAAAAGAAATTAAGGAGTCGATCCCATTTACTATTGCACCCAAAACCGTAAGATACCTAAGAATAAACCTAATCAAAGAGCCAAAGGATCTGTACTCAGAAAACTATAGAATACTCATGAAAGAAATTGAGGAAGACACAAAGAAATGGAAAAATGTTCCATGCTCATGGACTGAAAAAACAAATATTGTGAAAATGTCTGTGCTACCTAGAGCAATCTACACATTTAAGGCAATCCCCCAAAATATCATCAACTTTTTTCACAGAACTGGAACAAATAATCCTAAAATTTGTATGGAACCAGAAAAGATCCCAAATATCCAAAGGAATGTTAAAAAAGAAAAGCAAAGCTGGTGGCATCACAATTCCAGACTTCCAGCTCTATTACAAAGCTGTCATCATCAAGACAGTATGGTACTGGCACAACAACAGACACATAGATCAATGGAACAGAATAGAGAACCCAGAAATGGACCCTCAACTCTATGGTCAACTAATCTTTGACAAAGCAGGAAAGAATGTCCAATGGGAAAAAACAGTCTCTTCAACAAATGGTGTTGGGAAAATTGGACAGCCACATGCAGAAGAATGAAACTGGACCATTTCCTTACACCACACACAAAAATAGACTCAGAATGGATAAAAGACCTAAATGTGAGACAGGAATCCAGCAAAATCCTAGAGGAGATCACAGGCAGCAACTTCTTTGACCTCAGCCGAAGCAACTTCTTGCTAGACACATCTCCAAAGTCAAGGGAAGCAAGGGCAAAAATGAACTATTGGGACTTCATCAAGATAAAAAGCTTTTGCACAGCAAAGGAAACAGTCAACAAAACTAAAAGACAACTAAAAGAGTGGGAGAAGATATTTCCAAATGACATATCAGATAAAGGGCTAGTATCCAAAATCTATAAAGAACTTATCAAACTCAACACTCAGAGAACAAATAATCCAATCAAGAAATGGGCAGAAGACATGAACAGACATTTCTCCAAAGAAGACATCCAAATGGCCAACAGATACATGAAAAAGTGCTCAACATCACTTGGCATCAGGGAAATACAAATCAAAACCACAATGAAATACCACCTCACACCAGTCAGAATGGCTAAAATTAACAAGTCAGGAAGCAAGAGAAGTTGGAGAGGATGCAGAGAAAGGGGAACCCTCCTACACTGTTGGTGGGAATGCAAGCTGGTGCAGCCACTCTGGAAAACAGTATGGAGGTTCCTCAAAAAGTTGACCCAGAAATTGCACTACTGAGTATTTGCTCCAAAGATATCAAGATATCAAGATTTGATCCGAAGGGGCACCTGCTCCCTGTTTATAGCAGCATTGTCCACAGTAGCCAAACTATGGAAAGAGCCCAGGTGTCCATCGACAGATGAATGGATAAAGAAGACATGATACACACACACACACACACACACACACACACACACACACACACACACAGAGGAATATTACACAGCCATCAAAAATGAAATCTTGCCATTTGCAATGACGTAGACGGAACTAGAGGGTATTATGCTAAGCGAAATAAGTCAATCAGAGAAAGAAAATTATCATATGACCTCACTGATATGTGGAATTTAAGAAACAAGGCAGAGTCGGGATGCCTGGGTGGCTCAGCCTGTTAAGCAGCTGCCTTCGGCTCAGGTCATGATCCTGGAGACCCAGGATCGAGTCCCACATCGGGCTCCCTGCTCAGCAGGGAGTCTGCTTCTCCCTCTGGCCCTCCCCCCTCTCGTGTTCTCTCATTCTCTCTCAAATAAATAAATAAAATCTTTATAAAAAAAAAAAAAGAAACAAGGCAGAGGCTCATAGGGGAAGAGAGGAAAAAAATGAAACGAGATGAAACCAGAGAGGGAGACAAACCATAAGAGACTCTTAATCATAGGAAACAAACTGAGGGTTGCTGGAGGGGAGGGAGATGGAGGGATGATGTAACGGGGTGATGGACATTGGGGAGGGTATGTGTTGTAATGAGCACTGGGTATTATGTAAGACTGATGAATCACAGACCTGTATCCCTGAAACAAATAATATATTATATATTAAGTAATTGAATTAAAAAAAAACTTCTCAAATCATCAACTTTTATTGAGCATAAATCCTGTGTCAATTAATAGGTGATAGAATAGATTTTATTTAAACACGGAATCATACTATATTACAATAAAGTAATGTCAAAAATAAATTCAAACTTAGATAAGGAGAGACTTACCAGAAGAAAGACCGTTGCAACTGGGAGAAACTTCCAATCTCAGAAATCTCCAAGCATCTCAAAAATCAGACAGAAAAAAGTCTTTTCATGTGCAGGATAAGGAGCATTGTTACAGGTTGAATTTTGTCTCCCAGAAAGGAATGTTGAAGTCCCAAACCCCAATTTCTCAGAATGTGATGTTGTTTGGAAATAGTCATTGTGGACAGTCAAGATGTGGTCATACGGGAGTAGGATGGGCCCTTCATCCAATATGACTGTAAGATCATGTGAAGATACAAAGGAAGAATACCATGCAGCCGGATACTGGAGTGATGTAGCTGCCAACCAAGGAGCACTAATGATTAACAGCCACCAGAAGCTAGGAAGATGCAAAGGAGGATTGTACCCAGTGACTCAGAGGGAACATGGCTCTGCTGATAACTTGAAGACGTTTCAGACTTCTAGCCCTCCACAACGGTAAGAGAATTAAGTTCTGTTGTTTTAAGCCACCCGGTTTATGGTAATTTGTTACAGCAGACCTAGAAGACTAATACAAGGGGTAAGTAAAGATTAGCAGAAACTTTAAGAGGAAGTTGGGCAAGCAAGGAGAAATGACCAATGGAGCCTGAAGGGAAAAGTGCCCTGCTGTGCTCAGCCGGTTCTTGGAATAAACTGGTAACAGGGGGTTTGTCCTTCTTTTTAGTGCTTGCTCAGGCTGGGAGGTAATCAGAACTCACAGGAAGGAAAGAAGCCTGACTAAAGCTTAATCAAGACAAGGCAGATGTAAGAAATGGGCAATTGTGAACACTTGGTCAGTATGGAATTCATTTGATTTGAATTTCAATGGAAAAAATAAGAGAAACTGAAGAAATTGAGATATTTCTGCACAAGAAACACTTCAATTTCCAAAAGATTTCTTTATAATGTAAAGACTGTTATGTAAGAGGTCAGAGTTCATGGGGGTTTTTTGTTTGTTTAACTCTAGGGTTGAGCTTTAAACAGTAACTTTTTGACTTGATGTTAGGAGAGATGGAATTCAGCACACCTGTGAGTGCTTTTCATGGGGAGCCTGCTTCTCCCTCTCCCTCTGCCTGCCGCTCCCCGCCTACTTGTGCTCTCTCTTTCTCTCAAATAAATAAATAAAATCTTTTTTAAAAATTAGATAATAGATATCTATATGCTGTTTTGATTTTCAAATTAAAAATTTTTAAAGAACTTTACTTATTTGTTTGTTTTTATTCTCTTTTGTTCTCTTAGAGTATCAGCTATACCTTTGTGGGATCCCTATTGATGAAGTTTTATTCCTATTATCAACTCTAAGGTCATTTTCATATTCTTGCTCTTTCCTATTTTCTTTTGAGTGATTTCTTCAAGCCTATTTGTACTGGGTGTCCCTGACATAATGTTATTCATGTTTATTCTAGTTTGAGGGGGGGATCTAATATAACCTATGTGTAGTTCAATTTTCTTCTCTCAATTTTGTTTTGAATGATTTCTTCAAGCCTATCCATGCATTGTGTCCCTAACTTTCTTTAATTCACATTTATTTTAGTTTTTGGTTTTTCCGACATTGTTTCATGTCTCTATTCATGTGTATTTTTGTCTTCCATATCTATTTTAAGCTCTAGCTCATAATTTTTAATCTTTTTGTTGCTTTATAATCTTTGTATCCTTGTGTTTCCTTTTTCAGCTCTCTCTCTCTGCCTGGGTGGGTGTATGTATGTATGTGTGTGTGTGTGTGTGTGTATATATATATATATGTATATATACATATATATATATACATATATATATATATATCTGTTAGGGCTGCTATAAAAAATACCACAAACTGAGTAGCTTATAAATAACAGAAATTTATTTCTTACAGCTCTGGAGGCTGGAAGTCCCAGATCAGGGTGCCAGCATGGTCAGGTAAGGGCCCTCTTCTGGGTTGCAGACTGCCAACTCTCTCTGTATCCTCACCTGGCAGAAGGAGAAGGAGCAGGAGAGCTCTCTGGTGTTCCTTTTATAAGGCATTACTCCCATTCAGGAGAACCTGACGCTATGACCTAAGCACCTCCCAAAGGCCCTGCCTCCTAATACTATCACACTGGGTGCTAAGATTTCAATATATGAATTTTGGGAGGACACAAACATTCAGACCATAGATATATAGAGAGAGAGAGTGAGGAAGAGAGAGAGAGAAAGAGGATAGAATTTTAATTTCTTTGACAGAATATGGACAATTATTTTCATGCAATTGTCTATGTCTCTTTGGATGATTACTTTCATTATGTATGTCTAACACTTATTGAGTATTTGCTATTTGCAGACACACTTCTAAGCCCTTTATGCTCATTATCTCATTAGATATAACTGCTTCATTTTTTTGCATATGCTATTCTACTTTTTTTGAACATTTCTTTTTGGTTCTTAGTGGAGTTTGAAGGAATGCGACAAGTTATTTATTGGAGATTATAAAGCAGCATGGCCATGACAGAATTGCAGAATAAGCTGAAGTCTTGTCAAAAGACTCTACTGGGCTTATGTCTCCAACACCGCCTTCCAAAATATATTATCTTTTTATACCCTTGAGACATTTTCCCTCTGTGTTCTTATAGCTGGTGTTGCACACAGAGAAGCACTTGATATCCATTGCAAACTGGCCCTTACCATTTCTTCTTTCTCCTTCACTTTATTCCACTTCCACCAGTGGCAAAGTCATGACTCACCTTTCTTTGCTCAAGCGAGCTTAATTCTAGACCGGGAATTGCAAACTTGAGTGCCTACAAGGACCCAATATACAGACATTATAAGTACACCAGCTTTGATAAGCCAGTCTATTTTTTACATTAAAAAGAAAAGTCTTTTAAAGATTAAATACAGACATTTTTCTCAATTTCCTTAGTCAAATTCCACTAAAAACAAAAAAGTTAGGAGGGCACGTGTTGTGATGAGCGCTGGGTGTTATACGCAACTAATGAATCATTGAACACCACGTCAAAAACTAATGATGTACTATATGTTGGCTAACTGAACATAATTAAAAAAAATAGTTACAAACAAAAAGATAAAATACACACACAAAGCCGAAAAATAAAAGTATGAGGAATAGACACAATGTGTTGAGCTCAATGAAATACGGCAGCTAACACAGTGCCAAAGCACAGACCATTAAGTGCACAAGCAAACACTGAGAAGGCTTCAGGAAGCAGAGACAGCATGCAAAGAAGCAACACCCCACACTTCTGACCTTGAGGAAGACACAATTCTTCCCACAAAATAAATATCCCCATCCTGAAAGCCATATCCAATAATTCTATCGATCTATCGATCTATCTATCTTTTTAAAAATTCTTCAGTGCTTACTCTTCCTGTTGCTGTGGTTTACATAGTCACACTCATCTCTTTGGAAAAACATTATTTCCTTTCTTAGGGTAGGGAGAATAAAGCTACCAGCCGTTAATCCTACTTATCCTCATAAAGTGCAACTGTTATCTGCTAATGTAGTAGTTGTCAATATGGAACTCTTAAAGCAGTTTCTCATATGTCAAAACATCAAAGGTAGATTATAAGCTTTCCTGACAAATTGCATAGAAACAAATAAACATAACTTTTTCTTTCCACTTGGGATGAAATGTTACTAATCAGAGCAACAAGACTGATTTCTAATGTTGATCTGACAGTTACTGTCATTTTAACTTTTAAATGGCGTGGCATCTGAATTATTTGTTGACAAATTCAATTTATTTTATAGACTGAACTTTTCAAAATGTGAGACTCATTTTCATGATACTATATCTTATTATAATAAATGAAAGTTTAAAATCAATATATATGTCCAGCAATTTTGATGTATTGAAGTAAATGTTAAATAACCATTAAAAATATTTTTGAAACATTTAATAAAATACAAAATGTTCAGGATATAATCATAAGAAGAAAGAAAAATGGATGCAAAATCATATTTACATTGTCTCGGTTTTGAAAAAATATAACATATATATATAAAGTAAAATGACAGGGAATAGACTATTAATTGTGATTTCTTTGGGTCGTGAAATTATGAATGATTCCTTATTTTTTTCTTCATATTTTCATTGAATTTTCTAAATTGTCTCCATTAGACATGGGTTTTATGATAAGGACAAATAAAATTTTAAAAGCGATCTATAGAAGAAAAAATGGAAGAATAGCCCTCAGTAATGAAAAAGTTTGGAATTACTACCTTATGCTGTAGTGGAAATTAGCAAGATAAAAAGAGAGGTAATTAATTATTTTATTTCTTTCTTCCAAGATGACTCTAGAGCTTCCCTTCAAGCTTTAACTCTCACTAACCTAAAATGATCTCTTGGTTACTTGACCAGCCTAGAACAATGTTCAGTCTCAATGTAAGAAGAGATGTGAGGGGAGCTTGGGTAGCTCAGTCAGTTAAGCATCAACTCATGATTTCGGCTCGGGTCACGATCAGGGTCAAGAGTTATAGCCCCGTAGTGTCTCTGTGCTCAGTGGGGGAGTCTGCTTAAGATTCTCTCTCCCTCCACCTCTGTCCCTCCCAGCTCGCACGCTCTCCTTCTCTCTCCCTTGCCCCCCAAAAAGAAGAGATGTGACATGCATCCTTAAATTCTGAAAACAAAAATGGTAAAATGAATAAAATTAACCAAAATAATCAAAGGAACTCTAATTTTTAAAAAATTAGCACTTTCTTTCCTTCAGTATGTTGAAAAAAATACCCTCTGGTAAACTCTCAGGTTTTCTACATCCTCTTAACATTTATGCCATGATTGCTAGTAACAATAATAATACCAAAAAACAGTATGTTTATAGCACTTTTGAGATGATAATCATATGATTCAGTTTTTATTTAACAAAACAACTAGAAATTGTTAAATACAATATCTATGATCTCAAATGAAACAAAAGATATTTAGTAAAGAAATAATTTAGTTCTTAGTTGAAAGGGCCCTAGGATAACAATAAAAGGGATTTTATATTAAAATGAGTGAAACTTCTAATTTTTTTAAAAAGATTTTATTTATTTATTTGACAGAGAGACACAGCGAGAGAGGGAACACAAGCAGGGGGAGTAGGAGAGGGAGAAGCAGGCTTCCCGCCGAGCAGGGTACCCGATGAAGGCTCGATCTCAGGACCCTGGGATCACGACCTGAGCTGAAGGCAGCCACTTAACGACTGAGCCACCCAGGCGCCCCCCAATTTAATAAAACTATTATTATATTTACAGGCTTTAGGTGAAGAAAAGTTGCCTAGGTTCAAATTTTAAGCATTACCAATCCGCACAATGAAGAGACAAAATTGCAACTGAGGCAAAGGAGAAAAAATTAGCACTCTGCTGAGTCCTCTGTTTATTACTATGCTTAATGTAAGTCAGAATTCACTGTAGTTCCAAAAAGTGCTCTGAGAAGTATTTGATTAGTTATCTGAAAGAAATTCTTTAAATATCTACTTATTTGGGGGAAGCTATATTTCTAGTAGGCACTTTATAACGGTTGTTTTGCTCCTGGACTTGCTTTTAAAAAGCATATCGAGTCATTTTACTGTTAAACCCTATGTGTGTATACATTTTGCTCCTGTGTGAATTCTTCTTCAGGGAAAGCCTTTACCTCAAAGCATTCCAGTAGGTTTCCAAGGCTCTTGTTCTCAGAAACAAAGATGAGGTCAGTAAGGGAACCTCAACCCATTCAGCAGTAGGGTCTTTGTCAGCTATCACCAACAGCAGGGTTTATGACAAATGAGGAGCCAGGCTTCCAGCTGAATTTCAGTGTAGTTATTTTTGTTTTAATGTATGTGTGAATCAATTAATCCTGTCATAGAAGGGCATCGTAAACTGTGTGCCAGAGTTAATGAGTCAGCCATTATCACATCATTACCCCAGCTGGTATAATGTAGCATGTGTTGTTTGTCATAATATACACTGCCATGCTTAACAACCATTAATTGTTTACACGAGCAGTCATATTTTTCTTCAAAGAACCTTCAGCGACTGGTTAATATTTTGAAGGCTTTTTAAGTGAATAACTATTACAAGGAAAAGATATTCTCACTAAGATATCCCGCAGGATAAGCAACTAACTCAAGGCAAGACATTTGGAAGACAGTGCAAGTCTTGAGGACCTTTCAAATAAAATCTCAATGCCGCAGAATCAAGGAAGTCATAAGCCTGACCTGCATGACTGATCCAACTACCACCAGACATGACCACCTAAATGAAAGGAAAGATACTGTCCTAAGAAAAAGTTGGTGAGGTGGAATTGCTGATTGTTATGTTTTGGGAGGACCAATGAGGCCTGTACCCAGGGTTTATGTATCACTACACCGTCCAAAGTCATGGTTTACCAGCTTTCTGTGGCTTCATTTCTGGTGACCTCTGCACATTTTCATTGGCCATATGGCTTTCTCCAGCCAGATACAGATACCACGAATAAAGGTAAAGTATCCAAAAGAGTCAGAAGCAGAAATCACAGGAACCTTTATCCACCTTAACTGAAAGCTTATTTTCTCAGTGGAGACTTGGTCATAGGTTAACTATGTCTAAATTAGCCAAGGAGATTTAATAGAAACACAAATTTAATAAAACCATGAATGATTTTACAAGCAAGTAAGAAAGTAAACTGAATATAAGGGATTGGATTGGATGCAAATAATGGGGGGAAAAATCCAATAATGTAATTGAAAGCACTTTGCAAAGTGTATACACTGCAAGTTGCTACAATAAATGCTAGAATGGTGTTCCAGTTTGTTTTTATGGTTGGTTTATAACAGTAAAATTGACCACAGAGATTTTCTCTATGTTTGGGAAGAATTAGTCCTTTCTTTTGAGAATTTCATTTAGGCACTTAGCTTTAGAAATATACATGCTGCAACAGATCATATTTTTATTTTCTAAATACAAACATATACACATTTGCATTTTGAAGCTTTTTTGCTGTCCTCTATAACTGCTCTTGTACCTAATCTTCACCTACATATATTCTTCAGTGACACAACAGAAGTACTTAAGACGAACAAAGAAAAGCCAAAATACAATTATCTATGATTTTATTTGGTTGCAGAAGTTTTTCTCAAACTTGAAGGCACTTAAGAATTACCTATGATGTTTATGAAAAATGTGGCTTCCCAAAGATTCTGATTCAGTGGGTATCAGTTGTGCATAAACTGGAATCAGTAATCTACATTTTAATAGTTCTCTACATGATTATGATAGAACCATAGAAATATGATTTCTAGGGTATAAATAAAGGAATTATAATAACAATAACAATAAATTTAGAAATATGGTAAAATAAAGGAAAAATAATAATGTGGAGCCAGTCAATACAATAAAACTTCCAAAATATTTTACATCACATAAAAAAGAAAACATAATATCGTGAGGTATTAAAAATATTTCAAAATGCTCTTCATGTTTTTAAAAACTGCCTTAATATTGGAATTTTTATGCACTAGTGTAACAAAAATTAAAAAAGTAAAAAGTATGCATAATTCCCTTCCATAATTTGATGATCTATAATTTGGTAAAAGTATTTTCACAGAGCCAACTTCTCTCTGCATCAACACCTTCAGAAAGTGAGGTGGGGAGTAACATTCAAAATAGGTCTATGTTCTCCAATTTATTCTCCAAAAACATCCCAGTAATCTAGTTAGTACTAGAGGATCTTCCAGGATCCACAGAAGCTATTGGCAATATGTAGACTGAACCAAGTGAAATTGCCAGCAGTCGTCTGTTTTGGACCCACAAAAAAAACCTGGTGATTTCATTACATTCAACCTAATATCAGTAGTGGAAAATACCTAAACCTACGTATCGAGTCCTGAACTAGAATTGCTGACATTGGAGGCCACACTGCCATTTTATAATTTTTTTTAAGATTTTTATTTATTTATTAGAGAAGGGGAGAGAGAGAAAACGTGCACGCACATGCCAGGGAGCATGAGCAGGGGGAGAGGCAGAGGGAGAAGCAGACACCCTGCCGAGCAGGGAGCCCAGTGTGGGGATGTGGGGCTCGGTCCCAGGACCCTGAGATCATGACCTGAGCTGAAGGCAGACGCTTAACAACTGAGCTACCCAGGCCTTCCCCACACTGATATTTTAAATAGAATAGGCCATGAAAAAAGGATTAATGAAGGCAAATTAGTTCTTCAGCTACTCAAGGTATGTCTCATATCATGGGTGAAATAGAAATGGAAATGTGAATCTTCCTTGGAAATTAAGCAAAAAAGCTTTAAGACTCTCTTGTCTTGGGGCCTTTCCACATCCTGGTCCTACACCTGGATTATTCTCCTGAGTGACTGGTTTCAGGTCTCAGATTCAATGTCAACTCTTCCGAGACCTGTCTTAGACATGCGATTTAAAATAAGTCATCCCCAACCCATTCTCCTGCAGAGCACCTATTTCTTTTCTGTCACACCACACATCACAGTTTGTGATTACACATTTGTGTCTTTGCTCAGGTCACAGTCTGTCTCTTCACATGCTACTCTAAGTTCAAGGAGGACAAGAACCATGCCTGTAGGGGCACAATAAAAATTTGCTGCATGAATTAGCCAGCTAAATCTACTTATTTTCCATTAATATACAAGCATCCAAATCCCTGTTTTTCTTTCCATATAAAGTGTTAGGGATATCTCAACAAATCTAATTTTACCAAATAAACATAATGGAAAGGTAATCTCATTTTCAAATGTAACTTCAAATAATTAGATTGCATGTAAATAATGAAGAACGTGAAAAGAGAAATCACTTTTAAAACTTTTTTTTTAAACTTTATTTTATTATGTTATGTTAGTCACCATACAATACATCATCATACACTGTATAGTATTATTCTGGTCGGCAAGATATTTTGTCATGTTCTACAAACTAAATACCATCAAAACTCAGAGACCTATTTTAACTTTGAGGAGGTTTATAACAGCTTATAGAGAAAAGAAGCTATCATATTTAACCAAGTAGAAAGGTAAATTTATTGCTTAGGATGGAAAAAAAGTAAAATTTATTGCTCATATAATTATCAGTTGGCTAATGGGTACTGACTGCCTACCACTTCCTTTGGGATACTGCTCTAGGAACATCATATAATATGGCTACATACGCAATGTTGGAGTATATGTTAGTCATGAGATTTTTTGTCTTTTGCCTAAAAGTTGACTAATCAGTATGATGCATGGATAAAAATAAAACCACATAAAAGAAAGAGAAAAGGCAGGATATAGGGAGGGAAGGAAGGAAGGAAGGAAGGGAGGAAGGAAGGAAGGAAGGAAGAAGGGATGGATGGAGGGAGGGAGGGAGAAAGGGAGGCTCTAGAATTATACTAATGCAGTAAGAAAAATATATTTGCAAGCAAATTATGTCATTTACAATTTGTTGAGAATTACTGAACTAAGAATTCAATATTCAATGAATTCAACAAAAAAGAATAATGATTTCAGTGAATCTAATACCTTGTCTTTCTGTTTAGGCACATGGATATTTTAAAAACTGTTCTGGGGCACCTGGGTGGCTCCTTAAGCTTGTCTGCCTTAGGCTCAGGTCATGATCCCAGGGTCCTAGGATCGAGCCCCGCATCGGGCTCCCTGCTTCAGCAGAAAGCCTGCTTCTCCCTCTCCCGCCCCCCCCCGCTTGTGCTCCCTCTCTTGCTGTCTCTCTCTCTGTCAAATAAATAAATAAAAAGTCTTTAAAAAAATAAAATAAAATAAAACTGTTCTAGTAATTCTTGCTGACCAATTTTAATCATGCTATATTTAAGTAATCACTGCAGTTCTTCCAACATTTCACTCTTGTAAATGTTTATGAAAATATTTTTATTAGAATTATCAAAAAATATTACTCTTTTAGAGAGATAGTGAAGAGTTGATCTGAGACAGATTAAAATCAATCTCATGGACAGGATAATTTTCAAAAACTCAACTTCAAAGTGATCAAAGTGGTTTATAGAGTCCTGACCAACAGTCTTACTGCTTCTCTCTTTATATCACAAATATTAACACTCTCAATTATCCTAATTGAATAAATACCTAATTTTGCTAATAGTTTATCCATTGACCCAAATAATAAAGATGTGGAAAATAAGACAAGATAAGAAGAACACTGGAATTTAATATATCTGGTAATCACCCATCTGACTGTGGGTAGGTCACCATTATCAGGCACATGACTTTTCCTCTTTTGTGAACTTTAGAATACTAACACACTGAATTCCTATCAGACTCTGATAAAATTACTGTTTTTTTAAATTTTAAACTATGAATAATTCAATGCCTAGGAAATATAAGTAAACCCCACCTTTTTTTTTTTTTTTTTTTGGTAAAAGTATAGAAACATTTTATTGCTCATTCTGGATCATAAAAATCACAGGTCACAACTTTGCCTGTGATTTCAAATTGCCTCAAAATTGCCATAGAACTCTTTCAACATCTGATGAATGTAGTGTTTCTAATTTCTAATTATCAGAGCTGCACAGTATATCTTTCAGGTAAATAATTTTGTTTTCAGACCTATTTCCAGTTAAAGTTCCTGGGTCAAGCCTGCTAATTGCCAAGTTGTGACTTTGATTAAAGGATACTGTATCTCGGTAAGTGTCAAACTGAAGTCATCATCAACAACAATAACACTGAAGTTGGCTCCATATGAGCATTCTGCGGCCCCCAGATCTGGGCGCTCTCAGTTCCCCCTGCCTGGTGTGCTCTTCCCCAGATAGCCAGGGCTCCTTCCTCACCTCTTCAGGTCTCTGCTCAATTTCCTTCTCAGTGAGGTGTTTCCTGACCACAGTAGTTGGTATCGCTGACCCCCATCCCTATTCCCTGCATTATTTTCCCCCCATGGCAATTCTCATAGCTGACGTTATAGAGTTAGATATAGATGATATAGATATAAATAGATCTTGTTTATTATCTGTCTCCTCCACTGAAATGCTAGCTTCACGTAAGTGGGGATTTTTGTCTGTTTGGTTCACTGCTGTCTTCCTAAGTGTCTAGTAGATGTACAATTCATATTTGTTAAGTGTATAAATGAATGGATGGAAAAAGAATAAATGAATGAACACAAACAGCCAGCAAACAAAATTATACCCTTTGATGACAAAATGTAAATATCTATGAAAGATGTATATCGTAAGTGATTTTATGTTAGTTTAGGGGGCAAAAAGCAATAATACAAATATATTTGGGGAAGACTGGTTAACACTAGTTTTAATAGAAGGAAAAAGTCTGAAAGTTATAGATGACTGCAGGCAAATTTAAATGCAAATAAGAGCCAGACAGTAATTTACATTTGTTATTCATTTTTCGAAATTAATCAGACCTATGTTAGAGACTCTTATTTTAAGTGTGAAAAAGGCCTAAATACTAAATACCAATAACCCACTTAATTAAGGAGTGTTATTAAACTTTAGTATTCATGAATTAAAATTAGAGTTATTAGAATTTACTAAACTTCTGGTATTCTGCTAAGAAGTCTGGCTGCCACACCACATTTGGCAATATCACAAAGCTCCTACTATGCATACACACACAGATAGTTGGAGTCCTTACAATTTCCATGGAGAATTCTTTGATTTTGCTTTTAATGCATGGTAGTGTTATTCTTGCTGTTTAACTATCAATTTCTATTATTTTAAGCTTTATCATTATCAATTTAGTATAATTTGCATAAATGCTAATGCATATATTTCATAGTCCTTTTTGTCCTTTTAGGTTCTTTTTTTCTATAATGGTCCATTAAAAGATGTGTTTTAAAAATATGCACCCAGTACTCATCAAAAACACCATTAAAAAAATGAAAAAGCACAGAGAGAGAGGATATTCTTAACACATACATCCAACAAAGGACCCATATCCAGAAAATATTAAAAATTCCTATAAATAAGAAAAAATAAGCAACCCAATAGAAAAATGGTTAAAACCCTTGAACAGACACCATAAAAGGGATAACCCAAAACCCAATAAATATGTGGAAAAGCGTTCAATTTATTTGTCATCAAGTGTTAGCAAGGATGTGGAGAAACTCTCATGGACTACTGATGAGTATAAATTTGTAAAACAACTTCAAAAATCTGTTTGACAGTATCCATTAAACCTGAACATATGCATACCTATGATTTAGCAATTCCAATTTAGGTATATACTCAGTAGTAATAGAGTCATACATATATTCACAAAAATACGTTACTAGAATGTTCATGGCCACATTATTTCATAGCAGCATTTATTTGTAATATCCAAAACACTGGAGTTTGTCCGCATAACTACCAGCAATGGAAAATTTAAAACTATAGTATATTCACACAATGCAGTCTTATACAGCGACAAGATTGAGTGAACTGCAACTGAATGCAGTGACAGGTATGATTCTCACAAACATTGTTTTGAGAGAAAAAAGCTGGAAATAAAAGAGTACATATCACATTATTGCATTCATATAAAAACATACAAAACTAATCTATGTTGTCAAAAGTCAAGATAAGACTTAACTTGGGGTGGCAGAATATAAGAAATCAAACAGGACACAAGAGGGAGACTCTGGATGTGAATAATTTTCTGTTTCTTTGTTATTGTTATTTCTTTGTTTCTGTTATTTGTTTCTGGTTACTTATGAGTGTTTAATTTGTGAAAATTCATCAGGCTATACACTTGTAATATATGCACTTCCTTGCATTAAACTGTACTGCAATGTAGTCCTAATATCTCAACAAGCAGAGCCAATATATACACCCTCCCCCAATATGTATGTTCCGTGACAACTTCATGGTTATCATTGAATGTTTTTTACCCCCTCACCAAAAAATGGAGTAGGTAGGTCTTTCACTCTGCCTACATGGTAAAAGAGCTCCTTGTTGAGGCTACAAAGAAAAAGGCTAAGGGAACTCTAGGACCCACTTCATGGGTGAGCAACCAGTGCATTCACACAGGGTTCTGTGCATAGAAGATCCCTGTGCTTGGTTTAGTGCTCTGCTGTCACCATCTTGAAATTCTTGATAATTTTTGAACAAGGGGCCTGTTCTTTCATTTTGCACTGGGTCCTGTAAATTATGCCCCATCCTGGGTAACTTGCCTCTTTTAAGTATCTGAGGTGGTCTCTATATTCAGCAATTGAGAAGTAAGCTTACATTTTTATAGGAGAGATTTTGTTAAGAAATAAGAAAGACCTAGCAGTTCAGTAAAACAGTGCCTTACATATGTACATTCAAATAGATGCACAAAAAAGAATTAATAAAAGACATTTAAAACATATTACTGGGATAAGTAATGCTAATTTTGAGATGGAAGAGAATAATTATTAAGTAGTAATGTGGAAAGATAGGCAATCAGGACAAACAGGATGGCATATCCATCCTACCTAATTCTATGATACATTCAATTCTATTATATGTTTCAGTAATTTCTCATTCATTTATCTTAGCACATCAGAAAAACATTTTTACAGAAAATGTTCCCTTAGGAATGTTGAAAACATGGGTTAGGGGTTTGAATTACCTCAAAGGCAAGAGATTCATTCATCCATCCATCCATCCTTCTAATCATCCATTCATTCTTCCACCCATCTTATCCCACTGGCAACAAAAAGAGTATAAACATAAATCAGACCTGGATTCCATCTGAAAGGACATACAACATTTTTATAAGTAAATATTAGGCATGATAGAAAATACGTTCTTAGAGATATATTTGTTGTTCAGGAAATTTGGAGAAAAAGCAAACATTTCAGGCTAGGAAAAATCAGACATGCTTTTATAGAAAACAGTCCCTATATTGCGATTTGAAAGCTAGATAAGATTGAATGTGCAGAGAGGTTTGGAAAATATTTTTTCTTGTTTTTCTTTTGTTCTTTCTTCAATACATAACTCAAGTATCATCTGTTCTGGAAAATATTGCCTCATTCTTTTCTACCCACTATCATAGATAGACTGAGCCTCAAATTTAAGTATAAAATGTGGTGATTTTAAGGACAAAAAATAAAGAACCTATAAGTACACATTAGGGATCCAATAACATAATATACATAATAGGAATCCAGTAAAAGTAAAAATTCAATAAATGTCAGTTACTTAACCAAGACCTTCCTCCAAATTCTTTGGCTTTGAATAGTGAGTGGTTCAGAACACAGACTAGAATTTCAGGTCTGCCTGGGTTTGAATTCCAATTCCAACTCTTACTAGCTATGCAACCTGGGTATGTTACTTAACTTCCAATTTCTTAATTTCTTATTTCTCTTAAGCTTGAGGGAAGGTATTATATTTGACTTATCATTATGCTTCCCTAACTTCTCCAGTCCTACCAGCCCTATCCATTATAGACTATCTGGAACAAAATAGCTAGAGTGACCCTACTAAAATGGTGTTTATTTGTTGCCATTGTGAGTCAAACCATCCCCAAACTTAATGACTTAAAACAACAATGATTTATTATTTCTCATGATTCTGTGGGTTGGCTGGGCTGTTCCTCTGGTTGTTTTGGGCTTACTCATGCAGCTGGAGGCTATACTGGGCTGGAAGATCCAAGATAGCCTCACTCACAGTTTTGGCAGTAGGTATGGCTGTTGGCTGGAGAAACTCAGTCCTCTATATAGCCTTCACCCTCCAGTAGCCTAAATCAGCTAAAACACACTTTTTGATAAAAGGAGATGCAAAATGATGCAGCCATGCTCTTCAATCTACCACAGTCCACCCTCTGATTACAAATATCTCCATTCCTAACACATGCAAAATATTGCTCACCCCTCTCCTCCAACTCAACCCAATATAGCATCAGGCTCAATCCTCTCTATCTCACAATCTGCATCTGCTCCAGATATAGACATAACTCCTTAGCTGCATTCCTTTTCACCCAGAGAGCTGTTTACTAAAAAGACATGTTACTCAAACCATTAAGATCTGTGCCCCCCATACACCCACCATATGCTGATGAGCTGGAGACAAAAGAACTGCATTAGATGCTCCTCTTCATTGAGGAGCATAACAGAAAGTCCACAACAGTCCTCATTTGTAGCAATCTGAAATATGGCTGAGCCCATGCTTCTGGTTCTCAATGGGAACTGATAGGTCCAAGATGGCCTTTGAGATGCCTTGATGCCTACCTCCTCACATCTTTGTTCAAATGTTACTGTCTCATTATGGCCTTCCTTGAATACCTTATTTAAAATTGAACCACTTTCCCAACCAAAATTTCATGCTCCTTATCCTTTTCTTTTCTTTTTTCCATACCATCTACAATCATTTAAGTATCCTTTACAATTTATTTATTGCCTATCTCTACTTCTCCCGGCCCTAAAATTTAAGTTCCATGAGAGCAATATTTTTAAGTGTTATGTTCTGTGCTGTTATACCCATAAACTAGAGAAGCGCTTGGCACATAATAGATTCTCAATAAATTCATAAACAGGTGTTCATTAGGTTTGCTGAAGCAAGATTATTTTGTAATACATCAAATCATAAACATTGGCACACAAATGAGTTTATAAGATCTTTTTTCTTAAAACAAGTCAAAGAAGGAAAATGGAGAAAAAATTAAAACATGAAGACTCTGAAGTGATAAAGAAAAGAGGTACATAAGGGAGCCCCAGGAGAGCTTGGGAATTGGGGTAATAAATACATAAAACTGATTGGTGATTATCTTATTTACAAAGCTAGAATGGAGGGGAGATGGGAAGTACATTGGAGTAGATTAAATCAAATTTGGAGTAAACTATCCCAGCTTTTTTTTTTTTTCCAACTCTGCTGCTCGCTATAAATATAATTCTGGGGAAATCATTTAACCTCTCTTGCCCTCAGGTTCTGCATTTCTGAATTAAGGAAAATAATTTCCTTTTGCTTCCCTCAGAGGGTTGATGTGAAAATCAAATGAGATCATGTATGTAAATGTGCAAGTGTAAAAATGTAGGCTGATGATAATGATGATGATGATGGTGTGACCTCTAATAGATGGGAGTAGGAGAGTCAGAAAGGCAGGATATGCCAAAGGAGTCCCTGGCAAGCCCTCTGCCAAGAAAAGTTGAGGCACGGCCATCTTCAGCTTCAGGGTTACTGGCTCTTCCTCTAGGATGCAATTAGAATGATTGGTTTTTAAATCTGTTAGGTATTTTGTGTGTGCCATGCCCTTCCCATCGAGTTGGAATTCAACTGTAGTCATCTTCCCTATTTAATTAATTTTATTTTATTTTGCATATTTGGAATTAGGGGCTTAGGAATGTCGTATGCAAATATATGCAAAATAGAATGCAAATTGGTATGGAGAGCCAAAACCCCAGCTTTTTTTTTTTTTTTCCCCAACAGGAATATATCACTGGAAAAAAAATGTTCTCATAGGCCTACTGTGCTTTAGCTCTTTAGAAGAGTCTTCATTGTTTAATCAGAGTTTATGACTATAAATAAAATGAATACAACTCTATATAATATTTAATATTAAAGAAGCTCATAGAGTTAGCAGCTTTGATATTTGATCTAATTCTTATTGAACAAACATGTTTTTGTAGCTTTGAGAAGTTAACTGAGGAAGTAGGGAAGTAGGAGATGACTGAGTAAGAAATGGGAATAGGAGGTGAAGGGGCTACTCTCTCACACCTGGCATGGCATGTGTCAGGCCACTAATTCACAAATTCCTGTGAGATGAAAAGAAGAAAGCTTTTTGTTTGTTTTCATTATTAAATGAAGTCTAGAGAAAGAGATAGCAGATCAGTGGGCTTTTCTGTTCCATTTTGAAGAAATAATTTTATTCCATAAACTTACAGTAATTGTATAAAGCTTCTCAATGTCTGAAAATTGTGAAGAATCTGTAATCCTAACTTTTTTTTTATAGAAGCTATATGATTGTTTGGAGTATATTTTAATAAATAACCCATTTTTACAAAGTACAAATTAGCGCAGGCTTTTGATACAGAACACCCAAAAGGCCAGATTATAATCATGGTTGTAAAAGCAAATAAGTGCCTGAATTTTGAAAAGTCCTTTAAGATGGCACATTGTTATTATTATCTTTTGCCATACTAAATCTTTTTGTGTTCTGACTTCTAGTAAAAGAGGGTTTGTGTATGTATTCTAAGGAAGAGTGCATCAATATACTTTTGAAATTTTTTCAAATTACAAAAAACTGACTTCATGTAGCACTCCATAATTTCCCTCATCAAATCCTAAAGACTATATTAAAACATCTGTTTTTGGAATATCTTGCTGACAGTAGAATGCTATACCCCCAGGGAGTCTCCTACTTTTGCATAAAATTTGCATACTCATAAATAAGTTAACATAGGGGGGCAGTGTATAACTGCAAACAAGTCTAGTATTTTTCATATATCCTTTTAACAATTGACTTAGAACAGAGAACTACAGATTTTTTGAAAAATGATTTTTCTCTCAATCACCTTTTAAATGAGACTGAATTCTTTATAAAGATTTCACCCTCCTAATTTTCCCTACCATCCTCAGAAATCCAAAGGTAGCTCAATTTGCTTCAATATCCAGAAGCAAAATATATTGTAGCTGTGAGCAAATAATATTTAAAGTGTGGCGTATATGATAAGGTCTAAAATGGAATTTTATAGTAACATATGCATACCCTGGATTATGAGACATATGGCATAAGGTAGATCTGCATCTTTTTTTCTTTTCCTGACACAAAACAAATTTATACTCATGCAATCTTAGTATTTTATACACCTCAGTCAAGTACTAAGAAGTGCATCATGATTCTTTTTTTTTTTTAAAGATTTTATTTATTTGACAGAGTGAGACACAGTGAGAGAGGGAACACAAGCAGGGGGAGTGGGAGAGGGAGAAGCAGGCTTCCTGCCGAACAGGGAGCCCGATGTGGGACTCGATCCCAGGACCCTGGGACCATGACCTGAGCCGAAGGCAGACGATTAACGACTGAGCCACCCAGGCACCCGTGCATCGTGATTCTTATTTTTGGTTAATTGTGTGCCTTCAACTCTTTGAGTTTGAAAAGGAAACTTACCTTCTCCAGAGTTTATTCTGGTTCCACGCTAGCCTGGCGAATAATGGAGCATAATGGGAAAATTAGTCCATATAGACAACTGTCAAGTCAGCTTGCTACAGAGTCAGCATTATTATATTATTAATGTAATACAATAGTACATTAGTACAGAAGACCATTATTCTAATATAATACTAAGAACTACTTCCCTGATTCCCGTCAATGCCCAGGCCGGTGAGAATATAGTAAATAAGGACTTGACCAGTGAGGATTCAGGGAACATAGGAATTACCTTATACAACCACCGGAGAGTGTACAAAGTTACACAATTAGAATTTTATCTTTTATTTAAGATTCTAACAGTTGCTTAAATAAAAATATTTTGGCAGAGGGATTAACACATAAAGCTAGTATCTGTAATTTATAACTTAATGAATAGTTTCTTAACCTGGGGCCTATGAACAGTAGATAGAATTTAGGGGAATAATAAACCCTCTTAAACCATATGCAAATTTTTGTTTATATTCATTTGTGTGAATATTTGGAGGAAAAGGACTCATAGATTTTGACATATTGCCAAGGGAGTTCACAGACTCCGGAATATTGTAAACAACACTTTAGAAGGATCTGTGTAAATTCAACCAGAGCAATGATTGGGCCAATACCAAGAATTGAGTACTAAGGGACTGAATTTGGGGCAGTATATATTTTCTCTATTAATTAGAATATTTTCTTTTGCTTGTAACAGAAAATCCAACAAAGTCAAGGAAATTTATGGTATTATTGAATGAAAAGTCCATCAATAGCATCAGGTTATAAGTCTTGATCCAGCATGAAAAATTACATGACCAGAAACTTGTTTCCATTTCTCTATTTGTCTCCTCCATCTCCTCAGGTCTGTTAATGGGTGCTGCACTAACCAGAACTATGACTCTGTTCAAATTCATCAAGATCTGAGTCAGCATAATCAGCAAAATACCTGAAATACAGTCTTAATGGATTGGTTAAATGATACGTCCATCTTAGAATCATTGTAGAGGGGAGGGGTAAAATATACTTATTAGCTTAAGCAATTATATCCCACCCTTGAAGCTTAGGATGGAATTGATCTGATCTAAGCATGTGGTTGAGAAAAGAGAAGAATAATCTGTCCAAAGGCAGTTTGTGGTATTTTTACAAAAAACAAAAACAAAAAAGAGAGAGAAAGGGAGGAAAGAGAGAAAAGAAAAAAAGAAAAAGAAAAAAAGAAATGAAAGGAAAAGAAAAGAAAAGGAGAAATATATACCAGCTGTCAAACAACAATTTTCTACCATATTATCCAAGAAAGAAATGAAAGGACACTTCTTAGCCAAAGTGTGTTGATGTTGATAGCCAGATACCAGGTTCAAAATGAAGAAACAGGACATTAACCAGATAATAATGTCAAGATCTAGTTGCGAGGTGGAGATAGAAGATAGGAGCAGGTCAGGGGGGAAACAAACGGTTTCTGGGCAAGGGCTATAAACCATATTGGAGCTGCCTTGGTTTACGGTCAGAAGGCATTTACTGTGTGGTTGGTATAGAATTGAGAATTTATTACCCATATATGTCCACAAACTGCTATTACCAGTACCATTAGGTTTGCACTACCTTTAAACCTTCTTTTATTGATAACCTGGCATCAACAGGAATAAATAGTGAACTTAGACTCCTCTCCATTCTTTGTTACTTCGTAATTCTTTTATTTCAAAGTCACTCTCCCCACAGCCCCCCACCCCACCTCCAATCTCTTTTCGGGAAAGGGTTAACTACTTGTGAATAGTGACATAGTGGGGTTTTTTTCTGGAAATATCTATGAAGAACTGGGATGGGTCTTTGATTTTTACCATACTTGCAATCTAACAAGTTAGCCCACCACAGTTTAATGAATGCTGACAAACAACATAAGACTCCTAGGTCAAAGACAAAGGACAGTTTATTATTTACAGCAAGAGCAGTGGTCAGAGAATCAGCATTTGTGCTGAGCCTTGGATCCCACAGGGCCATGCAAAAAGGGCTGGATGATACCTGCGTGTGCAGCGGGTAGCATTACAGAGAAAAACTGAGCTTGGAAAACCCAAATCTTTACCGGACAGTAAGCATACATGCCCATTGTTCTGGAGAAAGATGTTATCTTATCTTCCAAGGCTGTTCGCTGTGGAAATGCCCTTAAAATAATAGTGCAGAACAAAAACAGTTGTTCATTCATAACAACATGCAGAGAAACAAGAAGTGTCTGCCAACAATATCCAACTGCATTCTTCCAAGCACCTTGGAAAAATTTCTTTCTTTTTTTTTTTTTAAGGTTTTATTTATTTATTTGTCAGAGAGAGAGCACAAGCAGGGGGAGTGGTAGGCAGAGGGAGAAGCAGGCTCCCCACTGAGCAGGGAGCCCCATGTGGGCTCCGTCCCAGGACCCTGGGATCATGACCTGAGCCTAAGGCAAACGCTTAACTGACTGAGCCACCCAGGTGTCCAAGAAAAATTTATTTCTAAGAGCCACAGACACCATTCAGGTTCCTGGGTGTTTGTCACCTTAGAAATAGAAATAGGAATGGGGCAGAAAATAAGACAGTGTAGCTAAAATTACTGGGAAATTTCCTAGATCCTTTTGTTAAAATGCAAATATCTTTGGAGGAATGTCATTATAACAGCTATTAGCTTATGAAACAGCTATTATGGACATGGATATTAAATAGCAGTGCTCTGAATCTGTTAAATATTTTTACATTTACTGGTTTATTCTATCTACACAACAACCCTGCATGACAGGCAAGTATGTAACTGTTATGCCATTTAATAACAAAATAAAACTGAAACACAGAGAGGTTAAGCAACTTTGTTCAATTAAATAATAACATCACCAGTAAATAGGAATATAATTTGCCCTAGAATTATAAATAAATATGTATATATCATTCAAACTTTAATTGATAAACAAAAAACTATAAAAATGCATAATAGATAAAACTGAGTGAGGTTCTGGAGCTTCGTATTATAATACTGCAGAGTACTGCAAAATATTCAAATAATAGGCCCTAGAATGATTACTCTGGAGTATATTTCCTACTTGATAAGAATATCAACAAATTTAAATTCTGTAATAACTTTAGAAAAGATTACTGATGTAAGCATTTATTATTTTTTGTAAGCTACTTCAAGCTCCCTCAGTTAGAGATGCTTTTTTAGTGAAGTAACTAATTTGCCAAGTTAAAATCACTTTACAAATGAGGAGGCTAATTTTGTTTTTATCATTTAACTATAGGATATTAATCACCTGATGAAACAGAAAGATTTAACAAAATGAGCATGTTCAAATCACTTGGCAAGTATGTGTTAAAGAGAGCAGATAATAACTCTTTTGGGAGATTTTTATTTATTTTTTTTACCTGAAACAAAAGCAGATCACAAAGTGTAATGGTGTTGTTTCTTTTTTAAATCTGTAACACAGTAGCAGATTGTCAAAAAGGGTTAAAGACGTTGTCGGCCATGACTTTTTTCAGTTCTCTAGAGTGTGGCAAAATGTATTATTTGGCGTAATCATGACACAGATCTGCATGTGTATGTCTTCAATAATTCATGTTGCAGCTTGTCTCACTGTGGGGACAGATGTCAGTGAAACCAGTGACAGCCGATCATGCTGATCCCACAGTGACACTGAGCCTTGAGTATATGCCCAGTGAGTCTGATTGGAGCTAAGAATATATGGGCCAGCAAGTTTGGGTGTAGCTATTCATTTCACAAAGCTATGAAATGTACATATTTATATGCATGTATGTATAGAATGCCTTGCTTCCATATAATTTCCTAAAAATTTGGAAATCTTTATAATTTGTACTAGTTATATGTGGGAACATTCCTTACATTTGAATGTCATATTTATTAGATGACTTAAAATATACATAGAATATGTTAATGACAAAATCAATTATTTATTGTTAGGTATAAAAATGTATATGTCTCTTACAGGTGATTTACAGAATTACCAGTCTTGATTAATCTTGTATTACTAATTCATGTACAGAACAAATGTTGCATACCCAGAAGATCAAAGAAGCCAGGACACTGAAGTTTTGCTTTCAAAGACTTATCTTTGTTTCTCACAATGATTGGTATTTTCTTTTAACATTAGAATTAAAAAATGATCTTATTCCATATTCTCTAAGAAAAGCATAAATGTACATCTGTCAGTAAGTGTCTGTGAACATTAGATTATAGCATATAGAACATTGATTACATTATAGAAACATTACCCCTGCCCAGTGTTAGTCTAATCCTTATGCATTAACCCATAACAACTTTCATAGCAAAGGACCAGAATAGGAGAAGGTAGCTGGAGCTGTGCAAGTCTATTCATGTGTGCAGGAAGATATACAGAGCTAGTAGTTTCAAAGCCTTTTAAAGGCAAAATGTTGGCTAATATTTTCGGATCCCCAAAATGAGCTCCTATTTATCTGTTTCTTGAATAACATGAGAGAAGTGTCAAGTTCTACTTATAACCTACAAAATCCCTGATTAACAACTAGAAAATACCACGTGCGTAAGTATGTGTGTGGGTATATGTATATGTACATGTGTATATATATACTATATTTTAAAATATTCAACAGAACAAAAATTCGTATTTATGTTTTCTAGTAATATGTTCTTTTGCCATTTTTGCCTTGCCCTTAGACATGTGGCATTTTGTTCGGCTTTTAGAGTCACTTTTCTTGGTGATTTCATTGTTTTAGACAGGAAGTTCCTGGCTTATTCTTAATGACTCTTCTGATCCTCCCCTACCCCCCTCAAGTCAGTACATTTAGAAAAAGGCACTGATTTTCCATTATCCCAGGATTAGACTGTTTTCAAGATACATGTAAGGCAGGGAATCTCTTCAGTGCTACCATGCATAGTGTTGCCTAACAGTGGGTACCATTTTTCTTTGGAGGTGCATTTACATAAACATTTCTAATCACAGCTCCATAAAGAGACACGGTATAATAATTCATGACTTTTAGGTAATATGTCATATGAATCTTAACATATGGCATTACACTCTACAATGGCAATCTTGGCTTCCAAAGGGACCTGGAAAACATCCAGCGAGATGAGAATAAGCCAAACTTGATAGAAAACCGTATCGATGCTAATCCAGGTTTACACCTTTCATTCAGACTCGGAACTCTCTAGCAGATGGTTGAGTGTTGAAGCACTAATGTTAGCAAAATGTCAAAACTATTTTGCTAGACTCCCCAATTGTTCATACAGAGTATTTTTCAAGTGCTGGATATCAAAGTGGTATTAATAAATGGCAGCACTAAGGTCTCTGATCATAAATGCAGGGTTTTAGTTTCAATTTCCAAGGACAATCTGGCTTTGCTCCCTTGGAAGATAGCCAGTCAGCTTTTACAATTTGATTTTACAAATTTAGAAGTTTCTTCCCTGATTCTTTAGCCAACAAGGGCATATTCAAAGAAGACAAAGGAATGCAGAACCACTTGGCGGATAGCATTATTAGTGGCTGCTATATCAATTTAATCATACAAACAAATGTCATGATATAGAGATTCTGAATCAAAATTTCCTATCCTTGGATTCACGGACGTAGAGAAAAAATCTAAATGGGCTTCAAAGAGTCCACAAACCATCTGAATTCAGAGGCAAATGTGGGTGCAGGTGTGGGTGTGTATATGTATAATTTTCTATGTGCACACACATATACACTGAATATGCAAAATGAATGAATAAATGAGTGAATGACCCTCAGATTAGGATCGAGCAATGGTTTCAGTTTGTTATAGAAAGTCAGAATTACATTTATAAAACAAGAATGGGGACACCTGGGTGGTGCAGTCAGCTGGGCATCCAACTCTTGGGTTTCAGCTGGGGTGGTGAGGTCAAGCCCGAGGGGCTCTGTGCTCAGCGAGGAGTCTGCTTAAGATTGTCTCTCCCTTTGCCCCTCCCCCCTCAAATAAATAAATAGATCTTAAAAACAAGAATGAATCTATTTGCACCTAGATGACAACATTTATGCATTAATTGATTACTTACTACCTATTAGGTCTACACAGTCTTTAACGTATTTTCTTCTTCTTGTATTACAAACATATCTTCTGAAGTAAGAATTAAGAGCCCTGTTTTGTAAAAGTGGATGAAAGACCTCAATGTGAGACAGGAATCCATCAAAATCCTAGAGGAGAACATAGGCAGTGACCTCTTTGACATCGCCCACAGCAACTTCTTTCAAGATACATCTCCAAAAGCTAGTGAAACAAAAGCAAAAATGAACTTTTGGGACTTCATCAAGATAAAAAGCTTCTGCACAGCAAAGGAAACAGTCAACAAAACAAAGAGGCAACCCACAGAATGGGAGAAGATATTTGCAAATGACACTACAGATAAAGGGCTGGTATCCAAGATCTATAAAGAACTTCTCAAACTCAACACCCAAAAAACAAATAATCAAGTCAAAAAATGGGCAGAAGATATGAACAGACACTTCTCTGAAGAAGACATACAAATGGCTAACAGACACATGAAAAAATGTTCATCATCATCAGCCATCAGGGAAATCCAAATCAAAACCACATTGAGATACCACCTTACACCAGTTAGAATGGCAAAAATGGACAGGGAAAGAAACAACAAATGTTGGAGAGGTTGTCGAGAGAGGGCAACCCTCTTACACTGTTGGTGGGAATGCAAGTCGGTACAGCTACTTTGGAAAACAGTTTGGAGGTTCCTCAAAAATTTAAAAATAGAGCTACCCTATGATCCAGCAATTGCACTACTGGATATTTACCCCAAAGACACAGATGTAGTGAAAACAAGGGCCACATGCACCCCAATGTTCATAGCAGCAATGTCTGCAATAGCCAAACTGTGGAAAGAGCCGAGATGCCCTTTAACAGATGAATGGATAAAGAACATATGGTCCATATATACAATGGAATAGTACTCAGCCATCAGAAAGGATGAATACCCAACTTTTACATCAATGTGGATGGAACTGGAGGAGATTATGCTAAGTGAGATAAGTCAAGCAGAGAAAGTCAATTATCACATTTACTCCTTTAATAATGGTTTCCATTTTAGTGTAAACAGACTACTACCCCAATAGCGAAAGACAGAGTTAGCCAAGTCTATGAGCGCATAAGAAGACATAAGTAGAGCTACTTTTAGGTAATATTTCTTCTTTTAAAATTTCTTTACAGAAGTCTAAAGGATATCAATACTATTATTCTCAAGACGTGTGTTTTCCTTTAACTTCTTGTAGCAGTCACTACAGTATTAAGTCAATCAGCATTAACTGATAAAACAGTGGTAAGACTTTCTACCACACCAGTTCGAGTCCTGACCTTTAGCCTAAGACAAATCTGGCAGGCATTCCACCTTGAAAGCCAGTTCGCATCAAGATAGCTATTTTTCCTGTTCTTCTATGAATGTGTTTCTAGGAGTGAAGTCACTGAGAAAGATCCATGTGTAGTCCCTAAAACACTAGGCCAGATCAAACCCCAAAATTAATCAGTACAAATTGATGTGAGAAACTTAAGAGCTGAAAGGAAGTGTCATGTTTAAATTAGGTAAAGCCATTCATTCAGGGCTAATCCCGTAGAGAGGACCTGTGCTGGGCTCAGGGTTGGGGGGCTGGGGGAGGTTAGTCATTTGTATGTCATTGCCTGAAGGACTGTCAAGTTGGACTCCACAACATTGTGCCAACTATATAACTCTTACGTAAGTGACTACTTAATAGATTTTCCTCACTTCCAAACCCTAATTTGTTCTTCTTCCTATGTCTTTTATGATTAACCATGGTTTTATTTTCATTTTTGTTCATTATCAATTTCATCACTGAAGATTGTCCATATTTCTTTAATGTTGTGACAGGAATTCTTTGCTGAAGCTAAAAAAAAAACAAACAAGAATGAAACAAGCTAAGAGAATAACACTGTATTCCATTTTTCCATTTAAAATATGTTACAAAACAGCTTTCAGTTTAAAAATTTTTGACAGTGTATATTCAATTCTTCAACTAACAGATGCATGCACATAAAATTATATGATTGAAATTCAGTGTCAGCGGCTTTAGTCATTTAATTTGGGCAAACTCAAGACATTGGTTCGTAATATAGCTATTGAAATATCTCTATTTAATAATGAGAGTGGGATTTCTAGAAAATGGTGATATGGAAGTGTTTATTGAATTTAAAATGGTAGTTTATGTGAATATTTTAAGAAGAAAATTAATATAATTTATTTCTTAAATCAAAAACGATTTTCTTTGTTTTTTTTGTTTGTTTGTTTGTTTGTAAGAAATCAATTTATGAGGAAATTGAGTGAACAATATATGTCTATTCAGTGAAAGAAGAAACCAAGCCTTGTATTAGGACTTCTGGTCCAGAGTTCTTCATCCTAAAATTTCAACAATTGATAATGTTTTTACTAATTCAGAAAAATTAGAACCATTAGCTAATACTTAATGAAAACAATGAAGACACTGAGAACTACTGCTAAGGTATGCTTCATGTTCTTATCAAGATTTTGAGAAATATAGAGACCAAGTGATCTTAATAAAAGGCAAGAGATACATGTTTTAGCAAAGACAATGCAGTAAGGAAAAGAGTTTTCAATTGTGAAGTCTAGCTTGAAAGTGGTCCAATGCAGTCTTACTCAAAGTGCAAGTCGGAGAATATAAATCAACTTTATCAGAAGCACAGTTTTTGATTCAGCTACATTTTTTTTTTTCACTACAAGACATTTTCAATAAAGGAAGCAATGTGATGATTTCCATTCAGAGGCCGGCTCCCTAGTGCATGATGGACTAGACTGTTTAGATACTGTCACCAGTTGCCTAACCACACTTTATGTAGCATTTGTCCAAGAAAAGATGATTTCAATGCATTGTCACTGTTAAATATTTGTTTCTAGTCAAGATTTTAAAATCACGTGTGAATAAAGTAGGGCTTTAAAATGGGAAAGTGATTTTTCTCAAACCAATTCTATTTTTACATACATAAGTAACTACAGGAGAGTTTTAAAAAAATATACTACTGTTAAGAGAAAACTGTAGGAAAATAAAATTTAGGAAATGAACAACAAAAGATCAGAAGTTCATATGTACTGTTTTCAGTAATCTTCCCATAACTGACAGGCACAGGTTAGGGGTAGTATTTATTTTCTCTTTTATTGTAGATTGAACCATTTTATTTGTATGTTTATTTATTTATTTATTTTAAAGATTTTATTTGACAGAGAGAGAGCACAAGCAGGGGGAGCAGCAGGCAGAGGGAGAAGCAGGCTCTCCACTGAGCAGGGATCCCGATGCGGGCTCTATCCCAGGACCCCAGGATCATGAACCTGAGCTGAACGCAGATGCTTAACTGACTGAGCCACCCAGGTGCCCCTTAGATTGAACCATTTTATACCTGGGGTTACAGGTCAAGGAGTGTTGGCCATTTTCCACTTAGGAATGAGGAACTTTAGCTTGTAAGCACCTGCTTATATTAGCTTAGGCTTTCTTAATGACATCTGTCTTATTCAGTTTGGGATGCTGTAACAGAATACCATGAAATGAATGGCTCAAATAAGAAACACTTCTCTCTCACAGTTCTGGGGTCTAAGTCCAAGATCAAGATCCTGGCAAGTTCAGCATCTCATGAGAGTCATTTTTCTGGTTTCCAGGCAGCTTCCTTCTTCTCTGTGTGTCCTCAGAGAGGGAGGGCCTCTGGTCTCTTCTTATAAAGACATTAATCCCATCATGAGGAATCCACCCTCAAGACCTCATCTAAACTTAATTATCTCCCCAAGGCCCCACCTCCAAATACCATCACATTAGGGTGTTAACATATAAATTTTGTGGGGAAACAGCCCATAACAATAAAGTGAATGTCATTTAAATATATTGCTCTCCAGATAAGACCAAAAATGTGTTTAAAATATTTTTGAAATAGAGATAGGTTAGGGTAACTCTAGAATGGAAATGCAATCTTCCTACAGGGAAACACAGACTATCCATTGTTCTGGTAACTTAGTAGGATAATTGAGAGTGTGCCACAGAAACCAAACACTCCTCACATTCTCTTATCCTTTTGACTGACAGAAAAAAATAGGTACATCATTTATATAATAACTGGGATCATTCCAAAAGATAGCAATTTGGGACATTCAGATCACTTCAATACAGAACAGTAACTAGGTGCCCAGAATCAGACGCCCTCGGTCCATGGCTCATCATGACAGCTCCAACACTGATTGGGTAACCTTAGGCAAGTTACTTGGTCTTTCTCTGTCCAGTTTACCAATTTATAAAGCAGAGATAATCACAGGATTTATCTCTAGAGTCAGGATTATATGAGATAACCAAGTAAAGAGCTTAGCACAGCAACAGTGGTAAGCACTCAAGAGACACTACTATTGCTATTTAGATATGGTGATTTCACATAACCCAGGAGGCTTGGTTTTACAAATGTGTCAAGGTTAACTTAGATTCCAGTGTCCTAAGTGGTAGCAGGCATTATTATTTTTAAGGATGTATTGAGCTTAAGGAAATATGTTTTCCCTACAGACCCAACATGACCACTAAAAATTCCACAAGTATAATATTTTTAAAGAAAAAAAATATTTTACCCTTAGCTTCTGGACCTTTTGTTCAAGATAAGGCTCTATCAGAAACAATCGCTGTGTTATAAGACATTTTATTCTAGGAAAGGTGGTTTTGAATATTCAGTAGGGCTCCAGGCTAGTGATTTTGTGGTTAGGTTTCTTGTCTTCCAGGAAGCCCTTGACAAAGGTCACAAACAATTTGCTCGCTCTTCTTATTAAAATAAAGATGGAAAGCATTGATGATAACTCTGCCCAGCAGCTAACTTCATCATCTGTAGCGCTTTCAACATATGCTTGTGAGATAATGAAAAATATAGCATTAAATACGCTGGCAGATTGAATCTTGTTTCAGGGTAAATATAGTAAGTCATTTTTTTCCCTCTTCATTTCCTCAGAACCTGTTTAGCATTAGACTGTTAATATCATCACTGATACATGACAAAACCATTGCATAATATACTGCGTTTCAGACCAACCCCCACATAAAAGAGAGCAAGGAAAAACCATGAACATTAATCGGGCATTCAAAATAATGAAGTGCTTCAAGCCAACCCTCTTCTAAAGCCTTCTACTCCTAGTTTCGCAGGAACAAATAGTTTTATAAATCTGACATGCTTTTCTGGTCCCATTTTAATATTATGAAAATGTCATTTTTCTGAGCTACAGTCAATATTAGAAGTTTTTAAAGATATATTTTATAGCCAATAGTAAAAACATTCTGTGCAATCTTTATGATGTGATCTTTTTTAAGAAGCAAGTTTAGAATCTAAAAAACAAGTTTGTCAATATTGGGAAGGAAGGAAGGACTATTTACACTTTAATCTTAAAAAACTAGGAAAATACACATAATAATTTTCAGCCACCAACATTTTGTCATGGTATATGGTCGCCAGGGGAAATTATAGCTATGTGAAGACTATATATATTTTTTTATCTAATACTAATTTTAAATTATCAATAATAAAAAACATGTAACTATTAATTTCAGAGAAACATCAAATAAGTTAACAGTGATTGAATTTGTGATTATATTAAGGAGCATATCTCAGGAAAATTTTCTGCACACACACCCACAATTCCAAAAAAATATTTCATATTAAATTAAAATATCACTTGGAGCACCTGGATGGCTCAGTTGGTTAAGCCTCCAACTCTTGATTTTGGCTCCGGTCATGATTTCAGCCTAATGGGATTGAGACCCACATGAGGCTCCATGCTTAGCAAGGAGTCTCCTTGGGATTATCTCTTTTTCTCTCCCTCTGCCGCTCCTCCCCACGTGTGTGCATGTGCATGCGCACACTCGCGCTCCCTCTCTCTCAAATAAATAAATAAAATCTTCAAAAAATAAAAAATGATTTAAGAATGAAAGTATTTACTCATTTTATTAAGATAAAAACTGAATTAGAAGTTGACATTTTACTGATTTTTATCCTTTGGTTGGTACCTCTAGTAAAATCTGGGTCTTTCCTGCTTTTATGTCACAAGTACATTTCTATCGCCCGTCCCCAGTCCCTTGCTCCTAGACGATGACCATGCTGCCTCTGTTCAGTTGTTTCTATTACACCAGAGGTCAGTCTAAGTTGCTCACTCTGAGTCGTCCCATCTATGCTGTTGCCACTATATTCACCTTTCAAAAGTAACGTTAGGACAAACATCTTCCCTCTATTGGCTCTGGTTTACAGAAGCAATAAATGGCTCAGCTGTAGCTATTGCTTCACGATCCAATTAAAACAAGAAATTGCAGATGCTGTGGATTTTTTTTTTATGCCTAATGATACAAGCAACTGCATGGAGCACATATGTTCATTTCTATTCTCTGACAAAGACTACAGAGAACCTGAACTTGCAACAAGCATGGGATGTGGTATGTTCTTAAGTGTTATTCAAGGTCAAATGTTCTTAGAAGTAAAAACAGCAACAATTAACCAAGTGATTTCATGTATTGTAGTCTAAGATTTAATGTCCCATTTTATTTAAAGCCTGAAATCTATCAGAATATATCTAGCCCAAATCCACTTTGAATTATGCCTACATAGTCTTTCTTAAGGGAGTATTTTCCATGGGTTTATTTTAGACAGATTTCCATTTTCTTTTAATTGTATATTTTTGATATGAACTGAAGTATATATATAATATATATGAAAGCTATAAAGCAGAATAACAAAGAAAACACCTATGAACCCACCACCCAATTTAACAATGTTAACATGACAAATATCATTGACATGTCTATTTTTTTAAGTTTTACCATATTCAGTTCAAAATACTATCTAATTGCCTTTGTGATTTCTTCTTTGACCCTCCAGGATATTTAGAAATACACTGCATAGTCTCCAAGTACTTGGGTATTTTCTATTATCTTCTGTTACTCATTTCTAATTTAATTCCATTATGGTCAGAGCACATACATTGTATGATTTAAATCCTTTTAAATTTATTGACTTGTTTTATGGCCCAGAATATGTTCTATATTGGTAACTTTGTCATGTGCACTGTAGCTTCTGCTGTTCTATAAATTCAATTAGGTAAAATTAGTTGATAGCATTGTTTAAGTGTTCTGTATACTTACTGATCTGCTGTCTGCTTGTTCTATCAGTTATTGAGAGCAAAATATTGAAATTTCTGGCTATAATTTAAGATTTGTCTATTTCAGTTCTATCAGTTTTTACTTCATGTGTTTTGAAGCTCTCTTACTAAGTCAAAAATCTTTCAAATTGTTCTGTCCTGTTGAATCTTTTATCATTATGAAATGACCATCTTTATCATTGACAGCAAATTTTGACATCTGGTAGATCATGTCCCTACATATTTTTCTTTTTCTTCAGTGGTATCTTGGTTATTATAAGCCCTTTGCTCTTTGATATACATTTTTTTCATATACATTTAAAAATCATCTTGTACGGGGCGCCTGGGTGGCTCAGTTGGTTAAGCGACTGCCTTCGGCTCAGGTCATGATCCTGGAGTCCCTGGATCGAGTCCCACATCGGGCTCCCCGCTCAGCAGGGAGTCTGCTTCTCCCTCTGACCCTCCCCCCTCTCATGCTCTCTCTCTCTATCTCATTCTCTCTCTCAAATAAATAAATAAAAAAAATAAAAAATAAAAAAATAAATAAATAAATAAAAATCATCTTGTAAAGTTTCCCAAAGTCCCTAGTGAGGTTTCGTTAGAATTTCTTTGAAATTTTACATCAATTTGTGAAGCCAGGGACAAGAACCTGATAAAGGATATCTGCTCAGAACATATAGTAAGCTCTATATTCAACAGCTAAACATTAAAAACTTCACCCCTGAAGTCAGAAAGTGGTTAAAGATAATGCTTATTACTACTTCTACTCAATATTGTACTGAAGGACCTAGCCAGCTCAATAAGACATAAAAAGGCAATATCAAATATAAGAGTAGAAAAGGGGAAAAAGTTGTCATTATTAATTAAATGATGCATTTTCCCACATAGAAAATCCAAAAAGAAAAAAAAAGAAAGAAAAACAAAAACCTACAAATAAATTACTAAAAATAATAAGATAATTTAGTGAGTTCACCAAATGTAAGATTAATATACAAAAGTTTTCAGAAATATTTAGTAAACTTAAAACTTACAATACCAATAAAAAGTAAAAAATCTTGGGGCGCCTGGGTGGCTCAGTCGTTAAGCGTCTGCCTTCGGCTCAGGTCATGATCCCAGGGTCCTGGGATCCAGCCCGCATCAGGATCCCTGCTCCGTGGGAAGCCTGCTTCTCCCTCTCCCACTCCCCCTGCTTGTGTTCCCTCTCTCACTGTCTCTATCTCTCTATGTCAAATAAATAAAATCTTTTAAAAAAAAAAAAAGTAAAAAATCTAGGAATAAGTCTAATAAACAATGAATAAAACTTCAATGAAGAAATTATAGAAATTGGGGTGCCTGGGTGGCTCAGGTCATGATCCTGGAATCCCAGGATCGAGTTCCGCATCAGGCTCCCTGCTCAGCGGGAGGTCTGCTTCTCCCTCTCCCACTCCCCCTGCTTGTGTTTCTTCTCTCACTGTTTAAAAAAAAAAAGAAATTATAAAAATTAATTGAAATACAAATTCTAGTTATGGTGAGGATGTATACAAGAGAAACTCTTTTATCTTAATGATGGCTATGAATGGTACAACCATTTGAAAAAATTCAGCCAAACAGTACTGAGTTGGAAAACATAAAAAGAATTCCTGAAATTGCAAAAAAAAAAATAAACAAAAGACATATCCAAAAATATTTATTTATAGAAATGTTAATGTGGTAAGCAGAATTCTAAAATGGCCCCTAAGATTTCTACCCTCTAGTATATATACCCTGTAAAATGCCCTCACCTTGAGTGTGAGCAGGACTTGTAAACCTGATGAGATATCGCCTCCATGATTATTTTAGATTCTGTGGCAGAAAAGATTTTGTGGAAGTAATTAAGATCTGTGATTAGTTGACTTTGAGTTAATCAAAAGAAATACCACTCTTGGTGAGCCTGACCTAATCAGGGGACCATGAAAAGAAGAAGACATTCAAAGCTAAACATATTTCTTTTGCTGGCTTTGAATAAGCAAACTGCCATGTTGCTGAATAGTTCATATTCCAGGGAAAGGTCAGTGGCCCCTGAAACTGAGAAAGTCTGCAGTTGGCAGGCAGGAAGAAAGTAGAGACCTCAGTCTAACACTACAAAAAACTAAATTCCACCAACGGCTTGGAAGAGGGCCCTGAGCCTCTGAAGAGACTCTGACCAACATCTTTATTTTGGCCTTATGAGATCCTCAGTAAAGAAAGCCATGCTGTGCCCAGACTCCTGACCCACAAAACTATAAAATAACTAATTTGTGATGTTTTAAGCCTCTAAGTTTGTGGTAAGTTGTTATGCAGCAATAGAAAAACAACAATTTGTAATGGCAAAACAAAAAACAGAAAACAAAAAACAAAAACAAAATGAAGCCAAGAATAACCCACCTGTCTATGAGTGGCAAATGAATTAATGAATTATTTCATTATAGTCATAAAATGGGCTAAACCCTGACAAAATTCTTAAATAAACTATACCAACATGAATGGATCTCAAAAACCTATTGAGCAAAACCATGCAAATCATAAAAGTATACACACTATGACTCAATTTATATAATTATTAAAACAGGAAAAATTAAATGATACAGCATTTAGAGACACGTATCAATGAGAAATAGTTAATATACAATGTCAAGACTGAGATTACCTTTGGTGGAGGAAGATATTTGAGAGGGTTATAAAAGTGGCTTCAGAGATATTGTCACTAGCCTCCTTCTGAGGCTCAGTGGTGAGTGTGTAGGGGTTTATTATTTTTAAAATTCTGCATATATGTTATACATGGTCTTTGATATATGGAAGATTTACCATTAAGAGTATATAATCCTGTTACCAAAAAAAGTCCCCAAACTCTAGAAAGTTAATTTCTTGTCTTCCTAGATTAGAAATCAAGTAATAAGTTCATCAAGTGGAAAAAAATTATGTATGGCTCTCCAAGTGCATTGAAATACGGTAACAGTAGTAGCAGCCCCGGTAGTAGTCATCCCTTCACCTTAATTATTGATGGCAGTTGAGGCAGATTAGCAAAGTGAGCCAGGAGACTGGTGACCCAGGTGTCATCTTTCTTCTTCTGTGTTGTATGCTTTGCATGTTCAATCTGTGCTGTGTTGGGAAAGTGAAGCCAAGAGAAAACCCAAGCACTAATAACGGGGAGAGAGAAAAAGAGAAAGAGAAAGGCACAGAGGCTGAAAACAGGGAGAGAAAAATTTTAAAATATGCTTCACATTTTTTGGATTAATTAGAGTGTGAATCATAAACCAGTGTTTAACTGGCAACATGACTGTGGATGAATTATTTATTCAGTTGAAACACACAACCTATGTTCACAATATTGAACTGTTCTGCTTATACATCTTGAATGGTGAATGAGGGGAATTATCTTAGGAAGGGCCCTGAGAAATTCCATGACACTTGAGCTCGTGAATCTTCCTGATGAAATCTTAAAAGGCCAGCCAGTTCTCTGCTTTTATTTTTTATTTTTTTAAAGATTTTATTTATTTATTTGAGAGAGAGAGAGAGTGAGCGAGAGAGAGAGAGAGAGAGAGTGAGGGAGAGAGCAGGAGTGGGGGGAGGGATAGAGGGAGGAGAAGCAGACTCCCTGCTGAGCAGGGAGACTGATAGGGGGCTCGATCCCAGAACTCCAGGATCATGACCTAAGCCGAAGGCAGACACTTAACGCCACCCAGGCGCCCCTAGTTCTCTGTTTTTACACTAAGTTTCCAAATCGAATTCTACTTCCTTAATAGTAGTTTTGAATCTGATGACCACTGTGGGTAAGTACGTTATCTGACCTAGATGTGTGTCAGGAACACCTTGCAATAAGACTTTGTTTAGATGTACCGAATGTTTCTTGAACTCTCATCACTTATAACAAAGTGATGCTAATTCAGATTTCACAAAGCTTAATTCTCACAACCAGCTAGCAAGGATCACTGTGTATCTCTAAATTACTGGGCACTTTTAACACATTCTAATTTGCAAACTAATTCTAGCCTGGAATAGGAATGGGAATAAACAGGGTGGTACTGTACATACATGTTATTGCTGTGGCTTAAAAAAGAGCGAATGATTGATTTACTATAAAAAATAATCACTAACAATAAGGAAAAGAGAATCCACCAATTTTCCCCTTTTAGCATAAAAAAGTTTTAATAATCATTTGCTGTTAGGTTAGAGGAAATGATTTTCATTTAGTGAATTCCAACTTAATATTTAAGTATTATGACACCTCATCATCCCTGTCCTCTTTGACTCCCAGGAGCTCACTCCAACAATAAAATTCATCTGTGCTAGACTAACAGTCACAGAGTTTTAGAACCAGAGAAGATTCAAGATATGTCGTTCAACTGAACAATAACACTATATTTGACATGGTAGTTAAACAAAATTTCTTCTTGAAAGAAACACTAGAAAAATAAAACTGAATTTTTCCCATATACCATCACTGAGAAGGTTTATTAGCTCCCTGAGTTTGAGAAAGAATTCACTTTAAACAGCTGGATTTTGGCATATGTTCCCAGAATAATAATAATTAAGTCAACTATTTTCAAGGGGCACAGGACCTTGCAGCATGGAGATTATAAAGGAACAACATTTATAAATGTTGGCAACCAGTTGTACACCAGGAAACCAAAAGCAATTTATGTAGGAGTTCAGCATCCTAAATTCTCTCTAAAATCTATGACTAATTTCTCAAGTGGTTTCATTTCTCATACTTAATCACTCTACTTCCTACTTCAAAATAGAGATGAGAGCATTTGGTTGCATCCAATGCTCCAAAGGGATCATGGAATAAAAGGCTGGTTGTATAATTAGCAATGGAAAAACTTACAAGATTTAATGAAAAAATGTGAGATAAATCCGTTTTCTCTTCTTGTATCCTTTCAAAAGGATACTATTTCAAAAGACTATTATTCTCTTGCCTTTTTGTCATTCCAGGACTACTTTTATTTTTTTATTTTTTTAAAGATTTTATTTATTTATTTGAGAGAGAGAATGAGTGGGGGAGGGGGCTGGAGGAGAGTGACAAGCAGACTCCCCACTGAGCAGGGAGCCCAACTCAGGGAAGGATCCCAGGATCCCAAGATCATGACCTGAGGCAAAGTCAGACGCTTAACTGACTAAGCCACCTAAGCACCCCAGGACTACTTTTCTTAATCTAATTATTTTGGAACCCATTCATAATTTCTGCTATTCTGCACCTGCTGTATTGCCTTTGCCCCCAGTTTTTCTTATCAACTATACCTACCAGTCAGCCCCTTCGGGGTTTCAAGTTAACTTCGTCCATAGAAAAAATACATTTGATAATAATAATAATCTTTGCATGAAGCTCTAATACACATTATCCCACTTCATTCTCAAAACAAAGTAGCAGGGTTGATATATAGATTTCCATCCTGTAGAGGAGAAAAGAGAAAGCTCAGAAAAGTGAAGTGGCCTGCCCAACATCACAGCTAAATAAATGACTGAACAGGAATAGAAGTGAAGTTTCTCCTCACAATGCCCAGCATGATTTCCTAAAGCCACCTCTTCTCTTCAGATGCATCAGCTTGTCCCTGCTCATCACTCCTTCTCTCTTCTCACTCTTCACTCCCTCATCTATTTCCATGCAATAATGTTTATGAGCTTGCATCCAAACTGCTGTGGACACAATACTAATTACAAGGGACTTCTGGCAATCTCCAAAGGCCTTGCGGTGCCTGAATTCTCACTGGCACCGAGTACCAACTAAGACACTTACGCGGAAAGAGTATGGAGCTGATGAAACAGGTTTCTGGTGCCTTTGCTAGTAGTGAGTCTGTAAATTTAAAGAGGTTCTCCCTTCCTTTCTGAAAACAGTGAATCCACGACTGTCTCTAAATATTTTGCCTTATTATCATTCCTTAGTGGCTGGAGTATTTACGTTCTACATGTCAGTCTGGGAAAATCATATACAATTTAAGTTTACATTAAAAATATAGTCAGGGGCGCCTGGGTGGCTCAGTCGTTAAGCGTCTGCCTTTGGCTCAGGTCATGATCCCAGGGTTCTGGGATCGAGCCCCACATCGGGCTCCCTCCTCTGCAGGAAGCCTGCTTCTCCCTCTCCCACTCCCCCTGCTTGTGTTCCCTCTCTCGCTGTGTCTCTCTCTGTCAAATAAATAAATAAAATCTTTAAAAAATATATATATATAGTCAATTACTATCATTCCTCTCAGTCAGGGAACAGCCAGGCAATTACTATCGGTAAGTTAATTTGAGGAAATTTAATACATAAGTAATAAGTGATGGAATTGCTGAGAAGCCAGTAGGGGATGGTGAAGCAATTGCAAGAAGGTACTACCACTTCTGGCACTTGAAGGACAAAGGGGAAAAATCTTATTATCAGAGACTGGACACCATGACTGGTGGGGAACACTAGAACTCAGCAAAGGCTGTCTAGTGAGGAAAATAAAAAACCACAGAGGACATCAGCCATTGCAGGAAGATGCCACCCAACGATAAGCTAGTAGAGGAGAAATATCCTGGCTTCTCTCATCCTTCTTCTCTCCCATCTCCACTTCAACACCAGGCCTTGCATATACCAAATTTATCTAAAAGCCACTTGGCAAGTTAAGTCTGAAAAACATTTTGTGGGTGAAGGGTCAAAAATGAATATTAGTAAACAGACAATGACCAACCCATTTCCCAAGGCATAAGAGAGAAATTCAAAGCTGCAAACTGATTGCTAAATTATGTTCAATTTACTTTTCTTTTATATAATAAAAATCATCTGCAAATCTCTGAGTAGCCTAGACATTGTAGCACTTGGTACATAATGCAGTTGGTTAGTGAAAATCAGGCAAAATGTAGAAAGTGATGTAGCATAAGTACCATTATATTTTCTCATTATACACTTTAAGCAACAATAATGGATATCATTACACAAAAATATGTACTATAATCATACAATTTATTTGGACTGTATAAAGAAAGGATTTACTTAGCCTGTCAATATATTTATACCTCCAATTACATATTCATTATATAAGCATTCACTCAAGACCTACTATGTGGTACACAATTTGCTAGTCCCTAGAAAAGCAAATCTTTTTATCAGACTGGGTCATGTCCTCAAAAAATATAGGATAGGAATTAAGAATAAAGTAAATAATATACATACTACATAGATAGATACATAGAGAGGAGCACACAAATAAGGAAATAATTCGTTTTCCCACGGGAAAAGGAGTCAAAGAACACTGCACAGAAGAGAGGATCTTTGAACCGAATCTGAAAATATAGGAAAAATCAAAGCAAATGCTATGTCTCTCTGAAGCTTTCCCAAACACAAAATAATCTTACAATGATTGCTTATATACCACCCTCTGTATCAGTTATAATGCTGAATCATCTGCTTACTTCAAGAAAATGCATGAAAATAACCCCTCACATTTCTATCCACTTGGAAATGCAAGAAACCTAGCAGAGATATTCACAATTTTAAAGGTCTTTAAGCAGTACATGCTACAGCATTAACTCCTTTTTCTGTCATTCCAAACCCTGTCCCCTTGCTATCCTGCTTCCTACATACTACCGAATATTTACAGCAGTGGATCTTTGTTGTAACTTGTTTTCTTTCCCAGTACAACCCGAGTCATACAGATCTGCAATTCACATTGACCCAAATTCCTTGAGGCTGTAATGAAAGATTTTTTTTGTTCTCCACATTTGGAAAGGGATTCAGATAACATTTTGTATACTGGAAACTCTACACAAGACATTGATGAACTTGTTAGCCACTCTCTTACTGGAGGATGTGATACCTAAATCTTACTGCTTGTGTAGACCTTCTGTGTTACAAAGACTCTAAAACTATATGGTGATGCCTATCTCAGATTGATTACTTGGGACACTACATACCTACACTGCCAGGAGTGAGGTCATCTTCTGGGATAAAAACCAGTATCAAATTTCACAAATGTTTACCCTCTTGGTACAGCTAGCTGTTGCATACATAGCATATTTCATAGCATAGCTTCTAATCCAAAGTTTTTATTGCATCCAATTTAAACTAACCTTCCAGATCCATGACCTTCGTCACAAGAAGCCAAAGAGGCTTTGTTTTCCTTTAAACCACCAACAACAAACACCTTGTAGAGAATCTCAGCCTGAAATCTTCTTGGTAATCATAAGCCCATATGTTTTTGTGCTACGAGGAAAAAGAGACCAGTTTAAGTGTGAACACAGATTCATGAAGACAAAGAATGGCCCATTGCTTAATGCGAGTCAGTTCTGCCCTGACTCGGTTCTTGTCTGCAGCTGCTATTCTGATTGAGGCTTCCTCTACTTTGGTCTAAAGCACCTCTCTGACTCGGGCTATTCCCCACATAGTCACAGAATTCCTAAAGACACAATCACATTCTAATGCCAGTCTAAAAAAAATATTTTATTTTTCTTTGCCAACAGAGAAAGCTGGGCTTATATTGAACCCAGCCTCTTTGCTTCTGCTTCAATGCAAGGGGAGTTTCATGACTGTCTTATGGCCACTGCCCATTGCCCACGAACTCAATGCTAACTTCAAAAACTTTTTTTTCAAAATTGTTAATCTCATATCTTATGTAGATATACACTGTCACTAGCCAGAAAAAAGGTGGGTTTGGAATATGTAGTAACATGAGAAAGTAGAACATTTTTCTTTGCTATTGATTCTTGCTCACCCATATGACTGAATCTATAATCTTTGGTGTTGTTTATGATCGTGGACAGTGGAAGAAACAATGGGAGTTTATCACCTCAGTAAGTATAAAAAATACTTATTTGTTCATTCACTGATGATCTATTATATGTCACACAATTCCTTTATAATATAGCTGTTATAAGCTGTGTTGCTCTCCAAACAACTCAGGCATGGAAATGCTTTGTTCAAACCGCAACCAAAGTAACAGCTATTTCCCCTTTCTGTGTCCAACTAGTTGCCTCTGAAGACTCTTTTTGTTATTGCCTTACTCTAAGATTAGGCCTCAGATTCAGGATTAAACAGAATCAATCAAACACACAAGACCTACTCATTAATAAGGTGCCTCTTCTTCCCAAAGGTATGAGTTCAAGGGTCTTCTTCATTTTGCTTTCCTGGCCCATGGAATGAGCAGAATAAACAAAAGAGATGACAGTACCAATGATAGATAAATAATTTATGTGTGAGTTTAATTCTGTGTGAGTTGGTCGATTTTGTCACACTTAACCCACTTGTCAAGCTTATATTTTAGGAAGTCCCGTAAAGACACAATGTTCCTATAGAAGAACACAATGTACTCACATTTTGGTAGTTCATGCCCTTTTCAGAAGAACCTATTATAAAACAATCAACCAACTGAGTCTTCTGGATTGTTTTTAGAGCTATATCATCTCAAGGCACATATCCCTGTCCACAGAATGAGGTATAACATAAAACAGAAATTTCTGGATGGGAATAATACTGGGAAATAATGTATAGAGTTGATCAAAACATCAAGAAACTAAAATCTTATCTTAAATCTTAAAAACTTTTTAGTAAAAACAGAGCTAACTGCTAAATTACAACCAAAATAGTTGCTACTCAAGCTATGTTTCACAAATCACATGGCTCTAGGAAAGACCTGTATACCTTCATTGGAAGAAATGCCACATACATATTGCAGATGAGTTAGATATAAGTAGGACCTGGCTAATGATATAAGAAAAGAGACCAAATTACAACGGAATAAACTTTGGTGTTTGAGTCCCCAAGTAATGATATGCTAGAAAATTGGAAAGGGAAGTTGTACAAAATATATAGATAATTCTAGGGCTTATAGCCAGCTTATGTATAAGTGGTGCTAATAAAATGTGACTTCTTTACACTATCAAAGAAATACCCCAAATCTTGCTTTATCAGGATGGCATAAAAATTTCTTAATGTATCTAGAAATGCAATTTAGGATTTATTGAAACCAGTAACCAAAAGGTTAAGGGACTAATCTCAGTTGCAGACTGCTAAACCAGATGCAACTTTTACTCAGACCTTTTCATTTGCCTTTAAATTTTCCAGATTCTCCTCCTCCTGCTCCTCCAGAGAGCCAGATTTGAGGCTTGCTCTCCTATCTCCTTATTTGTCTGCCTCTCAAATAAACCCTTTCCCTAGTACATAGCTCAATGTCGCAATGATGTCTTTGCTGTGCATCTAGCAGATGAACTTGGGTTCAGTTACATTATGACAAGGGCAACAATGCAATCCAGTGGAGGAAGTATGATTTTTTTCCCCAAAAATTGTGTTAGATGAACAGAATATCCATACAGCAAAAAATAGCTGAATCTCTACCTTACAAATTACACAAAAATAAATTCCAATGGACTGCATATCTAAATATAAAATGTAAAAACAGTAAGGCTTTCAGAAGAAAACATAGAAGAACATCTCTGTGGCCTTAGAATAGGCAAAGATTTCTTAAACAGGACACAAAAAGCACTAACCATAAAATCTAAAAACTGGACAAAATGGACTATATTAAAATTCCCACTTGGTATCAAAAATCACAATTAAGAGAGTGAAAAATCAACAATTAGAGTAGGATGCTATTCACCATAATGTATCCGACAAAGGATTCTTATCCAGAATATATATTTTTAAAAACTATTAAACATAATAGCAAGTGTTGGTGAAGATATGGGGATGCAAACTGGGGCAGCCACTGTGGAAAACAGCATGGAGGTTCCTCAAAAAATTAAAAATAGAACTACCAGTAATTGATCTACTGGGTATTTACCCCAAAAATATAAAAACATTAATTCAAAGGTATACATGCACCCCTATGTTTGTTTTTGTTTTTAAAGAGTTATTTATTTGAGAGAGAGAGCACGAGTGGGAGGGGCAGAAGGAGAGAGAATCTCGAGCAGACTCTGTGCTGAGCACAGAGCCTGATGCAGTGTTCGATTTCAGGACCATGAGATCACCCTGAGCCAAAACCAAGAGTTGGCTGCTTAACCAACTGCATCACCCAGGCACCCCGCATCCCTTTGTTTATAGCGGCATTATTTATAATAGCCAAATTATGGTAGCAGCCCAAGTATCCATTGACAGATTGGATAAAGAAGATGTGGTATATATACACAATGGGATATTATTCAGACATAAAAAAAGAATGAAATCTCGCAACAACATGGATGGAGATAGAGAGTGTAATACTAAGTGAAATAAGTCAGTCAGAGAAAGATAAACATCATATGATTTTCATTCATATGTGGCATTTAAGAAACAAAACAAATGAGCAAAAAAAAAAAAAAAATAGAGGCAAACCAAGAAACAGACTCAACTATAGAGAACAAACTGATGGTTAGCAGAGAGGAGGTCAGTGGGGGGATGGGTTAAATAGGTGTTGAGGATTAAGAGAGCACTTGTGATGAGCACAGGGTGTTGTATGGAATAGTTAAATCACTATATTGTACACCTGAGACTAATATAATACTGTATGTTAACTAACTGGAATTTAACATAAAAAAACTATTAAACATTAATGAGATAAAGACATACACCTAATAGAAACATGAACAAAAGACTTAAATAACCATTTCACAAAAAAGAACAGAGAATGGCTAAGAAGGATGTAAAAAAAGTGTTCAACTTCTTTAGTCATTAGGGAAATGCCAAATAAAACCACTACCTACACACAAGAACGGATAAAATGAAAAAGAGGGGAAATACCAAATGCTGATGAGAATGTGGAACTAAAACCATGCCCCACTGGGTTGACAAGGTTGAAACCAGCAGAAAGTTTAAAGCTTGTTTTTCAGAGAACCGTTTCTCCCTAATCAGGTATTGTGTCTTTTCAGACTCCACTAACAAATCCACTAGCTGTCTCAGGAAGCCTGGACTCAAGGTCAACTGGGTCCAGCCTAGGAACAAGCAAGGCCCTGCATTTCTTACCTGAAATAACAAGCCCAAGAATCATCTAGTTTACAGCTGCTCTTAGAGCATGGCCATAGCCCCTTCTCCTTGTCTTAAGATAACCTTATGATCTCAGGAGCTGAATTTAGCCTCCTTCTGATGTTGTCTCCAGGCCCAAAGTGAATATGAGATATGTTACATATATGTTTGTTCAATGCACATGTTCCATCTTTCCTCCTGTTTCCTTGCCCTTTTCATCAATATGCATAAATCTTAATCCCTGATTATAAAAAACTTGTTCTTTCCTCCCTGGGGAGGCAAATTTGAGGATTGTCCTCCCATCTCCTTATTCAGCAGCTTCTCCAATAAACTTTCCTTGCTGCATACCTGATGTCTCAGCGATTGGCTTTGCTGCACATGGGTCAGACAGATTTGGGTTCGGTCACAGAGCAACCACTTTGGAAAACTGCTTGAAAGTATTTATAAAAGTTGAACATCATAATATCTTCTGATATTATATAATTCTAATCCTGGGTAAATATGCATGTTTCTACAAAAGGCATGTTCTAGAACATTTAGCTACACTACTCACTGTATTCCCAAACTGGAAATAATACAAACCACCACAGTAGAATGGATGAATAAATTGTGACATATTCAGGCAATAGAATATCAAACAGGAAAGAAAATGAGGAACTCCCAACTACACACAAGGTAGCTGAAACGAATAAAGTGGGAAAAACCTCAACAGAGAAAGAGTGTATGCACCATGATTCCATTTATACAGAGACTGTTAGAAATCTGGGTGATGGTTACTGGAGTAACCAGAGAAATCTAGGTGATGGGTACTCGAAGGGGATCTGAGTGGGTATTCCTGGGGTGTGTGCAATATTCTGATTCTTGGTCTACATTCTGGTTATATGGGTTCATTCAGTTCGCCAAAGTTTACCCAGATGTATCCAAATTAAGAAGTTAGAATTGAAACAAAAGAATAGTGACAGCAACAGACGAAACAGTACCTTTAAAACCAAGGAGATCATAATGAACTCCATGTCCCCACCCCCTAAACCTTGCGCGCGCACCCACACAATAACATGAAAACCTCATTGGCTGGGAGTAGGTGGCGCACTTCCGAAAGCCGCATCTTAGCACCGCCCCTTCCGCCTCCTGGTCGTCCCACCTTCCCGCGTCCAGAGCGTCTGGCCTCACGACTTCGGCCCCTTGGACCAAGTTCTCCAGGCAAGAAGTGACTCTTGTGCTTGGTGGCAGCCTCCTTCCCGGTCATCACCATCCGAACCCCATTTGCTACCCACCGCCATTATGAACATCCGCAATGCTCGGCCAGATGACCTGATTAACATGCAGCACTGCAACCTTCTCTGCCTTCCTGAGAACTACCAGATGAAATACTATTTCTACCACGGCCTTTCCTGGCCGCAGCTTTCTTACATTGCTGAGGACGAGGACGGGAAGATCGTGGGCTACGTCCTGGCCAAAATGGAGGAGGACCCAGATGACGTCCCCCATGGACATATCACCTCACTGGCGGTGAAGCGTTCACACCGGCGCCTCGGCCTGGCCCAGAAGCTGATGGACCAGGCCTCCCGGGCCATGATAGAGAACTTTAACGCCAAGTACATGTCCCTGCACGTCAGGAAGAGTAACCGAGCAGCTTTGCACCTCTATTCTGACACCCTCAACTTTCAGGTTAGTGAGGTGGAACCCAAATACTATGCAGATGGGGAAGATGCTTATGCTATGAAGCGGGATCTCTCACAGATGGCAGATGAGCTGAGAAGGCAGCTGGAGCTGAAGAAGGGCGGGTATGTGGTGCTGGGCTCCAGGGAAAACCAGGAAACCCAGGGAAGCACACTTCCTAGTTCCAAAGTGGATGGTCAGGAGGAGAAGAACCCCGCCGCTGATGATAGTGGCAGTGACAGCAAGGAACCCAGCGAGTCTGCGGAGAGCACCGATGTCCAGAACAGCTCAGAAGATTCAGATTCTACCTCCTAGAACCTGTTTAAGGTATTTTGTCCTGATCCAGTCCCTTCCTACCCTAAATCCCTGCACCATACATTGACGTGCCCAATCCCATCTTATCCCATTCTAGTCCTGCTGGACCACTGGTGACCTTGCCGAGGAGTGTTGAGTGGGTTGGAGGAAACTCATTGCTCACTAGTGGAAGTTAATAGGACTCCCACTCATATGCTAAAAGTGGATTAAATTCAGTAAAAGAAACCTGCATTTATCCAACTTTTTTAGTGTGAATTGTATTTTAGGGTATCCATATAGTTGGTGAAAGAATTTTTTTCTTTATAGAATTACAGCTAATAAATGGAAAAGAATGATAGAACTTTAAGATCACTATTTTGCAACCCCTGATGAAATCATAGATTTAGCCAACTGTTATCAGTGGCTAATAATTACTAGATGAAAATTGAAGCACTTCATAATTATGGATCAGATTGACAACACTTGAAGTCACTGGGCAAGAGTAACATCACCAAAAGGGAGACAAATGTCACGTGCCTCCTAATGCAATACGAAGTGCACAGTAACACCTAGAAATATCCTTGCCAAAAGAAAATTGTATGTCTGTGTGTGAAATTAATCTTGAATCCAAACGAGGCTTTAGATGAGAATTTCTACAGAACAAATGACCTGATTTCTTCAACAAACAAACAAATAAATGTCATTTTTAAAAAGGGAGGAAGTTTATTAAAATAAACTTTAGAGGTATATTAGCCAAATGCAACCATTGTGGACATTGTTTGGGTCCTGATTTAACCTAATCAAATACAAGACATTTTGAGACAGCCAAGAAAATTTGTGAGCACCGCCTATGGAATTGTCAGTGATTTTGCTTGGTGAGCGAAATGGTATTGTATTTTTTTACGTCCTTATCTGTTAGAGATACTTACTGAAATAATTAGAGGTGAAAGAATATGAGGTCTCAGATCTACTTTAAAATATTCCAGCAAAAGAGGGGGAAAAAGTTGGGGAGCGAGAAATGTATAAAATAAGAATGGCAACAGATGAAAATTGTTGAAGTTGGCAATGGGGGGTTTCAGGTTGGAACTTGGGGGGTTCATTATGCTATTCTTTACTCTTTTGAATGTGTGAAAATTAACATGAAAAGTCAACAAAAACAATTATTACACTTCCTAATACACATTAATGCTAATACTAAGCAGCCACTAAAAAGTAGTTGTTGTTGTTTTTTTTTAAGATTTTATGTATTTATTTGACAGAGAGATAGAGAGACAAGTAGGCAGAGAGGCAGGCAGAGGGAGAGGGAGAAGTAGGCTCTCTGCTGAGCAGGGAGCCCAATGCGGTGCTCGATCCCAGGAGCCTGGGATCATGACCAGAGTTGAAGGCAGCCGCTTAACCGACTGAGCCACCCAGGCGCCCCTAAAAAGTAGTTTTAAAAGACTATTTAAATACAGGACTTTCTAACACCCTAAGAATTTCAAGGATCAGTGAGCTACTGTCAATTTAGAAACTTTAACTTCTAAACCTGTCACCTTACCCTTACATGTGAAAAAGGGAACTTTCTCATAACAAAGTCCAGTCATGAGTGATAGACACTGTATATAGTTAAAATAAATGCTGTTTGATTTACTTATTCTTAAAAATTTTTACCTGCCAGGCATGAGGCTTGGAGTTGGTATATAATCATGATCTGGACAGGTTGATGTTTACATTATATAATACTTAAAGATATTATTTATTTATTTGACAGAGAGAGGTCACAAGCCGGGGAAGCAGTAGGCAGAGGGAGAGGGGGAAGCAGACTCCCCGCTGAGCAGGGAAACCGATGCGGGGCTCAAAGGACCCCAGGATCATGACCTGAGCCAAAGGCAGGTGCTTAACCAACTGAGCCACCCAGGGGCCCCCATTATATAACACTTAAGAATAAATGTACTATATTTTTTACACCTTTTAATGCTGAAGCCCAAACTGTATTGCACACTAACCCTATTTTATTCAAGTATAGTTCCATAGGTTATAAAAATTTAGATAGAGTCATTTCATGGAGGTTAAAAAGAGTGTAACCTCAGAGGAGTCTTTGCATCTGGTTTTTAACAACCTGAACATTTCAAAATGACTGATTCATTTAGTCAAAGGTTAAGTTAAAGGCAACAAAACAATGTAAAAGGAAGGTAAAATTAAACAAAACTTAATGTCTTAAGAGAAGTGTTGTCAAATTTCTATCTGCCTTAAAAACCCTGAAGGGGGGTGGGGGTTTGGTTAAATATGTGATGGGGATTAAGGAGTGCACTTGCTGTGATGAGCACAGAGTGGTGTATGGAAGTGTTGGAACTGTACGCTTGAAACCCATATAATACTGTGTGTGAACTAACTGGAATTAAATATAAATTAAATTATAATTAAATTAAAATAAATTAAATAAATATAAATTAAAATAAAAACTTAAAAGCAGGAAAAAAAAAACCTTGAGAGGCTCTGTCAAGACTATTTTATTTAAATCAACAAGCCTTTAAAAAAATAACCAATCTTCAAATCCCCATATAGAAGGACTTATGTAATATTGATCTCATCTTTGTGGTTACTGGCTCCTCTTCAGTTGTTACACCATAGCTAAGAAGGATCTTAAGTAGAACCGAGCTAATTGAAGATTGCTTTAAAATAATGAATAAATTATATATATTCACATATATTTTGTTACTTATATATTTTATATTATATATATTTACATGTATGTTATATATATGTATATATACTTTGATGAATTCAAAAGCGCTTAATACCTGCTATGAGAAACAAAAATGATTGCCACCCTAATAGGGGAAGAGAAAATAATAAATAATATGAAATAAGAAAATTACTGTGTGACAGTTATAAATCTCAGAGTCCAAACTCAGGGATAATTGAAATGTTTCTTTATGTTACTATTATTAAACTTTATTTCTAAGTTGAAGGAGATGATTCCTGTACTTCGCATCACTATCCTTCCAGGTCGATATCTGCCGAGTCATCTTCATTGGCCACATCTGATCTTTGGTCTCACTCTTCACTTCTGGGTCCTTTCTACCCAGAGGCCTCGTAAGGTCTCTATACTCTGCCATGTTTGGGCCATTTTGGTAGCAAGGGGATTAGTCTCTGTAGGCTAACTGTTCGTAAAAAATAACCCCCAATCTCAGTAAGTTAACAAAATACCAGCTTATTTCTGACATCACAGTCCAATGTGGGTCAGCAGTGTGGTGGGGATATGCAGGGGAGAGGAAAAGCAGGGCCCTGCTCCATAAAGTCATTCAGGAATCCATCTAGAACAGTTGTTTGAACTTGTTTTGTTCCATAACCCCTCTGGCAATCTAGTGAAGCCTAAGGATCCCTTCTAATAAAATTGTTTTTATAGGGCAGACAAATCATATGGGATTTCAAAGGAAATCAGTTTTATTGAAATATAGTTATCAAGCTATTTTAAAATAAATTTGTTATGTATATGCCTCTTCATTATCATATGAAATTTAAAAATCAAGCAGTGGGTCTAGTAATTACTGTTACTTCAAGGACAATTTGGTTGTAAATGATATTTTGAGAGACCTTCAACAGCTGTAATATAATATGTAAATACCTATGGTTTAGGTATTTTTGTTGGTGACAAAGCCACAAGTCATGCTAGTACTCCTGTGCATTGGTGTCTATATTCATAATTGAAGGAAACGCTAAGTTTCAGTTAGAGGTTAATGAAAATACAGATTTTTTTGTTCCAAATCCAAGGTCATAATCTCCTAAATTCTATTATTAAATCTCAGGGTAAGAACCCCTGATTCAGTGACTCTGCATTTTCTAGAATCGTTATGTCCCCTGCTGGTTCATATACATTCACAACATGCAGATAAGGGAAGAGACTGCATATGGAGGTTTATGTAGGTTTTAAAAGTCAGTACCATTTTTTCCAACTAACTGCAGGGGAAGCTAGGAAATGTAGTTTAGCTGTTTGCCCAGGAGGAAAAAGAATGAGTTCTGGTAACCAGACCGCGTAGTTTCTGCAACAGTGGGAAGCATCCTAGTGGTGCTGTGGACCAGGAGAAATTCTGCTTCCCTGCCCAGCTAAGAGCTTAGGATGCTTCTGCTGCTCCCTCTTCATAACGTGGCACGGGGAACTCTGTGAGGCTACCCAGGACTATCTGCTTAGTCACATGACACATGTTTTCTGCTCTTTACAAACTTGGGTATGGGAAACTGGGATTCTGCCACCTTGCTGTCTTTATGCCTCTCATTAAAGCCTGGAAGAAATGACCCATTTATTCTGAATTCCCCCAAACTGCCTATGAAGTTTCAGTTATCATCCCTCACCTCCATCCCACTCAACAGGGTTTCACTAGTATAAATGCTTAGTTGCCTGAATGGGAACAGCCTACTTGTGAGGACAAGAAAGAGTAGGAAAAAAGCATTTTAAAGGTTAATTATCCTGCCACAATTATGGCACACCCTCCTTGGAGCTAAAGTTCAAATACCTACAGAAAAAAGTCCTGAAATACTAACTTTCCATTTTCTTTTATCTCCTCCTTTGGGTCTGGGCAACAGAGACAGTTAAAGTTAGAGGTGATAGTGAGTAGGGCAGTTGGTGAAGGAGATTATCTTCATCTACAAAGTAATAAAAATTACTACTAAGAATATGAGAACTCACTATGCTACAGATACTATTCTAGGGACTGTCTATGAATAATCTCATTTAATCTTTCATAATAGCCCCTGAAGTAGGTACTGTTACTCCATTTTACAGATGAGGGCTGCCTGACTTACAGATAATAAATGGAGAACAGGGATGCACACTATGGTAGTGAGACTCTGTGATGGTGAGAATCAAATGAGACAATCCCTGTGAATTGCTTAGCACACTACCTCACACACAAATATTCTGTAAATTTTAGCTCTTAATATAATCTGTAGTAATAGTAACCATTCAGCTTCTTTCCTTTTCTTCTGCACAGTAATCAAATGATAGAATGTGGTGTATGAGCAGCAACAGTTTGCAATCTTGGAAGGGAGATGCATCTTAATGATTAAAATAGCTTTCACTGACAAGCTGAATGTCAAAGCATTCAGCTGAATCAATGCTAATCAACAGCAAAGTTTCTAGGGAGCCATAGCAATGAAGACAGGTCAGTTCAAAACCTGCTAGTTGAGGCAGGACTGCCATCAAACTGACGCTTATCTCCTGACAAGAAATACGTGCTTGATGATTAATAACAAAAAAGAAAAAAAAATGCAAAATCTCAAAATTTTCCATTGAGCTGGCAATATTGAGTTAGCCAGGGTTACTTCAGTGACTCTCCTTTCTGGTTTATTCTTTCTGTCGCTAAGCTGTCATCCTAACAAAAAGTTGTTAAATGTTCACATGAGCATTCACTGAAATAGACTGTTCTTAATTTTACCAGACAACTAATTATAACTGGAATGATATAATGAAATATGGAAGAAAGTTAGAGACTGACAGGTCTGGTAAATTCCTAGTATAACCTTACCCCAGATATGCCAGAAACCATAGATTTCAAATGCAAATGCACCACTCTATGAAGATAAAGAGGGGGTTGGGAAGAGATAAAATATTGTTTTGAAATACTAATCAGATAGATACCATTTGTTGAATTATTTATAATCTCTAACAATGTCACTTTTCAATCAGTGTATGCTGTACAGTTAGGGTGAATGAAATACCAACTTTGTCAGGGGTAACTGATAAAAGCAGAGGTTTTTTCTAAATTGTATACTCTATCTGTGCTGCAGTATATAAGTTTGAATATGAGCATTATGGTAGAAGATACAAGGAAGAGAGGATATTAAAAATTATGTGAATGGCAGTGGTTCAAGGAGCCAGAGGAAAAAACCTTTCTGAAAACATTCTGCAATGCCGTTTCTATAGACTAACATCCTCAAAACATCATAGGTTTTCTTTTCTTTTAAAGTAAAGCATAAAATTCTGTTTTGTGTTCATAAACCCATGTTAACAATTAAAATATTTCTCAGGCCAGGGGCGCCTGGGTGGCTCAGTCAGTTAAGTGTCTGACTCTTGATCTCAGCTCAGGTCTTGATCTCAGGGTGGTGAGTTCAAGCCCTGTGTTGGGCTCCATGCCCCCCCGCAAAAAAAAATTATTTCTCAAGCTTCCATTGCCTACCCTTAAGAAATCCTGGTAATGAAAAAAAGAAAAAAAAAAAATCCTGGTAATGTAAAAATTTGAACTTAATAAGCTAATTAATTAAGAGCTTTAATATTCATATTTTAAAAAGATTCACTATAAAAAGTTTCTGTACCCTTAAACAGTAAACTATCCTAGGGCATTTATTACATTGTTATTTGACTTTTAAAATTTAATGTCTTAACTATGGTGAGTGCTGTGAATTGTCTAAGACTGATGAATCACAGACCTGTACCCCTGAAACAAATAATACTTTATGTTAATTAAAAATTTAATGTCTTGGGGTGCCTGGGTGGCTCAGTCGTTGGGCGTCTGCCTTCAGCTCGGGTCATGATCCCAGGGTCCTGGGATCGAGCCCTGCATCGGGCTCCCTGCTCCGCGGAAAGCCTGCTTCTCCCTCTCTCACTCCCCCTGCTTGTGTTCCCTCTCTCGCTGTGTCTCTCTCTGTCAAATAAATAAAATAAATAAAATCTTTTTAAAAAAAATTTAATGTCTTAAAATTATCAAGCAATATTTACTGAGAATATTAAAACAATATATAATATTTGGTTTTTATATAACTACTTTTCCATGCCTATCTTAATATTTGAAACAAATTGAAAAAGGTAATGATGATAGTCTTTCTCATATCTTATTACTCTTCTATTATAGCAAATACACTTTAAAAAAAAAATAAGATTTTGTATTGTATGCTTCTAACTGTCCCGCAACTTGATTTACTGTTGTTATTCTAGAAACTGACTTTTCTATCATTATGATTTTGTGAGAAAAAATGCTTTTTAACCATTCTGTGCATAATAATCAACCTTTATCTTATTTTTATGTGCACTTGATAGATGAGAAAAATGCATCTTTACGGTTGTAAGGTTCTGTTGTCTTGTTTGTAGTTACTTAGCAATGGGCAGCAATACTTGACTAGCTTTTCTTTAACTTATATATTCCATTCACATATCATTATAAACCATTCTACCTTATTAAGGATAGGGTCCATGTCTCATTTATCTGTTTCCTAAACTCCTGGCACATTATTCATTCATTGTAGGTACTCAGTAAATATTCATTGAGTGAATGAAAGAAGAAAGGAAACTCCCAAATTACCTATGCAGTAATTTTAAAAAGGAAAGGAGGGAAAATGTATATAAGGTACTACTTCCTATTACCTAATGTAATTAGAACACCTTAAAATTATGAATAAAGAGACATAATGGATATTTTGGTTTCATCTCCAGGTCTCTCAGAAAATATGACTTATAGAATTGGACACATTGTATCTAGCTTATCAAGAGCTAAAAAGGCCTTTCATTTCTTTAGAATTGAAATAAATTTCTTTTTGAATGGAGTAGGATGGGCTAGAATTTGAAGATGGCAAGCAAAAGTATCTTGGTTTCTCTAGGTTTAAAATAGGATTTTTGGGGGTGTTTCAGTATGCTCCCTCCTCCCCCTTCTCCTGGCGGAAGTGGATTTTAGGTACCAGGAAAAGTTCGTGTGTCCTCATGGCTGGGAGGGGAGAGAGCCCCAGATCCACGTGTGGATCTTCGTGCTATCATCCGAATTCTCACTGGTGTCTGTGGAGATAGATCTAGTCTAAACTGGTTACCGGTACCTTGTTGATCTGCTGCTGAAGTCTGTCATTGGTTAAGCCAATATTGTATTCTTTTAGAGTTTAGAACCTGTAGCCCTCTCTTGCTCACTTGCTCTCTTCTCACTTCTCAACAGCATTGCAGTTCCTCGCATCTCAGCCACGTCTGCCCTCTGAGCCCTGGCTTAGCCTGTCTGCTCTGCAGCACCTTTTCTGGGGTCATCTCACAATGGCCCCAGTGGCTTGTCACGCTCAACAGCAACCATCTGCATATCCCACTGGGATTATAAAGGAATACCTGGATACAAGAGCCTCCTGCACAAGAGCCAAGGAAGTTTGAGACCTGCCATCACAGAACCTTCTTTGGCCTACTTACACCATGCCACTATTTTACTCTGTAGTCGTCCTGTGTTGGGTGCGGTTGTCTTGCAAGGTTGTCTCCTCCTAGAATGCTGAACAGGAAGCAGGGCAAACTCTTGAAGCTCCTCTGCTTTCAGGTTTTGTCATTATTTATCCGGGTGTTCATTCTTGAGGGTGTAGTCAGGACCATCAAGTCAGACCTCATGCCCTCCTTCCTCCTCTTCTTCTTTTCTGGAGGAAGGATTCTATTTTCTCTTCCTTTCTCTGGGAACTCATCGTTTGTCTTACCCTCCCCTTTCTTGAGGTGGTATTCTCCTCCTCTTTCCCAATTGGAGGAAGTCACGAATAAGGGCTTCTACTACGCAATCAGAACTTGGAGATTTTAAGAAAAGGACAACCAGTGATTAAATTGCAGGATCTAATCTCCTTATTTGTGTCAATTTGTTTTTGTTTTTGTTTTTGTTAATGACACAACTTGCCATTTACTGAGTACCTGTGATATTCAGGTACAACGTAGGACTTTTATTAACGATATATTTAACTCTCTCAGTACCCCTAAAAGGTAGGTGTTATGATTCCTGTTTTATTCGTGACAAAACTGAAGCTCAAAGAAGCAAAGTAAATATCTAGGATCTGAACCTGAGTCTATTTGAATTCAAGGCCAAAGCTTCGTTCACTTTCCCATTGCCACTCTTTGCATTTTATTCATAAAGGTGTGAAAACTATAGCAAAAAAAAAGGAAAATCTACAGTTTAAAATGTTCTGTTGACTTAATACATGGAAACTCTATGTCATTTTTAAGTATTTTTGTATAACCCATCATTATAATCCTGTTTTACTATTTTTCTCCAGTAAAGATAAGTGAAGACAAAGTGCTTTGACCTCTGCAGTGTGTCACCAGATAAATCCAGAGTTATCACTACTTAACGTTGTTTTTATATTCACTGAATGTGAATTACCATAGTATAGAACATTTCTCATGTTTAAATTTTTGTGAAAACTAGTGTATATGGTTTTAAGTCAAAGCCTTGACATTAACCATCTGATGACAAGAAATAAATCTGTTCTCTGTAATCATAATCAGCCCTGCTAAGCACTTCTTACAAATCTGCCCCAATGCACTCTAAGAATGCCTACCTAATAGTAAATGATTGCCTGAGGCAGATATAAAAGTTTTCCCCCCACACAATAAGGATTTGCTATTTCCTGTGGTAATACAAACCTCTCATCTATCTTTCCATTTTTCCTTTTTTTCTTTTTAATTTTCTCTCCCAGCTCTAAAACTATTTTATTCCTTCCCCTCAAGCATGTGTTTATCTCTTTATTTTTAAATATTGCAGCTTTCTAACATCTGTCTCTAGGGCAGCATAATCTTACTGATGAAATATTCCATGTTTTCCTTGAGCCCTTGTCAATATGTCTTCGTGTTAACAGCTTAGCAGATGGAGAAGCAGAAGGAGTAGCCTCAGCTTACCTGAATGATTTCTCTCCAGCACCAGGCACGTTACTGTCTGTAGTAACTTGATGATAGGAATTGGAGTAACTGGAAAATAAGAAATGATATCTGCCTTTTGCAGTGTTATTTACTAAAACTATTGGCTGCTTTTCTTTGTGACCATTATATCCTTTTCCCCAGTCTCCTACCAGGAGAAAGCAGAATTACAGCAACCCCTCTAGTTTGGACTGTACCACTTCAGATAATGAAAGTAAAATAGACAATAATACTAATATTGCTTTAGGCATAAATTAACATGTTCCCAAGTGGTTCCAGAGTAATAACGGTGATTTAGCAGCAGCAGTAGCTTTCTGTAACACTGAAATTGTGGGAACCTGTGACACTGCTGTTTGTAATAACATTGTTCTTTTTACATAGGACAAATTATTGGGGTTTTTTGTTTTTTGTTTTTTTAATGGGCTGCCTGCTTTTTACTGAAGTACAATCCTGGAAAGGCTAAAGCAAGGCTTTGAAGCAAGGATGTAGGATAGTAACCTACTATCCTAAGGATAGTAGGATAGAACACCCTTGTACTAGCTGGAGAGAATGACCCCCACCCTCTCCTTTACTTGCAGCTTTAAAGAAACTGTTGGGTGGGCTCAGGACTGTCAGAAAATTATTCAGAAATATTAATTATCAAGATGAAGAGTTTTCTTTGGCTGCGAGAGAGAAACTTGTGAATGAAGCCTGTGAGTTATCTAGTTGGAATTTGTGTGATTTTCCCTCTGGAAATGAGAACAAGGGGCAGGAGATGATCATCTAAAATAAAAATAATGAGGTGTGTGGATGTGTGGGAAAAGTAGGGAGTGGTGCTGGAAGTTAGTTCAAAGCTGGGGAAATTTGGAAAGGATCAGGACTCTGAAATAGCTGAAGGGAAGTTTTCTCAAATTTTTACGTGCAGATGAGTCATCTTGGGGATCATGTTAAAAATGCAGATTTTGTTTCAGTGGGTCTGGGGTGGGGCCTGAGTGTCTGCATTTCTAACCATTCCTAAACAGCACTGATGTTGCTGGTCTAGGAACCACACTTTGCCTAGTAAGGTTCTTAAAGCTCATCTCCAACCTGTAACTAAGTCCAAAACACCTGTGATTAGCCCTTGGGTCAGTTTGGATTAGACACTATAAATAATTCAGAAGCCCATTCTTAAATACAAAGTCACACAAATCCTGTTTGTTTTTGGAATTTTGTTACATAGGGCTGATGACCTAATAATTTCAGTAAAAATTCCAGATATATTTCATCAAAATGTATACAACCAAAAAATTTATATATACAGTATATGAAATGTATTGATAATAATTGACATTACATCTTCTGTTAGTGTTTTGATGTTAATATTTCCTTACCTTTGATATCCAAACAAGTAAATAGTATATGAGATTTTTAAAAATTTCACTTTTCATTATCATTCAATTTATTGTGTTCATTGGTCCACAGATTACCCCAGACACTAATAATTTTTTCCATGCTGACATCTGACACAGAATTTGAAAATGAACACAACCTTTTGTTTTGTTTTAAATTGGAGCATCAGACATCAGATCTTTATGTGGAGGTGGTGTGGGAAACCCTTTCAAGAGAGGTTTTTTTGTTCAGGGATAAGAATTTCTAGCCCAGGAGTTCTCAACCTACGCATCCAAGTCACCCAGGTGCTATGTTAAAGATGCAGCTCAGATTGACTCCAGCTCAAATTTTTTCACATACTGCTATCTGAAAATCACTGACTAGTAGAAAGTGTTGAATTCCTTATAAAGGTAATTTGAAGGGCACTTTTGCCATGGTGATACTCTCCAGATTTAAATTAATTTGTCATAAGAAGCAGAAAACTCAGAGAAGTTATAACACATTTTTGTTTATTATAAAACATATATGGGAATGATTGAGTGGTATATGGGAACTCTGAATGTTCTGCTCATTCTTCTGTAAACAAAACTGCTCTAAAATGGCCATTAATTAGAAAATAAAATATACACAGAATTTTACATAAGTGTGGTAATTTTATATATGTAGATGATTATACATGTATTTTACATAAATGTGATTATGTCATGTGTGTTATTTTTAGGGTGTTTTTTTGTCATTAATTGCCCCCCCCCGTCCTTTCCCCTATCCACCCACATCCCTTTCCCTAGCATGCTAACATAGTTTTATCCTGTATTTTCCTCCAAGTTCTTGTAAAGCAAACAATAGCTATAATTTAGCTGTTGTGATGTATAGCACAAGCTTGAAGAGTGAGAAAGCTCACATATCACACTGAAGTGTTCTTAATTTGTTTCTAAAACAAAAAGCTCAAATAATGCAAGTCCAGTTAAGAACCAGATACCAGGCCAGTCTGGAATCCCATGCCCTTCTACTCATGTTTCATTAGTTCCTCATATCCCATCATCATTTGGGTGTTCTAAGTTAGAACTTGTATTAACAGTACTCAGCCAAAACCAATGAAACAGACCAAGTGACTTATCAAGATCCTTCTTTATACTTTTTTTAGACATGAATGCTTCTTTGAAATCTTAAAATTGATACAGTTCATTTCCTTGAAGCACACTTGAAGGGTTATTTAAACACCATGTTTCCTTATATGGACATAGGAATTACTTTTTGTGAATTTCTGGGGGGAAAAGTTCTTTCATTATAAATCATACATATATTGCTTTCCTACCCAAATTTAGATAGATTTTGCACTTTAGGAGTGGGGTCATCACCTCAACTGCATATTATAAAAGCTTACCTAGAGAACATAGTCTTTAGCAAGTTGAACAATTTTCACAAGAGGTGGTTTAATAGAGTGGGAAATCACACACGTCAGAGTCCAAAGGCTTAACTTTTAATCCTAGTTTGGCTTATTACTACCTGGATATCCTCTGGCATGTCAATTTCCTCATTTGTAAAATAGAGATAAAAATAACTTCCATGCCTTCAGGGTTATTGTGTAATGAGGTAGTATAAGAAAAACTGCATTGTAATTTGTAAGAACACATGTAAATGCTATTGCTAACTAACACTTCTACTTCCAGAGATTTTTTTTTTAAATATTTATTATTTTTTTAAAGATTTTACTTATTCATCAGAGACAGAAAGAGAGGCAGAGGGAGAAGCAGGCTCCCCGCTGAGCAGGGAGCCCGATGCGGGACTCGATCCCAGGACCCTGGGATCACGACCTGAGCCAAAGGCAGACGCTTAACCATTTGAGCCACCCAGGCACCCACTTCCAGAGATTTTTATCCCCACGTTCAAACTGGTGCAAAATAACATTGATCATTCATTTTTTTTTTTTCCTTCCTAGCCATCCAGAAGAAAATCAGTGCTTTGGCAATGATGAATGTGTAATGTATGTGAGTATTTCAAGAGTGATGAAGGGAGTGGATTCCTATAAATGTAGGAAATTAACTGTATATTCATTTAAAAGCAAAAGGGGCTTAATAAAATTGTTTATCTCTTGTTCTCTATGACCTGAGCATTCATATGTAGTAAGATTATTCATGTAAATCAAACTGTACTTGCCTCCCATTTGCATGGTTTTGAGGAAAAGAGACACACACACACATACACACAGTGACCAAAGTTTTCACATACTCAAAAGCTTCAGTAAACCGGTAGTGCATTAGGGCAAGCATCTGGTTGATTTTCCATGCCAGAGCCCTAAGCAAGGTATTAAGTCCCACAGTCCCTACTTTTTTACTGAAAGCAGATACAAAAGCTAAAGTTTGTTAAATAATAGATGTTATAAAGAATCTTGAAAATTATGGACTCCCTCATATAAGGAGGTTTCTAGGAAGCAAATATTTCTAATTTCCCCTTGGCATACAAGACATTTTGTGTCCTGGAACAGTGTACCCTACTTAAAAGATTCCTGATGAGTGAGAGGTAAACCTTTCTTTTGTAAAGTGGAAGAAAGATTAGTGTGAAGGAAAGGTAAGAAAGAACCAACACCACAGGAGTGCTTTTAGGCAGATCGGTCTAGGAAGATGTACATTGGAAGTTGAGGATACAGATTTTAAGTCCCTTAAAATTACCCTTGCCTGTGTATCCCTTGTGAAGCACTCCTCAGTATGAAAAGCAACGATTTGTGGTATATTTTCCAGCACTTCATACATGTTCTTAATTTTATTTTCTTCCTTAAAATTGAGGGTCTGGGGCAAGGGTTCAGTTAGTTTATATCCAGTAAGCATCTTAGGCTAAAGTGTCACAGCTTTTGTGGGCCTAATTGATTAGTATCTTTATCTCAACTGCCTTAAGTTAATGTGTAGTAGTATTGTATAGTGCTTAAGCTCACATATTGTAGGTTATACCTGGAGTTATACTCTGAGGCACCTGCTTTAGAAGTATTTAAATAATTCCATATACTCTGTTTTGTAAGGATGGCAACCTATCAAAGACTAAACCCTTCCCAGGCACCTGAAATAACCTGAAATAATAATTTGTCAGCTAATGATAAACATCAAAATTCAGAGAAAATCAGTTTAAGAGTAATAGTGTATAATAATGGAAGAAATGGTCAGCTGTTAGAAAGTCCAAAATTCTTCATGAAATTTGTTTTAGGTCCTCTATTATCCTTGTCCAAAAAAAAATATATATATATAAATCATTTTTTAATAACTGATTGCAATCCTATTTGCAAAATGAGAGGGAGTAGTTTCAGAATAAAGAAAGAAGGCTGCATTTACAGTTTAAATTTTTGTATACCAGTAAAATTGTAGTTGGAAAACATTTGGGTCAGTTTCGCTAAAAAACAGAAGTTCTTGTTTTTGATGAGGAAAAAGCATAAATAGGGGCTTATCTTAGAATGTAAAGCTTTTAGAATCACCCTGTAATTCATGGCTTATCCCTGGGAATTCAAAGCTTTATAAATTATAAACCTTTTCCAGGACATGGTACACACTGTCTTATGTCAGATAGGGCTAGGCTAAGCCAAGGGCATAAATGAATTTTCACTTCTTTGCCCTGAATTCTTCTTCCATCCCTGATACTCAGTATTCTATTATTCTTTTCTGGGCTTAAATTATACACCCCTTGCCTAGTCTAGAATTCCTTCAAAATAATTCACATTCTTAGATAGTATTTTCAATTTTGTCCCCTTCTGTTCCTACTTCCCATAAATAAATAAGCAAATAGATAGTTGCAGATCCCACATCATAGCTGGTAATAAGCAGTTTTTTAAAAAAAATTCACACTAAATTATTAATAACTGGCAGGCTTGATCCTTTAAAGAATATACGTGTATTTAATTCAAATGAATCTCTGATTGGTGGGATAAACCTGCTTTGTTAGTATCATTCTCATCTGGTCACTTGAAAGATCTAAATTGGGACTCCAAGGGGGGTGTCCTGGCCATCTTGGGCCACAGTTTTCAAAAGAAAGGAAGAATGCATTTCCTGTCTCTGAGCAAATGAAGGGATAGGGTACTAAGTAAGCAATGTTTGTTTTTGAAGCTCCAAAACTTTTTTTCTACATCTTTTCTCTAGTTCTTTCTATTCTTTCTCCCATTATCTTCAATAAAGTCGCAATTTCTACATCCATAAAATAGGAATAATTGTAGGATTTCTGTAAGGACTGCAAAATTGTTGTAAGGGTTAAATCAGAAAATTCATGTAAATTACCCAGCTCAATATTAAGAAAATATTAGGTGCATAATAAATACTGGTTCCAGCTACTTCCCTTCCAATTAGTAAGTAAACATTTTAGTAAGACTGATAATTCCAATTTAGGATTATATGTTTGAATACCATTTTATGCAAAAAGAGTACTCAGTGATCATAAGCTGTTTCTGTCTGCCTGGTCTTTCTTTTCCATTCTCCTCTTATTTATCTCTGAGTGTGCCCAGGCAATAGCAGGTGCTCAAGTAAAAGCATGATCGAATGAAAAGGAAGGGTTCACAGATGAGGAGTAATTGAGCCAATGAAAAAATTATAACAAATCCCACTTTATATCAAATAATGGTAGAACAAGAGTCCTTTACAATCAATCAATCTTATTTTAAGAAGAAAACACTCCAGTGCAGTTTTATGCCAATACTGTTTTCAAATCTAAAAGCCAAATAATATTATCCTAACATTTCCTTGCACAAAACATAAAAATAGGTACAAATGACTAAGAACACTTATCAAATCTCTTAATCAAGATGTGTTTTTCCAAATATAATAGCAAAAATTCATTTAAAGTAAGAAAGCATGATTATCAGTGAAAACCAGGACATTGCAAACCCGATTTGCACTTTGGAAGTAAAATTAAGTTAATATTTGAAATGTTTTTAAAATACCACAGTAAAATGTGTTTTTTATAGGTGTTTCTTTATGCTTTTGAAAGGGAAAAAAATGGCTAAAGTACTGTTTCATTCTTTGTGCAGAACAAAGTCTGTTTTGTCTATTAAAAAAAATAATAAATGAGCAATGATTTCCAAGAAATCATCTTGACCAGCATTAATGACTAGTTTGGTAGTTAACAGCCTGAGGCATAGCCAGAGGCCATTAAGGCTCTTGGGGGGGAAAAAAGGTTGGGGGATTGTGGTTTACCAGTAATTAACTATAGGTATGAATCAAAACTTCCTAAGAAAAGAGATAAAAGTTACTTTGGATGATTCTATCAGTGTTTACCTTTTCATTAACCCCTCCCCCACCTATTTTAATAAATAGGAAAAGAGGATGCTGCCATCATTTCACAAACCAGGTTGGATTGGAAATAATTCATTTAATGAAATGAGGACACTCAGGGGACCAATTAATGCCTTTTCAAGCTTAGACTATACAACTATAAGAACCAGTAAAAAAAAAAAAAAAAAAAGAAAAAAACCCTCAGTCTAACACATTAGTTGATTGTTGGTGAATTGAAACTCAATCATGAGATCATAAGGATTTTTTGGAGCTTCCCTCCCCCCAGTTTTTAATCCTATCTCAATAAAGGTAAATACATAAGGATTATAAATAAACAAATCTGAAGTAATATAGATTGGGGGAACCTCAAGAGGGTCAGGAGATAATGAAGATTATACCTCAATATTGGGATTATGATGTTAGTTCTTTATTTCAATAAAAGTGGATAGAGATCTTTCATATCAGGGACAGGGCTTAGCTGTAAGGACAAAGTAATCTTCTGGGAATTATGCATACAGGCTTGACATCATTTTTATTGGATGGCTGATGAACTGGAAAACTCCAGGATAGCCAGGCTTTAATTTGTAATCTTAATTTTCATATAAATCGGTGCATTTCAGGGGGAGGGAGTAGGGGATGTGGGGGGGGCCTTTGACGCTTGCTAGCCTTGTGGTAATAAGACAGTGCTGAAACGCAAGCTGCAGTACTAACTCATCCAGTATCTGATTCTGTCTTTTCCTCTATCCATCTGTCTTCCATCTTTACATCTATCATTTAAAGAAATTTACAACCTGCAAATACCAGAGAAGCTAATGTTAGTGCAATCTTCCCTCCACCTCCTCTTGGAATGATCTATAGTAATCTACTTATCATAGACGTGCACACTATAATGTAAAATAATTTAGTCTTCACCCAGGAAAATGACTGCAATTGTTTTGCAAGTATGAATTCATAAGGGCTTTTTCCCCCTCCTTTTTATCTTTTTAAAAGGCTATAGGACTTGAGAATATACTAGTCTCCCTTCATAAAACAATTATCATGGTGTCTCCCATACATACTTTTATATCCATAGGATTACAGAGGGGCAAAGTTATCAAACTAGAACATAGTAGTGATTTATTGGGTCATACAACAACTTGGCCCTACAACAACTTGGCCCATGTATTTCCAATATAGAATGCAGATGCCCTTCACATTGTAAAAGAAGGTGATTGCCAGTGAATGGAATATTTTAGAACTATATCGATAAAACATAATTTTTTCTCTAGATTGTTTTAGCCTCTTACATAAGTAAAATTGAATCTTCATGAAAAATTATTCTAATCAAAGAACATTTGAGTTGAATCAACCATAGAAAACAATATACAAAGGTGAAATGATTTCTTCACAAGCACATATTTTCTCTCTCCCTTTCAAATGCTTCTATAGCTTTGCAATTTAAATTTTTTCTGTTGGCCTTTTGTTATTTTTCCATTTTAATTCCTCATCCAAAATTAGTATGTCTTGCCATTGACCACTTTCTATATGCCTTCTGTTGCAGAAATGCTGACACATAAGTCTTGTCTCTGTTTAGGCTGGAATGGTACTACAAATCTTAATCAACTAATTAATCCAACCATCCATTTATCCACTGTGTCAAGCACCGTATAGAGTGGCAGGTATACTCAGAGGGTACACAGTGTTTTACTTAAAGAAGTTCATGACTTACTGGGGAGTTAGACTTAAAATCAGAAAACCCCAAGAAGTCTTCCAGGAAGAAGTGATATTGGAGCTGAGACTTAAAGACAAAAAGAGGTTAGCTAAGCAAAAATAGTGATGGAGATAAAAAATGGGGTGGAATAACATTTGTAAAGGCAGAGCACATGAAAGAGAATTTGGCACATAATGCAGGAGTGAAGTTGACAAGGGTTTACAAAAATGTATGAGTTTAGTGAGGTATAACTTGATAAATGGTAGAACCTCAAAGGAAAAGATATTGATACAATGAAGGTATTAATCTTTAATATCCATTGGCATTTAGGTGAATAACTCCAATGATTGGAAACTCATTACAATAAAGATAGCTGAATTTATTTGCAAAATTCTAATATTTAGGAAATTCTCAATATTCTAATTTTATAGAATTAGAAAACATATATAGCTATCCATTCTAGTTCTTGAACCACATGGACTATGATTAATCTTCCTTTCATATTAATATCCTTGGAATATTTGAAGATGCTTATGAAGTCCTTCAATGGTCGGTTGCTTAAAATGTTCCTTATCTATAATAGTTTTCACAACTTTTAACATTTTTATTTCTCTTCTCCAGATAAGCTCCAGATTTGTTCCTTTTAAGGTGTGGCATCTGGGACTGAAAGTAATAGTCTGTGTTTAGCATGACCCGTAGAGAGCAGAGAGGTAATATCCAACAACCTTTTTCTCATCACTGTATTTCTATTATTATGCCTAGAATGAATGAAATTTTTTGAGCAGACTTATATTAATAATTATTATACAGAACTTTTATTCAACTAAAATGCTAAAGTCCTTGCCGTGTCTGCTCCCATTTAGTCACATCTCTGCTGTGCTCTGTTACTATAGATCGGTTTTTAAAGAAAAATCCAGAGTATTACTTATATCCTTATTTAAGTTCATTACTCTAATTCATCCCTCCCCATATAACAAGTACCAAGAAGTCTTACCTATGCTACAGTATAAAATTTGCCAGAATAGGTGAATGGAATATTATTATTGTTAAAATAATTTATTAGTAATTAAACACAAGGGATTGAAGACATACAATACCCAATGAATATAAACAGAGTAAAGTAGCTCTTAAGTTCAATAAGTACAAATATTTAAATATTCAGATATTTCTCTTTATTCCTTAACCACTAAGTAGTAGATAGTGGGTAGATCCATTCAGAATTAAAAGTAGTTTATTCATTGGCATACTCTTCCTCAATATATATAGCAAAGATGTATAAAATGTAAGGAACAATAACCAAAACAACTTAGCCAGGCTCAAGAGTAAGATGAATATCTTTGTGGACCAGAAACTCAAAGGACATGAGTGTCATGAGCCACAGGTCTGGAAGCAGGTAGTAATAGACAAGCATCCAGTGGGATGATAGGAAATTAAAAGGTCCCAGGGAAATCAGGGAACTGGAGTTAGTATCTCTTAATAAAAGGCTGAAAAGGGGGTGCAGGGGTGGCTCAGTCAGTTGAGCATGAGACTCTTGATTTTAGCTCAAGTCATGCTCTCAGGGTCATGAGATCGAGCCCTGAGTCGGGCTTGCAGTCAGCATGGAGTCTGCTTGGATTTCTCTCTCTCCCTCTCCCTCTACCCCTCCTCCCTGCTTGTGTGCTCATTCTCTCAACTAAATAAGTAAATAAAATCATTAAAAAAAAAAAGTAAAAGGTAAAAAAAAAAGTGTTGCCAACTTGGTGGTTCAGATAACAGATTTATAGGGAGTTGAGTGGTGGGGAAGGATATAGTCTAATGCCTAGAACTAAGCCTAGCCAGTTGACATATACGAATGCCCTGGCAGCAGAAAGGAGTAGGCCAGGTTGTAGTCTTGTGGACTATGGATCTGTGTGGAGGCAGCTTCATTACTATCAGATCATTAGGAAGACAAGAATAAACAAAAATTTAATATAAACAACAAGAGTAACAAACAGAACTTGAATTCCCTCTAGAAAAAAATACAAATATATAAAATAGCATAATAAATAGAATTGGATGATCAGACTGAATTCATACACATAAAAATTTTTGGCCATATATTGCTTACAGGAAACATATCTAAACTATGTGTTGTAAAGCCTATTTCTCTAGTAACCCCAATACTTGCTCAATAGTTTCTTGTACGGAGTGTCCATATTGTCAAGGATGGAAGCTATGTATGGTCTCAACATAACTTTTTCTCTCAGCAAGGCTGGTCTGACTACCACCACTGCTGAGTGCCCAACATGTTTGCAAGTCCACACTGGATCCCTTCTCTCATGGAGGATATAACAGTTTGCCTTTATAGAAAAATAAACTTATTCTGGATATGGATTTCCCTCTCAGTCTACAACACTTCTCCAATACCATTATTTGTGAACTTTAAGAACACCTTTTTCATTGCCCTATAATGCTGCACAAGCAAGGAACCTTGGGCAAGAAACCTATTTTATAGCTAAGGAAATGTAGCAATGGGGCATGCCCATGGAATCACTGGTTTTACCCTATGTCCCATCTTCTAGAAATGGCTGGTATAAAACAGTGGAACTGAAAGTTCAGTGGCATTCAACCTTGAGAGTTTGGGAAACTTTCTGTAAGGAGCAGCATATACCTTAAACCAGGTGCTAGTGTATAGTGTTATGTCTCCAATAGTCAGAATATATTGGTTTGAGAGCTAGGGGTGGAGGTGGTAGTGGTCCTTATCTATACCTAATAACCTACTTAGTTTTTGCTTCCCAACTTGATAATCTTGGTTCAGTGGGTTTAGTGGTCCTGGTATTCTAGAGAGGAATACTTTATCAGGTCTATTAAATTGGAAGCTGTGACTGTCCCTGGCCATTTTTGGTTCCTCATGCTTCTGAACCGGCAAACCATTTTGACCAGGATAATTGATGCCATTTCCTGGAAGGAAACTTGTGTTGTTGTTATACACTTGCACAAAGAAGACTATGTCTGGAATCCAGGAGTTTCACCAAGACACATCATAGTACTCTCTTGTTTAAAAGTAGTGGCCAAAAACTGCCATAACCTAATAACTCAGATCCTACAAGCATTAAGGTTTGTTCATCTTACTAGGTAAAGCACTTATCAGCGAGGGTCAGCAGAGGGAAAGGAGAGATAGAATAAGTGTGTTTTTGTGTGGCAGTGATACCCTGCTCTATTCCATGGAAGGCTGACCTCTATGAATTCCCTTAACTAGATTCCCTCCCCCCTTCCGGTTTCTGGTTAGGATGGGTCAATGAAACCAAGTGGAAAGAGAAAAATTGAACAAGATACCTACTCCTCAGCACCCCTTTTTCAGCCACAGTTTTTAAATTTGATTTCCTCTATCTATGGCTCCAACTCTTGTCCAGCAGACACTCTGCCATGAGTGCTTCTTTCTTCATATTCTGGTCATAGTTCTCTCCACTTTCTCCTTCAGACACAGAGATGGAAATTAACGTCTTCCTGATGTTTGCTACCTCATCCCTTATTGATCTCTTTTTTTCTTCTCAGGCCTTTATAAACAGACCTTCAGTAAACCCTCTTAAATCACCCTTTTTGAGTGTGCCATCTGTTTCCTGATAGTACCAAAATCAATCCACCTTTACATCTCCAGATATCCGTGTATCTCTATTAATTTACTTACCTGCTTTAAATAATATCTCTATCCGTTTGTGAAAAAAAGAGGTCAGCACATTTATTCCACCTCTTGCTGCTCATCTCAGGATATATAATTTCTATTTCTCTAGGTTTTTAACATTTACATTCTAATTTTTACAATAATTCTCATACTAGTCTTGATCTTAGTTCCAGGAATTCAATTCACACATCAATCCTTTTGCCAGTTTCTCCATTCATCAAAGGAAGGCTGAAGTTAAAAAGAACTCTAAAAACTATATTCTGAGTTCCTCTATGTTCAAAAATGTTGCCTTTATGTTGAGTTGCAGTTTGGGTATAAAGATTCTTGAATCAGTCTTTTTTCAAGGACTTAATTGGCATTGATTGTTCCATAGTTAACTTTGAGTATTGATAGAAGTCTGAGGCTATCCTGCATTTTTTTTCCTCCTTAAGTGTCTTAATCTTTCTATCTGGATGTAGAATATATATAAATATATATTGAAACTATGAGATTTTACTAGGATGAATTTTTGTTTTGATCATTCTGTGTAATTTTTTTTTCTTAGATATGCCATATGCATCCCATCTGTAGATTCAAGTCTTTTATTTTTGGTAAGCTGTATTGAATTGTATCTTTAAGTATTTGTTTGGTTACATTATTTTGGTTCTCTTTGTCCATGATACTGATTTGCCTATCTTCCATATCCATTATTTTCTCTCTTGCCTTTTCAAACTATTTTAATTTCATTTTACATATTTTCTAATTCTCATCCTTAATTGTGCCTCTGTTCAGAAGGCACAATTTTCCTTTGTGCTGCCTCCAATCTGGCTCATTTTTATAGTATTTAATTTTTTCCCCTTCTATTTCATTGCTCAGCTTTGCCATTTTTCATCATTTTATCAGTTAGGATTTTTGCAGAAAAGAGATGGCACAGTCAGATTGAAGAAAATTACTAAAGGGACTTTTACAAAGGTGAAGGCAGAATGTGGGGAACTGTCAAAGATTAGTGCAGTACCCCCGTTGGCCACGCCCAACTAGAAGCTAGAAAAGGGAACCTTTTGAGGTAGTTCAGAGCTCAGCTTCCTGGGACACAGAGGGGTGGACAAGGGTGGGGAATATATCTGGAGGGGCATTTTTCCTGAGCTCTTATATCTCTACTATGTCCTTTTATTTTTTCAGTTATGATTGTCTCATTAAGAGTTTTTTTGTTTTGTTTTGTTTTGTTTTACTAATTCTTGATTACCTATGTGGTTATAATTTTTACTTTCTCCATGGTATATTTTTCTTGTTGAAGTTTCTTCACCTGTTATTTGTTTTTCCTGTTTCTTTACCTCTTTTTTCCCTTTGTAACAGCTTTATTTGGAGTCTGTGCTGGTTCCTGTTAGCATTATCATTTGGAGTCTGTGCTGGTTCCTGTTAGCATTATCATTCACCTTTCAAATGAGTAGCCTTCCCATTAGCCCTTTGAGGAAGGTTTTGGTGGAAGAATGGTTAAAGCTGTGTTGTAGGCTCCCAGCAGTTCTGCTTATGACAGAGTTGCCTGTGTAAGCTATTTTAGGTTTTACATCTTCCCTGCTAACAAACTGCAGCACTGTTAGTAATATAAAGTATCCTCCTCCTCTTTCCTACAAGCAGAGTTACTTTCTGCAGTCATGGATTGTTCATGTGATTCCTCCATCAACCCTGACTTCCAGGCATCCAAAGATATTCTCTATTCCCATTGTTGCAAATAAATATCTATTATTTTATATTTCAGTGGAACATATTTGAGAGATTTGTGTTGAGCTTTTCTTGAGCTCTGTCACTACGCAAGTCCTCTTTTCACATGTTTTTCTGTCCCAGTTGGCCTTTTATTGTTTTTGGCTGTTAACTTTTTTCCTACTTTATTGTTATTGTTTTGAGATTTCATGTATCTCCCAGTTCTATCAGAGATCAAATTTGCATTAATTTTTCCTCCTTATTCTTTTTTGGCTTTTGGATGATTTCTTATAAAAGAAGGGGACAATTCATAGACCTCACTCCATCATGCTCAAAGCAGAAATCACATATAACCTTTTGATCTTCTAATAACCACATATATAAAGAACACATAAGGCTCATATTCTACCATGTGAAAGAAAAAATCCCTGGCCAAAGCTAAAAATGCATAACTCATTACACATAAGAACATTTTCCAAATGCTGGGTATGTCTAAATGACTCTGGTTTATTTTCCTCATGGTTTAGAGGTGTTTTCATTTTTCAAAGACAAATAATCTGTTCCCAAGCCTGTTTTTCTTTGTTTGGGTTCGGAAGTCTTCCTAGATGCACAGTCCTACGAAATGTCAAAATACTACCTTCAGAGTAGAAAATAGATTCTTCCAATCATATCTTATCCTCTTATCCTCCAAAGCTCCCAATTTGCCAGTGAAGTAACATGAAAGTTGATATAGATATATTCTGTGGATCATAATCCCAATTGGTTGGCACACTCATCTCTTAAACAGTTCTGTCAACTTGGATTTATCTTCATGGAAGGCATATAAAGCATCGTTTACATAAATAACATGGAGCTTTGAGTTGGACAAATATCAGGGATGAGTAACTGCCCTGGAGTAGACCTATTAAATCAATCACTGGGGCTCAGACAATCAGAAAAGCATTGACTATAGCCATACAAAACCTGATCACAACATAATCTTCCTCGGCTTCTTGATGAAGTAACAAAATATGCCGTGCTCATTGAACAGCTGCTTTCATAAGGAGAGCAATAATGAAAAAAATCTCCCAGAACCTTCAGTACTTGCACATGGAAACAAGATTTCCAGTGAGAAAATTAAAATGCCAACAAGATTTATACTTACCTATGTAGATGTCCCGTGGTCTTAAACATGTTCCATTACTTTTACAGTGCAAGAACGAGAAACAATGTCATTTTTTCAAGTACTGTTATTGAAATAAAAGTAAATAGGCATGGTTCCTATTATGTACTGAATTATGTCCCCCCAGAATTCATATTTTGACGTTCTAACCTATAGTACCTTCGAATGTGACTCTATTTAGACGCAGGATGTTTAAGGAGGTAATTAAGCTAAAATGAGAGTTGGCTCTAATCAATATGACTGAGCCCTAATCTTTATAAGAAGATGAGAACATGGGCAAACACCAAGGGAAGACAATGTGAAGATGCCCATCCACAAGCCAAGGAGAGACCTTAGAACAAACTAGTGCTGCCAATACCTCTATCTTCTCTAGCCTCCAGAATTGTGAGAAAATAAATCTGTGTTGTTTAAGCTACCCGGTCTGTGGTTCTTTGTTACGGCAGCCCTAGCAAACTAGTACAGTTCTCTTTCTCTTTTAAAGGCAAATAAGGAAATGAAGATAGAAAGGCTCAAAGTTAAGTCATTTCTACCTTGCTTAGACAAAATTCTGACACTTGGTGTAAACATCCAGGTTTTCTTCTTTTTTTATTTTTTTTATTTTTATTTTTTTAAAGATTTTATTTATTTATTTGAGAGAGAGAGAATGAGAGAGAGCACATGAGAGGGGGGAGGGTCAGAGGGAGAAGCAGACTCCCTGCTGAGCAGGGAGCCCGATGCGGGACTCGATCCAGGGACTCCAGGATCATGACCTGAGCCGAAGGCAGTCGCTTAACCAACTGAGCCACCCAGGTGCCCGGTTTTCTTCTTTTTTTAAAAGATTTTATTTATTTATTTGAGAGAGAGAGAGTGAGCAGGAGCAGAGTTGGGGGGGGGAAGAGGGAGAAGCAGGCTCCCCGCTGGGCAGGGAACCTGACCTGGGGCTCAATCCCAGGACCCCAAGATCATGACCTGAGCCAAAGGCAGTCACTTAACCGGCTGAGCCACCCAGGTGCCCCAACATCCAGGTTTTCAATGGTTACTTAAAGAAATCAGTGTTCCTTTAATTGCTAAAACTTTGGTTTGTGAATATTCTATAACATCATCTCTGTTAAGAGTGAAGTGTCACATAGCTAGTTGGAAAGGGGCTTGCCAGAGCTGCATAAAGAAAGCATGAAAGCATAATCCCCATAGAAACATCCGTTTTTACAAGTGAGTTAACTCTGAAGAAGTAAACATATAAGTAGTATCTGCGAATTGATTTCAAAGTGGGTATAAAGAAGAAATATTTGTAAATTAGTAAGGGGAAAATGATGAAAAATAGCTTTTCAAGGATTATAGAGTTAAACTATTTCAGATTATTTTAATAGTACCTACAAAATGAGCAAAAGAAGCCTAGTTTGAGGTCTCTTATTAAGGTGACATTTTTTTTTCTTCCCCATACATTCTATCCCTTTAAGGGTCCTTATAGCGAATAAGTAAATGCTTCCTATCAATGAGAGCAGGATGTGAAATAAAGCCTTTGGGGACCACAACATCACTCACATGAAACAAACATGTGTTGGCATCATACTCAGGTGCACACCTTAGGAAGAAAGCCCTGTTCACTTGATCCATGTTGGCTTTTCTGGGGCATGTGAGCAATTTTCAAATCATTTTAGGTACAAACTCTACTAAATCTAGATCTCAGAACACTCAAAATGAACTAATGACCATGTGAGTATAGCAGTGGTAATGTTTTACTTTGGGAAATATATGGAATATAAGCAGAATTTTTAAAGAGCAGTTTGATGGAACACCTGGGTGGCTTAGTCAGTTAAGCGACTGCCTTCAGCTCAGGTCATGATCCTGGGGTCCTGGAATCGAGTCCCACATCAGGCTCCTTGCTCAGCAGGGAGCCTGCTTCTCCCTCTGCCTGCCATTCCCCCTGCTTGTGCTCTCACTCTCTCTCTGTCTCTGGCAAATAAGTAAAATCTTAAAAAAATTTAAAAAAATAAAAAGCAGTTTGATAATAATGGCTTTTTTTCCCCAAGATTTCTTATTGAATCTTTAAGATTCATGTAAAGCATTTTTCCCAGTTATTAAGCACCACTTCATTTCACCACTTCACTTCATGCATGTTGGGGGAGGGGGTTTCTATTTGAAGATAAACCACAGCTGGTAGCATGGACCTATCTGGTCACGTGTCCGATGTTATCCAGAGAAGACATGGGTCAGTCCCAGTAGTAGTCTCTACATAAAGAACCAAAGAATGTCCTCGGAAAGAAAGAATTCAGCCCACGAGGAGAGGCCACTCCTGCTATGACGGAGATGAGGTACCGCTGCCAGTGTGGTGGCCGTTTCTTAGTGCAGCATATGGGAGATGTGAGCTAGCGGAGGGAGAAAGAAAAGTAGGCTCTTTATTCCTGCTTCTACACTATTGTCTGTTTCTTGCCACCTGAGGCCTGGGCTGTAAGTATTCACCTTTTTATTGACAGTGCTTTTAATTTGCACCCAAGCAGGTTATATTACAGTGAAAGGCTTAGAATGGGTTCCTAAATCATTTGGTTTGCCCGAAGCCAGCTTTCCTTGGTCACTCCCTAAGTTTTGGTGTTGTGCTGAGTTCAAGTCCCTCATCACAAACCTTCTAGGGAGTAGGACCATATAAGAATCCCAAACCAGGATATTTTTGAGAATGAAATAGGGCACTAAAAGTAGTTAAAATTTTATAATTTCTTTTTTTTCCCAACACCTAGTTTTTATTTTTTTTATTTTTATTTTTAACATATAATGTATTACTTGTTTCAGGGGTATAGGTCTGTGATTCATCAGTCTTACACAATTCACAGCGCTCACCATAGCACATACCCTCCCCAATGTCTATCACCCAGCCACCCCATCCCTCCCACCACCCTCCACTCCAGCAACCTTCAGTTTGTTTCCTCAGATTAAGAGTCTCTTATGGTTTGTCTCCCTCTCTGGTTTCATCTTGTTTCATTTTTCCCTCCCTTCCCCTATGATCCTCTGTCTTGTTCCTCAAATTCCTCATATCAGTGAGATCATATGATGCTTGTCTTTCTGATTGACTTATTTTGCTTAGCATAATACCCTCTAATTCCATCCACATCATTGCAAATGGCAAGATTTCATTTTTTGATGGCTGTGTAATATTCCAGTGTGTGTGTGTGTGTGTGTGTGTGTGTGTACACACCACATCTTCTTTATCCATTCATCTATTGATGAACATCTAGGCTCTTTCCATAGTTTGGCTATTGTGGACATTGCTGCTATAAACATTGGGGTGCATGTGCCCCTTTGGATCACTACATTTGTATCTTTGGGGTAAATACCCAGTAGTGCAATTGTTGGGTCGTAGGTTAGCTCTATTTTCAACTTTTTGAGGAACCTCACTCGGCATCGGGGTAATACAAATCAAAACCTCAATGAGATACCACCTCACACCAGTCAGAATGGCTAAAATTAACAAGTCAGGAAACGACAGATGTTGGCGAGGATGCGGAGAAAGGAGAACCTTCCTACACTGTTGGTGGGAATGCAAGTTGATGCAGCCACTCTAAAATTATATAATTTCTTCAAAATACACATGTTGACATACAATTTGGTTTTATTATATTGGCTATCCAAATGAAATATTTCTATTCAAAAGCTCGTTTCAAAAAAAAAAATCTTGCTAAAAATATAAAGATATCTGTATACATTAAACAAACATAAAAATGCCTTTATATGAAACATTGAAAAATAAATAGTATATCCTGACATTTGTAACAACATAGACGGGCGTTAAGGGCATTATGCTAAGTGAAATGAATCAGACAAAGAAAGACAAATACTGTATGATTTCATTTATATGTGGAATCTAAAAAATCTGAACTCATAGAAACAGAGAACATATTGGTTGTTGCCAGAGGCAGGGGTTGGGAGAAATGGGTGAAAATGATCAAAAAACCATTAAAAAACCCCAAAAAACAAAGATAATTATTATTCTTGTATCATATACTATTCTTAGCTGTATCTGTGTTATTTGAATAATTTTTCTGAAGAATATACTTTTTAATATTATATTATTTTTAATTTTTAAATAAAGTTGCCTGTAAGTTTCTTTAAAATTACGTTTTTGATTAATAAGATTAACATTGACTCTCCTGTGTAGACTACTTTTTTAGTTGAGAAATACTATCTGTAGGTACTGAGGCTATTGATAAGACCAGAGAAATTCTGCTAAATAGAGGATATTCTCAATACTAATTGTATTGAAATATGTAAATATTTCAGTCCAAGTATTTTACTGATTAAAAGACAAAAGAGGCTCAAGAACAGGAAAAAAATAAATGGCAGATGAAGAAATCTACGAAAAAGATTCCATGGAGCAGAAGAAAATTATGACCAAATATGTCAACATGAGTTTTTAAAAATTAATAAAACAATCATATCTTGAAAACAAAAGCATAATGTGGAGATAAAAGAGCTTGGAGAAGACATGGAGATTTCTTTCATAGTCTGGGCCATCTAGGTTCATCAGAGACATTCTAATCATTTTGATCCTTAAAGTGAAAGGTCTAGGTTATTATACTCTTACTCCTAGAAGGCCACTTGGTCTTCCAACTTATCCCCAGCAACTTTTATACCAACCAAGGAGTATGAAAGAGATGCATTATCCAAGCCAAAAGATAGACCAAAATCTATCTGCTACAAGAAACTTTCCCAAGTTCACTGGTAGAGATAGAACAGCTAGCTACTTTCAATTTTCCTCTCATTTTCCCTCCCTAGATTAAGTCCTACCTCACCTAACACCCCCACTGTTATCTTTAGCACCATCGCTGTGATTAATAACAGTCAAGAAGAAATTATCAAATTTGCATCTGACAATAAAGTTTGAGAAAAAACGAGTGACTTTGCAATATTTTTTCAAAGATCTATGTCAGCAGTAAAAACTAACCTGTAAATTTACTTCTTTTGTTGTTTCTTCCCAAATTAGGGATTATTTTGCATGCTTTCAAAAAATATTTATGTTGGGAGGTCCATATGAAAAAAAACCTTTGAGGAAGGAAACTCTTTCCCTAGAGGTCTCTTTTTACTCTTCCATTACCTTGGATGTCTGCATTAGATAAGGTTGGATCTAGTCCAAGTTCCATCTTGTAAGAATGGAGAAAGAGATGAAGCACAGGCAGGCAATTTCTTCTTGAAATCATGTTACTTGGAAGTTGCACTTAACACTTTCATTATGAGATAGTTAATGCCACAGGTAATGGCATATGATATATATGTATATACATATATACACATTTACATACATACAATACAAATAATACACTAAATGTGCAATAAAGATATATACATTATATATACATATATTTATATAATCTCAGACAATGCAGTGCCACAACTAAAATGAGACTGTTGCAAAGCATTTGAGTGTTTTTATAGAAAATATACTTAAAATCTGTCAGATTAACATTAGTCAGCAAGTGCTTATCCCTTCTTATTTTGGCCTACCACCATTTTGATTGTTTTATAGATTTTTACCATTGCAAACCAAACTGAACAGGAATAAGTCATGTTTTCTTTGAGTAACCATCTTGTTGCATAGGAGTACTAAGAGTACTTCTCACAGAATAAAAAATCAGGGGAGACTGATATAAGAGTGGATAGAAGGATGGAAAGAGCTATTTCAGGATTCCGTCAGCCCTGCCAGTTCAATTTTACCTGGAATTCCTTTTATGTGTTATCTTTCCTTACACAATCACAGATGAGTTTGAAAATACTTATACTAAATGAACTAGAAGATACTACATTGAACAAAAAAGAAATCATAGATAATTTGTTAAGTATGCTGCTTAAATCTTTTATGAAAAATATATAAAGTCATTACCGGCAGACATCTGCAATACAATTTCAAGACATTCTACTCTATTGTATCAATCTATATTAAAGTGCACATTTCAAAGCAAAATTCCTCTGATGCCCTTGTAGCCCACATAACACATTCATACTCTCAACATACTCCATATGTTGTTTTGTAAAATTACATATGTAGTTCTACTAATACGAGGCCAAATAAACCAACTCAATGGATTGAGAGGAAATTAATTCAGCCAATCTTTAATTTTTCTCTAGTTCTGCTACAGAAGCATCTTAGCATCTGCCATTAAAAAAAAAAAAAATAGAGATTCCTTGAGACAGCCCCCATTCCAAACAAATTAATTATAATCCTCTTTTAAAATACGGTAAGTTGTGGAATAAAGATTAGCTACTATTAGAAAGGGTATCTTTGCCCTAAGAAGTTAGAATCAAATTCAAATATTCATCGTGGGTTATTATAGAATGGTCCCTAGAATCAACTGCTTCCTGCTTGGTTCCTTAGCCAGCTGGAGCCCTTGTGCTTGCTCAACCCCAGGTTGGAGCTCTTCTGCTTTTCCACTGGTGCCCAGCCCTCATCACCACTCTGTGCAGGAATAGTTTTAACTGAGTTTATTGTCCTCTTAAATACCTTGAGGAGAGGATCTAGAAGTGGGCTCCAGAACCAAGAATAGAGCCCAGGTGAAATTGCTTTCTATGGTTAACCTGTGTTACAATTTCTCTGAGTTCTGGTAAATAGGAATTGACATATTTAGCAATATTAAGCAGTCAACAAATTTTTATCATGGTCAAATGTGCAAGCTGATGCAGGTGAGAATACAAAGAAATATAAGAATGGAGAATACAAAGTAATATAAGAAATAGCACCAACCCTTAAGGAATTTACAAATTAATTGACATAAGGAAGGGAGCAAAATACTTCATAGCATAATGGGCTGTATGCTACTTTAGGAACTCAGACCCAGGAAAGATCACTGTGCACAGGACCATTCAAGGGATTCTTCATAGTGGAAATGCAATTGAGATGGGCAGATTCCAACAAGGCAGAGAGGAAAGTGGAAAGAAATTCTTTAAAAAAAAAGTTGGGTGGGGAGGATATTCTGATCAAATTCTTTAGCCGTCTTCCTTAAAACTCATCCACAATGATAATAATGTCAGTTAACATTTACTGAATGCTTACTCTCTGCCAGGCATTCTACAAGGATTATTTCCTGTGAATTCAAAACACACTTCTAATTTGGATGCCAAGGTAATTCTGTTGATGAGGATACTGATACATAAACCAGTTTATTAATTCATTTAAGGCAACAAAGCTAATAAATGCCAGAGACAGAATGCAAACCATGTCTGACTCTGGAATTCACATGCTTAATCACTGTAATATAACAGCGTTTTTGCAATGTTATTGGACTTCACCCCTTCCATCTCACTTCTACTGCCAGTGATTACCTTTGAGACCCTTATCATACCCCACATGAACTGCTATTACAGCTTATGTAAAATATGGCTTCCCTAATTTTAATTCATTTTATTCTTCATGTCTACCCCATATTCTGGTCATTCACTCCCTGTTCAAAACCTCTTAGAGACTCCCACTGCTTTAAACACACACACACACACACACACACACACACACACACACACACACAAATTAAACTCTCTAATGTCCTCATAACTCCAACTTACCTTTCTACATTTTGCCCTTCCCATTGCTAATTCTGCTTCATATCAGATTCATTTGTGTACTTGCATCTTTCCCACTAGATTTCCAGTTACTTAAGGACAGAAGCAATGACTTCTCCTCCTTTCTTCTTTAGTTTCTAGTAAAATTCCAAGCATATGGTGGACATTGAATTTTGCTGAATCAGCATGTTGTGAGCACAGAGAGCAGCATGTGTTGACTGGAGCAGGTGGGATGTGAAGGGAAAAAGTAACAGAAGTGTAAAGACAGGTAGACCAGATTGTGGGGGCACCTTGAATACTAGTGTGAGAAGTTTGGATTTTAACCTGAAATGCTCTTTGTGCTAAAACATGTTTTGAAGTATATAGCAAGGTATAAAAACAAATTTCATTGTATTGCTCCCTCTGCACCAATTCTTTTTTTCCTCATACAAACATGGGCAAGCATTTTGCACAACACCTTACAAAATCATGTGGCTGCATCATTCAGGAGAGGCAGTTCTCAATGTCATTCCATGTCATTATCACAACTTCCCAAATTGGTCTACTCTTTCAGTGTCTGGAAGTGCTTGCTCCTATGGGCATCAATGCCTCATTTAGGAAGGTACAGCAGATTGCTGTTAGTAGCATAACTGGACATGTTAAAGCATGACATCTCCATCACCTGAATGTGCATGGGGAAACCAAGCTGAACCAAGCCACGGCTCGTTGGCAGTGGTGGCTGGTTCTGCAGCATTGACTTCAGACTTATTAGCACCTGTCACTTGCAGTCTCCATTGCTAATGAAATTATACCTAGGATATCATAGAGTCACATTAAGAGGTTAGAGTTACCCTCTCTTTTTTTTAATTTTATTTTATTATGTTATGTTAATCACCATACATTACATCATTAGTTTTTGATGTAGTGTTCCATGATTCATTGTTTGCGTATAACACCCAGTGCTCCATTCAGTACGTGCCCTCTTTAATACCCACCACCAGGCTAACCCATCCCCCCACCCCTCCCCTCTAGAACCCTCAGTTTGTTTCTCAGAGTCCATAGTCTCTCATGGTCCATCTCCCCCTCCGATTTACCCTCTCTTGAGGAAGCAGGATGCCCTGGTATCTACCGTCTGAGAGCAGTATCCCTCCTCGCTAATGTCCTGGCTAAGGTCACAATCCTAATATTGGCAGTCACTTCCTTTGAGATTCTTTACCCATAAAATGGGAAACAATACCTATCTAAGATACCTGCCAGTTTTTGTTTTGTTTTTTGTTTTGGGAGGGAGGAAGTGTCAACAAATATAACAGATACCAAAAAAAAAAAAAAAAAAAAAAAGGTTGAAGTATAAACCAAGATTCAACATACAGAACTGATTTTTTTTTAAATAACCAATCTACAAAAACTATTGGTCAGAGTTAGCTTGACGATTCAAACCACAGTTCCAACATTAAGGTCTTAATACCCCTACCACCCTTTTTAGTTTCTTTCTGTTGGCCAAATCAGTGCAGGGCCTATGAAAGGATAGTCCAATGCCATCTGGAAACTTCTAAAGTCCTTTAACTTGTTGTTATAACATTTTTTTTTTATCTTTTAAAAATGTAGTGAGGCAACACTGGATAGCGAATAGGGCTCAGGATTGAGCATAAGCTATCATGAAGATTAGGCATTGGTGTTCAGGAAGTCTCATAACTTCTCCATGTCTCAGTTTTTTATTGGTAAATAAGGCAGGTACTGAATTCATTGCAGGAGTCTCTTCCTGCCAGGAAGTATAATGATTTTGTGATAGCAAATTTCTCAAAAACAGACCTCAAGAAAGAAAAATGACGGATACTTGGTGATAGTCTCACAGTTACACACATGGATTTTGTTTGTTTCATTGTCAGTTCTTAATGAATAAGATAAAATCCCTGGTCTCAAGAGGTTTATAACCTAATAAGAAGGAAAAGATAAAAGCGTTTACTATCAAGCAGAATGTGGTAAAGTACTATTAGGGGTTCAAAAGAGGGAGAAAATATAATCAAGTGAAATCAGTGGATAACATGTTACTAAAGTGTTAACATAGGATTTGAAGCTTGAAGAATCAATAGCCTTAATCATAGATGGTGATTAGACGGGGGTCTGAAAATCTCAGGAGCACACAACAGCAAAGGAAAAGCATTTGGTAGTCTATGGATGAGAATAAATGTGAAATCACAGGGTATTCTATGACAAAACTGAGTGGCATACTGAACGTGTGTTCAGGGCTGTGGTAGATAAGAATTAAGATAGGCTAGGGCAACAAATAGAGAGCCTTAAATGCCAGACACAACAGCTCAGAAGTAATGAGGATCCATGGTAGAATTTTGAACAAGGGAATGAAATGAAATGTTTAAAACTGTACTTTAAACTGCTATCAATTGAAGGTCAAATGGGAGAAATTAATGAGGTGCTCTTACCCAGATGAGAAGGAACAAGATGTAGATCTGGCTGCAGAGATGAGAACTGAAAAGAAATGAAAGGAGGGACATTCTAGAGCTCAAAAGTGTTCAGTTTTACAAATTTCTTGTAAATGCCTACCAAGTACTAGGCACTGGGGCCAACGTGTGGGATACAAAGATGAACAAGATGTCCTCTCTCTCAAAGAATGGAGTGTTGCTTATTGGTTAAAAAGATGGCCTCTGGAAGTTGAAGCCTAGCTACATAGCTAATAAGCTGTGTGACCCTAGGCAGGTTGCTTCTCTGTGCCTTAGTTTCCTCATTTCTCTGTGCCTTAGTTTCCTCATCTGTAAAATGGGGAGAGTTAGTAACATTCCTGATAGCACTATTATGAAGATTAAGTGCATTAATATAAATGACTCACAACATTGTCATATAAGTAAGGGTTCTATTTCCACATAAAATTACACAAAATGAATTAATTTTAGAAGGGAGAATTTTGGTTAAATGAAGGAAAGAAATTTCAAATAGGAAAAAAGGATCTCCTTTAAAAGTGGTTTTTAAGAATCTAGTTATTAATATTAGCTCAGCTCAAGACTGAATACAAGCAACTAGAGGTTTCATCTAATCCAATAATTTAAAGACATGTTATCTCTCAGAGGAACAGAACTCTCAGGGCAGAAGGACAAATTATGTATTTTATATTAAATCAATAAGGAGAGTTCATGGTTATAATAATTCAATCTGTTCTGTATTACTTTATCAATGATAGAAATAGAAAATACTATAAGAAGAATACTTTATCTTCAACCATCTAGTTTTCTTAAGCTGTCTTTTCTCACTGAAGAAGAAAGACCTTTCACAACTGAAGCTTATTTATACTATTCATTGGATATTTAACATTTCAAACATTTTTTTCTCTTGCTCCCCTCTCTACCCTATGTGACTGGGCTACCTCTTTGCCAATCCTTGAAAACTTCAAATTTACCCAGGGAACCTAGAATATTGGAGTAATGCAGATTCCTAGTGTTTAAATTGGGCTATTATGATTTTAAACAATAAACTAGCTAAGAGTTTACACTTAATTCTTCCTTTGTGTCTGAAACTACTAATATACTGCTGTGAGCATCATTATCAAAGCCATTCCATTGTGCCAGCATTTATTTTAGCTTTCATTGTCAAAGATTATCCAATTCGACCTGAACACTCCTTAGTCACCACTCTCTTCTGGAAACCTACAATGCTGAAACAGATTTCTTAAACAGGATGGAGTTAAATAAAATACTCATTTTCTAGGATTTGGAACATTTGTCCTAATTTCACACCTTATGCTGCAGCTCAGTTAGTGCTTGAAAGGCAAAGCATGCAGCCAGAAAGCAAATTCCAACATCACCTCTTCTTTTTCATTACACCTTTTTGAGCCCCTTCGACAAAGGACGATGTATTGATATACCTGTTTGCTTTACAGTCAAGCACTGTTTGGAGGTCAAAATCAGAGACCTGGAGACAGATGGTTGATTTACATTCAAACCCGTTTTTAAAAAAAAATTTATTTATTTGATAGAGAGCAAGAGAGAGAGCATGAGCTGGGAGAAGGGCAGAGGGAGATGGAGAAGCAGACTCCCTGCTGAGCAGAGAGCCCCACTCCGGGGCTCAATCCCAGGACCTTGGGGTCATGACCTGAGCTCAAGGTAGACATTTAACTGACTGAGCCACCCAGGTGCCCCAAACCCGGTTTTGAACCTTGTTTATTATATTCTTTATAAGCCCTTTTATTGTTTAAAAAATAATCTCCCAAATGGCTTCAGTGATGGAAAGCAGTTTATTTACACAACATTCATTTATTAAACATCTACTATGTGCACATCACTGTTATGGATATAGAATGGGGTGAGAGCATGGGGAGGGGGGAGTTGAGTAGATTATACAAAAATAGTAAATAAGAAGCTTTTTTTTTTTTTTGAGGAGTTCAGAATCTAGTTGAAAATACAAACAAGAATACGTGAACTATGCATCCCTAGAAAATTATGGATCACAATTTTTCACATCAGATTCATTTTTTTTTCAGATACACTGAAATGCTTAAATTTAAAATCATCTTTCATTAAACATAGAGAGTAATGCTTGATTTCTTTATAAGAAACTGGGTAAAAAGACCATAGAAAGTGATCTGAATGAAGCCACCAGATACAAGCAAAAGAAAGGGATCTGTCCTAGTACAGGCATACCTTGGAGATCTTGTAGGTTTGGTGCCAGACCACTGCAATAAGGCAAATATTGCAATAAAGCAAGTCAAATGAAGTTTTTGGTTTCCCAGTGCATGTGAAATTTATATTTACACTATACTATAGTCTATTAAGTATGCAATAGCAATTTCTAAGAAACTATGTCCATACCTTAATTTAAAAATACTTTATTGCTAAAAAATGCTAACCGTGACCTGAGCTTTCAACAAGTCATAATCTTCTTGCTAGTGGAGGATCTTTCCTTGATGTTGATGACTGCTGACTGATTAGGGTGGTGGTTCCTGAAGGTTGGGGTAGCTATAGCAATTTTTTTTCAATTTTAATTCCAGTGTAGTTAACATACACTATTTTATTAGTTTCAGTGACTCAACAATTCCATATATTACTCAGTGCTCATCAAGATAAGTGTACTGTCAATCCCCTTCACCTATTTCACCCATCTCCCACCCACCTCCCCCCAGTGATCATCAGTTCTCTATAGTTAATAGTCTGTTTTTTGGTTTGCCTCTTTTTTCCTTTGTTTGTTTTGTTTCTTAATTTTTTAAATTGGATTGTTTTTTGGTTTTGTGGTTTTTTTTTTTTTATGTTGAGTTGTATAAGTTCTTTACATATTTTGGATGCTAACCCTTTATCAGATACATCTTTTGCAAATATCATCTCCCATTCAGTAGGTTGTCTTTTAGTTTTGTTGTTTCCTTTGCTGTGCAAAAGCTTTTGATTTTGATATAGTCCTAATAGTTTCTTTTTGCTTTTGTTTTCCTTGCCTCAGGAGACATATCTAGAAAGATGTTTCTATGGCCAATGTCAGAGAAATTACTGGTTGTGCTCTCTTCTAGGATTTTTATGGTCTCAGGTCTAACATGTAGGCCCTTAATCTGTTTTGAGTTTATTTTTATGTGTGATGTAAGAAAGTGGTCCAGTTTCATTATTTTGCATGTAGTTTTCCAGTTTTCCCAACACCATTTGTTGAAGAGAGCTGTGGCCATTTCTTAAAATGAAATAACAATGAAGTTTGCTGCATTGATTGACTCTTCCTTTCAAGAATGGTTTCTCTGGAGCATGTGGGGCTTTTGACAGCATTGTGCTGTCTAAGTAGAACTTCCTTCAGTAGAACTTCCTTCAAAACTGGAGTCAGTTCTCTCAAACCCTGCTGCTGCTTCCTTAACTAAGTTTATGCAGCATTCTAAATCCTTTGTTGTCATTGCAACAATCTTCACAACATCTTCACCAGGAGTAGATTCCATCTCACGAAACCATTTTCTTTGCTCATCCATAAGCAGCAACTCACAAAAGTTTTGTCATGAGATTGCAGCAATTCAGTCACATCTTTAGGCTCCACTCGTAATTCTAGTTCTCTTGCTATTTATTTTTTTAAGATTTATTTATTTATTCATTTATTTAGAAAGAGAGAGAGAACAAGTGGGGGTAGGGGCAGAGGGAGAGAATCTTCAAGCAGACTCCCTGCTGAGCTGCTGAGTGTGGAGCCCTGTGCAGGGCTTGATCTCACCACCCATAAGATCACAACATGAGCTGAAGCCAAGAAGCGGATGCTTAACTGACTGAGCCACCCAGGCACCCCTCTTTTGCTGTTTCTACCACATGAGGGTTGGAATCAACTTCTTCCAGACTCCTGTTAATGTTCATATTTTGACCTCTTCCCATGAATCAGAAATGTTCTTAATGGCATCTAGAATGGTGAATCCTTTCCAGAAGGTTTTCAATTTACTTTGCCCGGATTCAAAGAGAAATCACTATCTTTGGCAGCTACAACCTTATGAAATGTATTTCTTAAATAATAATAATAAGACTTGAAAATTGAAATTATTCCTTGACCCATGGTCTGCAGAATGAATGTTACATTAGCGGCATGAAAACAACATTAATCTCATTGTGCATCTCCATCAGGGCTCTTGGATGACCAAGTGCATTGTCAATGAGCAGTGACATTTTGAAAGGAATCTTTTTGTCTGAGCAGTAGGTATCAACAGTGGGCTTAAAATATTCAGTAAACCATGTTGTAAACAGACATGCTCTCCAGGCTTTGTTTTTCCATTTACAAAGGCAGAGTAGATTTAGAATAATTCTTAAGGGCCCTAGGATTTTCGGAATGGGACACAACATTGTCTTCAACTTAAAGTCACCAGCTGCATTAGCCCCTAACAAGAGTTATCCTGTCCTTTGAAGCTTTTTTTTTTTTAATGAGTAATATATTTTTTTGTGTGTGAGCAAAAAGTAAATGTTTATTGTTGTAAGCACTGATGTTTTGTGACTGTTAGGCAGCATTACTATGGCAATAGATAAATGAAAAAATACATCCTTGCATAACAGATGCAGATATAACAGTAAAATCGGTATAAGGCAAGGAGCAAAACAGTAAATTGGAATGAATTTCTTTATCGGTTGCTACAGGATATGGAGACTATTCTTAATATTATATATATATATATATATATATATATATATACATATATATATATATTTTTAATTTTTTTAATTTAAATTCAATTAACCAAGGTATAGTACATCATTGGTTTTTTATATAATGTTCAGTGATTCATCAGTTCAGTGTAACACCCAGTGAAGCTTTGAAACCAGGCATTGACTTCTCCCCTCTGGCCATAAAAGTCCTAGATGTCATCTTTTTCCAATATAAGGCTGTTTTTTCCTACATTGAAAATCTGCTTAATGTAGCCACCTTCATTAATCAGCTTAGCTAGACCCTTGTGGATCACTTGCTGCAGCTTCTACGTCAGCACTTGCTGCTTCACCTTGCACTTTTCATACTGTGGAGCGGGCTTCTTTCCTTAAACCTCATGAACCAATGTCTGCTAGACTCAAACTTTTCTGTAGCTTCCTCACCTCTCTCAGCCTTCCTAGAATTGAAGAGAGTTAGGGCCTTGCTCTGGATTAGGCTTTGCGTTAAGGTAATGTTGTAGCTGGTTTGATCTTCTATACAGACCACTAAAACTTTCTCCACATCAGCAATATGGCTGTTTTGTTTCTTACCATTCATGCATTCACTGGAGTAGCACTTTTAACTTCTGAGAACTTTTCCTGTGCATTTACAACTTAGCTGTTTGGCATAAGGGACCTGGGTTTCAGCCTATCTCATCTGTGGATGTGCCTTCTTCACTAAGCTTAATCATTTCTAGTTTTTTTTTATTTAAAGTGAGGGACGTGCAACTCTTCTTTCCACTCAGTACTTAGAGGGCAGGGTTATTAAATGGTCTAATGTCAATATTGTTGTGTCTGTCTCAGGGAATAGCGATACCCCAGGAGAGGGAGAGAGACTGAAGAATAGCAGGTCAGTGGAGCAGTCAGAACACACACATTTATCGATTAAGTTGACTGTCTTACATTGGCATATTCATGGTGCCCCAACACAATTACAGTAGTAACATCAAAGATAACTAATTACTGATCACCATAACAAATACAATAATAATGGAAAAATTGGAAGTATTGCAAGAATTATCAAAATGTGACACAGAGACATGAAGTAAGCAAACACTGTTGGAAAAATGGTACCAATAGATGTGCTGGACAAAGGGTTGCCACAAACCTTCAACTTACAAAAAAAAAATGCAATATCTGCAAAGCACAATAAAATGGTGTTTGCCTATAAATATCAGAAATTTCAAAGATTAAGTGAAATTTATTTTAATAAACAATGGTTATGTTACTTGCTAGTCTGCATTTAGACATGTTTGTAAACATTCCCTTTTTCAACTTGCCAAAGTTCAATTTGGTGTGTAGTGTCTCTAACTCTATTTAGCAATATATATATAAGCTCCAATCCTTCCTTCATCACCAACTTAGGAAAATCAGTATCTGCCCTCCACAAACATTGATCAATTGTTTGAGTCAAGTTTTCACAACTAAATTCCTTTTTATATCTCTGTTCCCCAAGTGTAGGGTGAGACCAAAGGGAAAGAAACTACATAGTAATGAGTCCAAAGACCTTATGGGTCACAGGCTAAATCCTTAGTGACTTGCACATGAGCAGTTTTTAAAATCTACAGATGTGGAGCCCATATCTGGAATTTCTACATTAAAAAGGGGAGTTTGGAAGAAATAAAAATATACCAGTTTATTCAATTTCTCACTTGGACTTTACCTTATTCCCATTAGATTGAGTTTAATTTATTTTACATACTTTTTGGGTGGACCAGAAACTAGTGATCTGACCCTATCAGCATAATTAGGGTAGTGATTAAAAGCATGGGCTGGAGCCAGGTTTCCCAGGTTTGGACCCTGTTCTGTCACTCACCAGTCATATAAGCTTGCACAATTTTGTCACCTCTCTGTGTCTTAGTTCCTTATCTATATCAGGGAGCTAATAATACCAACCTTATGAGGCTACTGTGAGGATTAAATGCATTGATATACGTAAAGGATTTAGAATACGGCATGTCACATTCTAAGCATCTCTAAGGTTTTGCTATTACAATATTATTGTTCCTTAAAATAATATCAGGAACCCCTACTGCATCTTTCTACTCCCATAAGCACTTTAGCAGAAAAATAAAAATAAAAGCACCACAGGAGAAAAGAGTAGAGTGTCTCCTTCTGTTTTTTAAGCACTAAAATAACTGTTTTTTTAGTATCTAATTTCTCAGACCTAACCAGTATCAATATTTCTCTTTACTATGATTCAAATGAGGTCTACTTCAGTAGTCTCAACTTTGCAAGATGTCAACATAGGAAATAGAAGTCTTGGTACTAAGGAAACTTCAATTCTTATTTAAGTAACAGTTGATATTAAGTATCAATATTTTAAGTTGTCTATAAAATTATGCTTCCTTTTTTTCCTTTCTTCTATCAGTACGGCCAACAAATATAATTTCTTTTGTCTATTTATAAATAACTAGAGAAATTTAACACTCTTCCTCTAAAAGCTAAACATAAAATCTTATTAATAAAAAACAACAGGTTAATCCTGGCTTTGGAATCAGAGAAATCATATTAAAATGCATACTCTGTGATTCATTCAAAACCTGAATATAGCAATATAAATCCTATAAAGCCACATGGATTTTAGATCAAGGCAAAAAAGGTAAATCAAACCTGAAATGAACGGATTAGCAGAAACAGGAGTGCTATTGTAATGTTCCTTTGTATTGAGTAATAGAGAAGCAGATTTTATCAAATCTTGCTTTCTAATTCCCATCTGGAAAAGCCTTGCTCTGGAAATGAACAGGTTTGAAGAAATGCCTTTGACATCTGTAAAGTTAAAAAGCATCAATAATTGGAATGGGCTTAATCCCCCATTCAACAGCAGGTACTTTATGTACAATCATAAGAAGTGATGAAAGTCAGACACAGATGTACAAATTGTTAGATTTAATCAGATTGGGCCTCTACCTTAGTTTAGTCTACTTGCGTTAGCTTCCATTTAACGGGCTGATGGTTGGATATGTAAGGAAGAAATCCAGGTCAAAAGTCAGGTTTGAGGTGTCAGATGATAACTTATTTTAACTCCATAAACCACCAAATATGGAAAGTTTTCACTGATACTCTTGTGTGTATCATTGTGCATATTAGTCTATGTTAAACTGAGTCTGTGAAATGGACCTAGTATTTGCCCCTTTGAGGTTCTGAAATAAGAGGAGGAAACTGTGTGTCAAAGAGGAATAATGGTGGTAGAGTGGCCAAACTAAACAAAGGTAGGAGACAAGGGATTTAGTGGTTTAAAACACTGGCTATTTATGATGCCTAAAACGTTCTTTAGAGCAGCATACACATTTAGTTGCTCTGAAATCCATTCTGTGTTCACAGATCCAGCTGCTAAGTGTTCATTTCTTTTCCCAAATGGTTGTATGAAGATAGAGGAAGGAAGATGAAATTTGTAATTACATAATCAAAAGCAGTATTGGTTTCACTAGAAATTTGTTATAAAAGTTATGCATATCTACAAACTTCTCCCTAGTATTTTGGGGGGTGTTTTTACTCTAATTATTTAATTATTCTGTTCTATTATAATTAAAAAAAAACTTGTAAATAGGCTGGAAAATATCTCACCAGTAACACTAAGCATATTATTATCTACCACAGGATTCTTTGTATAGTGCTACATATGGTCTTGTAAATAAATTAAACATTGGATAACTGATTATGTTAGAACTAATACTACTAGAAATGGTACTATTTTCTTTTGTTTCTTCATTTATATACTAATTTTTTTTTTTAAAGGTTTTATTTATTTGACAGAGAGAAAGACAGCCAGAGAGGGAACACAAGCAGGGGGAGTGGGAGAGGGAGAAGCAGGCTTCCTGCGGAGCAGGGAGCCTGATGTGGGGCTCGATCCCAGGACTCTGGGATCATGACCTGAGCCGAAGGCAGACGCTTAACGACTGAGCCACCCAGGCGCCCCTATACTAATTTTTTAAACTAAGGACCATGAATGTGTTTTTAATCTCTAAACTACCATGTATGCATATTAGTTGTCAGTATTATTATATTTCCATACCTTACAATTAAGGGTATCATAATCAAATAAAGATTTATATTTAGAGAAAGTAAAAAATATCCTGTTCAGTTTTGTCTCATGTTCATGCAAATAAGAGAATTTTTTCCTTAATCTCCCATCTTCATTAAGTTTTAGTTTTAATATAAAAAAAATCTACAAACTCCATGTGCAGCAACCTCTCTCCCTCTTCTGACCTCAATCCGCACAATCATAAAACACACAAAACTTTAAAATTGAATTATTTCTTACCATATGGGATCTGAGAATAAGATCAAACCCAACCTAGACAAATGCCATGCAAGTTGACAACTGTTCCTGGAGTCCTGGGCAATGCCTGGGAGAGTGCCTGCCAGGGCCTACTGTTTTCAAACGAGTTTCATTTCTCTAACAATTTAAATCTGCCAAGAGGAAACCGAGACAATCAAGCATCGTGCCAAAAAGCCCCAAGCTTAAGCTAGAGATGTATCCTCTCTTTAGCCTGCTGATGAGAGAGGGAGCAGAGGGAGAGGAAAGGATAAAGATTCATAACGAGTAGGACAGAGGCTCAAGTATGCATTTGGAATGCCACAACAGGACAATTTCTGGTCCTAATTATGTTACTTTGTTGAGCTCCCTATCCAGAATAGAGAATACTTTCTTCCTTCCCTTTATGAACTCCCACTGTATCTGGGGTTGAATATTGTCTGGAACATATCATCTTCCTGTCTTCCCATCCTGGCCCTCCCAGAATGGTGTCACCAGAGAGACATCCTTTCAGAGAGGCCCCTCCCCACTGGTTCAGTTTCAGAACAATGTTCTGGTGCCTCAAGGAAAGTTTCCCAAGGAAGACTCAACACCGCCCCTACTCCCAATTTTCTGGCTTTTTCCTTCTTTATATCATCTCAGATTCACAGAAAGGAGGTTAACAAGAAAGTCACACTATCATCTGGACTCCAGTTCGTGAGTAGAGGAGAGAAAATTGGGGGACTAGTGGTAGCTTCCTACACCAGAGAGCCATATGCACTAAGAAAGGATGAGAACCTGCTCTGCCAACCTGGCACCAGCCTTCCTAGCACCTCGTGTTTGAGAAATGAGACCCACTGTTTCTTAGCACAGGTCCAGGTGGTAGAAATCCATAGTCGATCCAAGCAGACACCTTCAATCAGGATACCAAAATGACAGTAGATTGAGGAAAAAGGTGGTTGTAAATACACAAATAAGCTACAACATGTGATGTTTGAAGGTACAGTACTTTCCGAATCACAAGTTTAAGATCTTTCCTGTTTTTTACAGTAGCTGAAATACGAGCTTTTGAATCAGGTGCTTCTGGATTCAAACCCCAGCCCCCCACCAACTAGCTGTGCGACCTTAGTCAGTTTGTTCACAAACTGTCTGAATTTTGGCTTCCTCGTTTTTAAAAGGAGCATAATAAACTTACTTCACAGGATAACTGTGAGGATCAAATTTAAAATAATTGATGTAAAGCACATAGAATTGTGGCCAAGTTATCACTGATACATGGTAAGCACTCAGTAAATGATAGCTATTAGTAGCTTTCAGTTGGGGATTTAAAAATATGATATTAAATGATCTTACTTATTTTGGTCTTAAGATAATCACTGGGAACATTTTGCTTCTGAAAGTCTTTCAAGAGATTTTTCTCTCAATCATCTTCAATTAATCCTGGAAAATCCATTACTTACTACATGACATCAGAATAAAGAAGAGCTTTAAAATCACAACTGAGAGTGATTTTGAAGCAGACACTGTGTTGGGGGCAAACTGAGATGACCTTGATGGAGGACAAGTTGGCAATACCTGGGAAGCAATCAGAACTCCCATTTCTAGAAATGTGTCCAAAGTCTTGATCATGATATGACTCTAAGGATGAGTGTTGCAATTTGTTAGGAATTGGGAACCACTGTATGCCCATCCACAGAAGACTGCTTAAATATGTTATGTTATCTCCAGTGAAGCATTATGTAGCCACTAGAAGTCGTAGAAAACTACTGAATGACATAAGGGAATAATCATATAATAAGTGAAAAAGCACACTGAAAAACAACATTGCAGTATCCCATTAAAAATACATACTTCCTAGAGAGAAAATATTGAAAGGATATACACCAAAATATTAACATCTTTATTTTTTAAAGATTTAATTATTTATTTGAGAGAGAGTGAGAGAGCACAAGCGGGGTGGAGGGGTAGGGGGAGAGGGAGAAGCAGACTCTCCACTGAGCAGGGAGCTTGACGCGGGGCTCGATCCCAGGACCCCGCATGACCTGAGCTGAAGGCAGATGCTTAACCGACCGAGCCTCCCAGGCACCCCCAAAATATTAACATCTTCATACCAGCACAGGGGGATTATGGCTGATTTGATGTTGGTGTTTTTATTTTTGCTTTTTTGAGATTGTTACTTTTTGCAAAACATGTATTGGTTAGTAATTTAAAAATAATATAAATGAATTTCCTTGAATTTTAAATTTTTCTATTTCATTGACAGTTTGGAAATGTAAATAATGATATCCATAAGTCTACACATACCCACACATATTTATTCAGTTTTTCCCCAAATGCCAATATATTGATTTACATTATGCTTACATAAAGGGTCATACTTCAGTGATAAATGAAAAACCCCTACTAATTTCTCATAGACAAACCATGTATTTCTTCAAATATTCATTTAAAATCCAATTTTAAGCCCTATTTAAGAAACAGTTTCAGAATACCTTTTCATGCCTCTTCTTTGTAAAGTCTTCAAATGCTGCTGACCTTGCTTAATAATTTTTCCCTTACAACATATTAATTATTGTTCTGGCACCTCTGGCCTACTCATGAAATCAATGAAGTGTGAAATGCCTCTGTGCAGAGTAATATTTCATATTTGGTACTTTACGTATTAATTACTTTTCTGTTTTTGCTAATCTAGTCAGGAAAAAAAATAACCTACCTCATTTTGTGATGAACTGTCAATGAGAAAAACAGGAAAACAGCCAACAAGTCACATTTGCTGACCTATTAAAACCTGCTAAGAGAAGAGAGACTTCTACACTAGTACCCTTTTTATTGTCATACAGTCTTCTTATGTAAGTTCTGCTGCTTAATCAGCGAGGGTCCTTATAGCAGTGACTGGCTTTCTTATGCTTAAAAAACAGATGTGAAGTCCAAGAAGCAAGTAATCTAAATCATACCTCATGGTTTTGAGCCTGAAATAAAAAATAAAGTCCAAAATACAATCCAATTCAAAGTCAACAGGAGGTATACAGAGTGCATTGACAAATTTAACAATTTGCCAAATTGTAGTCTGCAAAGAGAAACTATATGGGAAGATGCTCGTATATTAAAATTCTATTTAGTTGCCACTTCAGCTGCTCAACAGTTAAAATATAAATCAGTTTGACAGTCTGAAAGCAGGTTTAATCCTGAATTCTAGGAATGTATGCACTTTCTCTCTCTCTCTCTCCCCCTAATGCCAGTCATTCAGCCTGAACAAGAAAATTCAGGTGTGACATTTCTTGATTCAAGAGCTGTGTTAAGCAGTTATAAAGCTGCTGTAATTTACAGCAAAGAATAAAGCTAACCTAAGAGACCTCAGCCCCAATTTGCTAAAACTTATTACACCTCATTGGCCACTGAATAGCCAAAAGAAGAAAAAAGAAAAAAAATTATCTGAATAGGAAACTTTACTAGCATTAGCCTAATGAGAAATGATTGGCTTAAAATTGCTCTGGCTACATGGATAGGTTCAGTTTAACACTATTTACGATGTTATGGTTTCCTATTTCCTGAGTTATATAAAAGCCAAAGCAGTTACTGAAACAATACTAATGAGTTGATAGATATTTTCAGATGTGTGTTTGACTCCTGAGTCTAGTTAAATGTCTCAGTATGATGTATGTAGTTCTCTACTGAATATCCCAGCTGTTGGATTAATATTTTAAGAAAATTATCTTAAGCTATAGTGACTTTGATACTATAGATATACCAATTGTGTTGATTTTATTCACACATCACTTTATAAAGTACAATGAATATGCTAAATAAATGAATGTGTGATCATTAATAACTAGCTTCTTGTTAATGACACCCCAAAGCTCTGTGAAGGAGAATGCACTATCCATGTTTTAAATGAGAATCTTCTGCTGCAAAATGTATTTTGCCAAAATGATTTGGGTAATGCTAAAGGCACAGGATAAACTCATGGCCAAAATGTTACTAAGTAAAAGAAAAGTAACAAGTGACTGGTTTGCTCTAAATTAGCATTCTTGATCCAAAATAATTCTAACATTCTCAGAAATTAACCCATATTGGTAAGTTTAGTTAGGTGACTTATTTCCCCACAATTTTCTAAAAGTTGCATTATGAATTAACAGGTATGTAACATATAATCTTTGTAGTACGAAACCTCCACAGACACTGATATTTCAACCCTGAAAGACAAAGTTCTAAGGAGTGATTTGGATGATTCATAATATTTTTATACATGTACTAATCTGTTGCAATATTACATGACTTTTGGGATTCTCAGATCTGATAATTTTCTAAAATATAGATCAGATACCAAAAACCATACCCATGGCTAAGAGGAAGGAAACATTTAAAGGTATTAAATATAGACAAATGTACAGTATATGTGTACATTAGAACATCTATAAAAACTTCCCTTAAGAAACATATAAAACAAAGCAAATCTCCCTTTACCTTAACACCAACCCCATCCTCATCACTCAAGAGGTTGGTGTGTGTTTGCCTTCTATTTTAGGTTGCTTGCCCGTTTTATAACTCATATATTGGTAAAGCTAATTCAGTTATGGGGGAAAATCATATATATATATTAGGATAATTTTAAATAAGCTGAAAAGCAAATCATTTCTTGCCTTTTTTTTTTTTTTTTTTTTGGCTTGTAGAGTAAAATTGAGTTGATCTGAGAATCATTAAAGAAAATGAGCAACATATGTTCTGCTTAGAACACAGACAGTACAATTTCAGAGTAAAATCAGAAGACTGTTGAATAGAAGGAGGCCAAAGGTTAATGTTGGAAAGCAGAAATCACTTCTCATAAATCGTTGGCTTATAAAAATAAAAGGCTTACCCTTTTCTTTTGTTCCAGGTGTAATTGTCCATCCCTGCTACTACCAATGGCAGTTAGATAATACACTGTTGGAAGAAAAAAAAAGAATATTTGAATGCCCAAGGATGTATACAGTATCATTCTACCAAAGCTTCCAACACTGAAGTGTTTGTATTATTAACATCCTCTAAAATTTACTAGAGTGACTAATTTGCTATAGTCACTGGACAGAAATCATGTAGCATGATTTACACTACTACAAAATCTTTACTAACTTGGGCACCATAAATTTGATCATTTAATAATTTAGTGCTAAATCTCTTCTTTTAATGAAAGGAGAGTGATCATGATTATTATTAATGCTATTTTTAGTTAGTTTTAAATTATGCCATTATGATAAAACATTCTACTTAATTTAATATTTCAACTCAAAATTAATTTCCAAAGTCTTTAATTCTACTCAGCCTGCATAATTACCAGGTATTGTAATACTCTTGCAACTGAATCTCTGAAGTGCATTTAACAATAGAGAATGTTAAATGGATATCTTATTTAGGTAGTACAGCTTAGACTTGGTCTTGGTTTTTGAGAATTCAAACAGAGAGCATTCTAATTAGGAAATTAAAAATCTCTTTTATTCTTGAAGAAAAGATAAACAATAGATAAAGCTATTTACATCACATTCTGATACAAACATTGCATGATTTTAAATGCTGTCTTATAAATTTCCTATGATTTTTTTTAAAAAATAATGGTTAACATGTCATCTCAGAATGCTCTCTTGTGCCATCGTATTCCAATTTACAGCATCCAATGAATGGAAAAGTGAATATTGACATTTTGTGGAAAGCAGTACTTATTTCACATGCTGACAGGTGTTACTGTAATAGCAACTTGCAATTTAAGACCACCATCTACTGGCTCTGCCCAATGCTGCAAAAGCTATCAGTGTAATCTCCAACTGATTTTAAATGCATCCTACCAAAAAATCTACAAACTGCCTTTTAAAGAATTTACTAAACTGGTAACTTACCTCCTAACCAACACAATAATATTCAGTTTGCACATTCTTAAAGGCATTCACCATTCTTCAAGAAAATGCAATAACTAGAATCTGTTGTTAGATGTTGCTACCTATGATGATTAACTGCAGATTTTTTTTCACATAATAAACCTGATACTCTTGAATCAGACTTGATTGATAGGCAGGGATATCAAATTTATGCCCTGCCACAGAAGATACTCTGTGACAGTCAGGATTCTATTTAGGAACTAAATAGGACACTTTGTTAATGAGGCTTCTTTATACTAATTCATACTGCCTTTAATTCCTTAAGAACCATGGTGGGATATTACTGTCAGAAAGGGGACATAATTGTAATCTAGGGTCACAACCTTCTCTGGAGCCTTTTAAATTACTCTGATTAGTCATTTCTAGAACTACATAAAAGTTGAGTTACATTTCCTAAGAGTTTCTACCTTATCTCTGCTTCCTCTCAACTGAACTCTTTTGTTTTAAATTTAGAGATAAAGCATTACATTTATGAAAGCATTGTTTCTTTCATGTACTATTTCACCTCTCCTGGAAAAGTGTAGTTCCTTGCTTTCCAAGTTCTTCAAATCACTTCATTCATTCATTCATTCATTCACTCAAGAAATATTTATTAGGGCCCTGAACTCTGCGGCAGTTAATGGGGATATATATATATATATAGTGTCAAAAAGAAAACCATAGGCCTAAAATGTTTGTCACTTAGGTTAAGATACCAAGTCAGTAAGCCAAGACTTAATACCTACCCTAACTCAGTTTCAACACCCCAGAAAGGGATTCTTAACCAATCAGTTAGGGAATTCTTTGGTCAGCACCAATAAGGTAATCTGTCATGAGCCCTCTTCATCCCCCAAAGGAAGATGAGGTAATCCACATACTAAAACCCAAATGAAGGAGATTGCACCTGAAATAATCCTTTTTTTTTCTGTTTATAACTTCCTTGTCCTGCCTTTATAAACCTTTCCCTTTCTGTAGCCCTTTGGAGTTCCCTTCTGCTTGCTAGATGGGATTCATGAATTGTTTGATGAAGCCAATTAGATCTTCAGATTTACTCCGTTGAAGTTTTTTAACAATAGGTAAGTAATTACCCCAAAGATACAAATGTAGTGATCCAAAGGAGCACCTGTACCCCAATGTTCATAGCAGCAATGTCCACAATAACCAAACTGCAGAAAGAGCTGAGATGCCCATCAACAGATGAATGGATAAAGAAGATGTGGTATATATATATACAATGGAATATTACTCAGCCATCAGAAAGGATGAATACTTACCATTTACATTGACGTAGATAGAATTGGAGGGGATTATGCTGAGTGAAATAAGTCAATCAGAGAAAGACAATTATCATATGGTTTCACTCATATGTGGAATATAAGAAACAGGGCAGAGGACCATAGGGGAAGGGAGGGAAAACAGAATGGGAAGTCATCAGAGAGGGAGAAAAACCACGAAAGACTCTTAACTCTAGGAAACAAACTGAGGATTGCTGGAGGGGAGGTGGGTGGGGGGAAGGGATAATTGGGTGATGGGCATTAAGGAGGGCAAGTGATATGATGAGCCCTGGGTGTTATATGAAATTGATAAATTATTGAACACTACATCTGAAACTAATGATGTACTATAAGTTGGCTTATTAAATTTAAATTAAAAAAAAAACAATATGTAAGGGCACCTGGGTGGCTCAGTGGTTAAGCATTTGCCTTCAGCTCAGGTCATGATCCCAGGGTCCTGGGATCGAGCCCCACATCGGGCTCCCTGCTTGGTGGGGGGCCTGCTTCTCCCGCTCCCCCTGCTTGTATTCCCTTCCTCTCGCTGTCTCTCTCTGTCAAATAAATAATAAAATCTTTAAAAAAAAAACAAACTATATGTAAGTAAAAAGTATAATTCCAATTAACATAACTGAGGTTTATATATATATTTATTTCTATGCTCACTGGTTTCCTCAAAGGCATGCAATATATCACTGAAAATGATTTTTAAGTACTGATATTAAAAATTACTTTTAGGAATGTGCAAAATTATGTTTTCCCCCTTCCCCAACCTGTACCATGTGAAAGATATGTATAGCTAGTGAGACAGATGAAGTGACTATCTACTTCTAAGTTCTCTGCTCATCTCTCTATACCCTGTGAAGTCTCCATACACCCATGGTGATTTTCTTTTGGTGTGCATGTGATTTGTTCCATCATTTTCCAAGTTACCCAGACTTGAAATCTTGCCTCAGCTTTTCCAATTAAAATAAACGCAATGAGACAGAAACTCCCTCATCTTCCCAGCAAGAAATCTACCAGTTTACCTGAGCTTCTAACTGTAATTTCTGCCCTCCTGCCTTCCTGCCTGTTTTAATGGAAGACAGGCTCCTCCTAACAGATCAGGTCTTCACTGCACCCTACACACATCAGGTTCTGGATCCTTAAAAAATTTCCTCCTGCAAATAGGATTCTCTTTTTTTTTTTTTAATAAAGATTTTATTTATTTATTTGACAGAGAAAGACACAGCGAGAGAGGGAACACAAACGGGGAGTGGGAGAGGGAGAAGCAGGCTTCCCGCCGAGCAGGGAGCCCAACGCGGGACTCGATCCAGGGACTCCAGGATCATGACCTGAGCCGAAGGCAGTCGCCCAACCAACTGAGCCACCCAGGCGCCCTAGGATTCTCTTTATACTGCATTATCAATTTCCCCCTCTCCATTGATCATTCTTGTTAACAGACAAAGAACTTTTAGTTTTGTGCATTAAAAAAATTTCCATGACATTCTGCTCTCTACTACCCCATTATATCATCCCCATTCAGAGCAAAATTTCTTGAAAAAGGTGTCTATAGTCTCTGCCTCTATTACATCACTCCTATTTTCTCCTCATCCCATTTCAACAGGCTTTCTGACCCTCCATCCACTAAGATTGCACACTAACATCAGCAATGATTTGCCTGTTTCCACATCCCACAGTAACATTTCTGTTCTCATCTTTATAGACTTAGCATTGGCCCATTCTGTCCTCCTAGAAAGCCTCTCTGGTTTTGGCTTAAAGATATTCCACTGCTGGCTTTTCTTCTGTCCTTATTAGCCATTCCTTTGCTGGCTCCTAGTATGGAATTGGGGCTCTTTCTCTTATTTATCTACACCTTCTCACTAGGTGATGTCATCCAATCCCATGACTTTAAAGAATATCCATATTTTTAGTGATTCTGAGTTTTACTTCTCTAGCCTTGAAATTTACCCAAAATTGGCTTTTCAATCCAATTGACCTCTTGATATTTCCACTTGAATTTCTAATATGCATCTCCTTACCATACCCCAAACAAAATTTCCAAGACCTGCAAAACCTGCTTTCCCCTTGATTTTTTAACATGTCAGACAAAGCATCACAATCAACCTGATTGCTCAAGCAAATATTTAGAAATCCTTTCCCTTCCTCTCCTTCCTATGTCTAATCCATCAGTAAATCTTGTCAATTCTACCTCCACAATATCTCCTGAATCCATGAAGCCCATCTCTATCACTACAAAGTGGACTGCTGTTACTGTCTCCTAACATGGTGCTTGGCTTCTACTTTTGCTCTACCACTATTCCTTTTTCACACATTAGCCAGTGACTTTCTTTAAAACATAATTTGTATCAGGTAAATGCTCTATTTAAACCTTCCAAATTGGGGCATCTGGGTGACTTGGTTGGTTAAGCATCCGACTCTTGGTTTCTGCTCAGGTCATGATCTCAGCCTCCTGAGATGGAGCTCCATGTCAAGCTCCACATTGGGCTCCATGTTGGGCTCCACACTCAGCACAGAGTCTGCTTGAGATTCTCTCTCCCTCTGCCTCTCCTGCTCATGCTCTCCATCTCAAATAAATAAATAAATAAATAAATAAAATCTTTACAAATAAATAAATAAACCTCCCAAATTAAAACCCCTAATCCACCAGTGCCTTACACAAAGCAGGCTCTGTTCACTACAGTATCTTCATCTCTTTTTTTTTTATTAATTTTATTTTATTATGTTATGTTAGTCACCATACATTACATCATTAGTTTATGATGTAGTGTTCCATGATCCATTGTTTGCGTATAACACCCAGTGCTCCATGCAATACATGCCCTCCTTAATACCCATCACTGGGCTAACCCATCCCCCCAACCCCCTCCCCTCTAAAACCCTCAGTTTGTTTCTTTATCTCTTTATACTCTTTACCCACTATACCCCAGACATACTTGCCTTATTTGGGTTCTTCAAGCATTCCCAGATCATTTTTAACTTGGGGATTTTGTACTTGCTGGTCTCTCTATTGGGACACTTGCCTGCAGATCTTTAGATGATTGGTTCCTTCCTATCATTCAGATCTGTATGTACACATCAATTCCTCAAGGAGACTTTTCAGTCTGTATAAACAGACCCTAATCCCTCTCCATCACTTTACTCTTTTATTTTCATCATAGCATTTATTGCTACTTGAGTTTTTTTTAACTTAATTGTTTTGTGGTCAGTTCTCTCTCAGAATATCTGTACTCTATGAAACAAAGAACTTGCTTGCCTTGCTCACCATGGCATGATGAGATAAAACAGTGCATGAAATTTGGTAGATGCTCAATAAATGTTTATGGAATTAATGGATAAATTACTGACTAATTTTGGCCCTTGATTTTTCCCAAATATCAGCCCATACCCAGTGAGGCCAACTTCTGACAACTCTTTATTCTGACAGCCACCACTCTAGCCCAGATCCTTATGACTTGGACTCTTTACTGCTTCCTTGAAAACTCTTTCTTCTCGGGAGAGGAAAAGATGGCAGAGGAGTAGGGGGCCCTATTCCAACTGGTCCCATGAATTGAGCTATATATCTACCAGACCACTGTGAACACCCACGAAATCAGCCTGAGATGTAAGAAGATATATCTGGATCTCTACAAACAGAATATTGCAAGTGGTTGCTTTCAAGGTATGAAGCGGGAGCCGTGATTCTGCTGGCAGATATCAGAAGATAAACGGAAGGGGGAGGGAGCTGAAGGGATCCTGCACCATGGGAGCGTGAAAGCCTCCCCCACTGGGGATGGGGCACAGACTCGCAGACCAGTACCGGCAGGGGAAGGACTTTAGGGCAGTCCCCGGACTGAAACCTGGAGTGGCGGGGCTGCGCGTGCAAACTGGGGGCAGCTGGCGGTTTTAGAAGTACAAAGGGCAGAGACGTGCCTGGACCTGGAAGCTGAGGGGCACACAACCCAGGACACTGCAGTTTTTAGCAGCACAGACAAAAAAAGGGACAGTGTGGCCTGGAGAGCTCACTGAAGAACGGACTGCAATCTCTCTGCTCTGAGGCAGAGGGTCGGACACAGTCTCTTCTGCTCTGACTCTCGGAAGAGACCCTGAAAGCCGCCAGAGAAAGCCATCAGAGAACAAAACCCCCAAAAAACGGTTTTCACTGAGCCCATCCCCCCCCACAGGGGGCAGGGCAACTCTGCCCAAACAGGGTTGCCTGAGTAACAGTGTGGCAGGTCCCTCCCCCAGAAGACAGGCTGGGAGAAAAAGAGGCCAGCAACCCTAAGGTCCCTATAAAACAGGTGCATCTTGCTTGGGTTGTGGTCAATAATTTAGACTCTGTACATTCCCTCAACCACCCCTCAACAGAATGACTAGGAGGAGGAACCCCCAAAATAGGAAAGAGTCAGAGACTGTGACTTCTGCCACAGATTTACAAATGGATACAGATATAACCAAGATGTCGGAAATGAACTTCAGGTTAACAGTTATGAAGACAATAGCTAGAATGGAGAAATCGATTAATGGCAACATAGAGTCTCTAAGGGCAGAAATGAAAACTGAACTGGCAGAACTTAAAAATGCTATCAATGAGATCCAATCTAATCTAGATAATCTAACAGCTAGGGTAAACAAGGCAGAAGAATGAATTAGTGATCTAGAAGACAAATTGATAGAAAAAAAGGAAAAAGAGGAGGCCTGGGAGAAACAGCTTAAAATCCATGAAAACAGAAATAGAGAAATAAATGATGCCATGAAACGTTCCAATGTCAGAATTATTTGGGATCCTTGAGGGGGTGGAGAGAAAGAGAGAGGACTAGAAGATGTATTTGAGCAAATTGTAGCTGAGAACTTCCCTAATCTGGGGAATGAAACAAACATTCATGTCCTAGAAGCAGAGAGGACCCCTCCCAAGATCAAGGAAAACAGACCAATGCCGCGGCATGTAATAGTAAAACTCACAAATCTTAGAACCAAGGAAACCATCTTAAGGGCAGTTAGGGGGAAGAGATTCCTTACGTACAGAGGGAGGAACATCAGAATAATGTCAGACCTATCCACAGAGATCTGGCAAGCCAGAAAGGGCTGGGAAGACATATTCAGGTACTAAATGAGAAGAACATGCAGCCAAGAATAATTTATCTGGCAAAGCTGTCATTTAGAATGGATGGAGAGATGCAGAGCTTCCAAGACTGGCAAAAACTGAAAGAATATGTAACTACTAAGCCAGCCCTGCAAGAAATATTAAGGGGGGTCTATAAAAGGAGAAAGACCCCAAGAGTGATATAGAACAGAAATTTACAGAGACAGTCTATAGAAATAAGGACTTCACAGGCAACATGATGACAATAAATTCATATCTTTCAATAACCACTCTCAATGTGAATGACCTAAATGCTCCCATAAAATGGCACAGGGTTGCAAATTGGATAAAAAGACAGGACCCATCCATATGCTGCATACAAGAGACTCATTTTGAACCTAAAGATACATCCAGACTGAAAGTGCAAGGATGGAGATCCATCTTCCATGCCAACGGACCTCAAAAGAAAACTGGGGTAGCAATTCTTGTATGAGACAAATTAGATTTTAAACTAAAGACTGTAGTTAGAGACACAGAAGGACACTATATCATTCTTAAAGGGTCTATCCAACAAGAAGATCTCACAAGTGTAAGTACCTATGTCCCCAACATGGGAGCAGCCATCTACATAAGCCAACTGTTAACCAAAATAAAGAGTCATATTGATAATAATACGTTAATACTCTCAATACTCCACTCTCAGCAACAGACAGATCATCTAAGCAGAAAATCAACAAAGAAACGAGAGCTTTGAATGACACACTGGACCAGATGGACCTCATAGATATATACAGAACATTCCACCCTAAAACAACAGAATACTCATTCTTCTCAAGCACACATGGGACTTTCTCCAGAATAGACCACATACTGGGTCACAAATCGGGTTTCAACTGATACCAAAAGATTGAGATTATTCCCTGCATATTCTCAGACCATAATGCTTTAAAACTGGAACTCAATCACAAGAAAAAATTTGCAAGAAATTCAAACACTTGGAAGCTAAAGACCACTCTGCTCAAGAATGTTTGGGTGAAAGAGAAAATCAAAGAAGAACTTCAACAATTCATGGACCAATGAGAAGGAAAACACATCAGTCCAAAACCTATGGGATACTGCAAAGGCAGTCCTAAGGGGGAAATACATAGCCATCCAAGCCTCACTCAAAAAAATAGAAAGATCCCGAATTCACCAACTAACTTTATACCTTAAAGAACTGGAGAAAAAGCAACAAATGATGCCTAAGCCATGCATTAGAGGAGAAATAATTAAGATTAAAGCAGAGATCAATGAATTAGAAACCAGAAACACAGTAGATCAGATCAACGAAGCTAGAAGCTGGTTATTTGAAAGAATAAGATTGATAAACCACTGGACAGACTTATCCAAAAGAAAAGAGAAAGGACCCAAATTAATAAAATTATGAATGAAAGGGGAGAGAGCATGACTAACACCAAGGAAATAGAAACAATTATTAGAAATTATTATCAACAACTATATGCCAATAAACTGAGCAATCTGGATGAAATGGATGCCTTCCTGGAAACCTATAAACTCCCAAGACTGAAACAGGAAGTAATTGACAACCTGAATAGGCCAATAACCAGTAATGAGATTGAAGCAGTGATCAAAATCCCCCCAAAAAACAAGAGTTGAGGGCCTGATGGATTCCCTGGGGAATTCTATCAAACATTCAAAGGAGAAATAATAGGGCGCCTGGGTGGCTCAGTTGGTTAAGCAACTGCCTTTGGCTCAGGTCATGATCCTGGAGTCCCTGGATCGAGTCCCGCATCGGGCTCCCTGCTCAGCGAGGAGCCTGCTTCTCCCTCTGACCCTCCCCCCTCTCATGTACTCTCTCTCATTCTCGCTCTCTCAAATAAATAAATAAATCTTAAAAAAAAAAAAAAAAAAGGAGAAATAATACCTATTCTCCTGAAGCTGTTTCAAAAAATAGAAACAGAAGAAAAGCTTCCAGACTCATTCTATGAGGCCAGCATTACCTTAATCCCCAAACCAGGCAAAGACCCCATCAAAAAGGAGAATTTCAGACCGATATCCCTGATGAATATGGATTCCAAAATCCTCAACAAAATCCTAGCTAATAGGATCCAACAATACATTAAAAGGATCATCTACCACGACCAAGTGGGATTTATCCCTGGGATGCAAGGTGGTTCAACATTCACAAATCAATCAATGTGATAGAACACATTAATAAGAGGAGGGAGAAGAACCATATGGTCCTCTCAATTGATGCAGAAAAAGCATTTGACAAAATACAGCATCCTTTCCTGATTAAAACTCTTCAGAGTATAGGGATAGAAGGAACATTCCTCAAGCTCATAAAGTCCATCTATGAAAAACCCACGGCAAATATCATCCTCAATGGGGAAAAGCTGAGAGCCTTTCCCTTAAGATCAGGAACATGACAAGGGTGCCCACTCTTGCCACTGTTGTTCAACATAGTACTAGAAGTCCTAGCAACAGCAATCAGACAACAAAAAGAAATAAAAGGTATTCAGATTGGCAAAGAAGAAGTCAAACTCTCTCTCTTCGCAGATGACATGATACTTTATGTGGAAAATCCAAAAGACTCCACCCCCAAATTACTAGAACTCATCCAGCAATTCAGTAATGTGGCAGGATACAAAATCAATGCACAGAAATCAGTTGCTTGCTTATACACTAACAACGCAACTGTAGAAAGAGAAATTAGAGAAACGATTCCATTTACAATAGCACCAAAAACCATAAGATACCTCGGAATAAGCCTAACCGAAGAGGTAAAGGATGTATACTCTAGGAACTACAGAACACTCATGAAAGAAATTGAAGAAGACACAAAAAGATGGAAAAATATTCCATGCTCATGGATCAGAAGAATAAACATTGCTAAAATGTCTATGCTACCCAGAGTAATCTATACCTTCAACACCATCCCAATCAAAATTCCAATGACATTTTTCAAAGTGCTGGAACAAATTTTGTAAAATTTGTATGGAATCAGAAAAGGCCCCAAAATGCCAAGGAAATGTTGAAAAAGAAAAACAAAGCTGGGGGCATCACGCTGCCTGATTTCAATCGATATTACAAAGCCGTGATCACCAAAACAGCATGGTACTGGCACAAAAACAGGCACATAGACCAATGGAACAGAATAGAGAGCCCAGATATGGACCCTCAACTCTATGGTCAAATAATCTTTGACAAAACAGGAAAAAATATGCAATGAAAAAAAGACAGTCTCTTCAATAAATGGTGCTGGGAAAATTGGACAGCCACATGCAGAAGAATGAATCTCGACCATTCTCTAACAGCATTCACAAAGATAAACTCAAAATGGATGAAAGACCTCAATGTGAGACAGGAATCCATCAAAATCCTAGAGGAGAACATAAGCAGTAACCTCTTCAACATCAGCCACAGCAACTTCTTTCAAGATACATCTCCAAAGGCAAGTGAAACAAAAGCAAAAATGAACTTTTGGGACTTCATCAAGATAAAAAGCTTCTGCACAGCAAAGGAAACAGTCAACAAAACAAAGAGGCAACCCACAGAATGGGAGAAGATATTTGCAATTGACACTACAGACAAAGGGCTGATATCCAAGATCCATAAAGAACTTCTCAAATTCAACACCCAAAAAACAAATAATCAAGTCAAAAAAATGGGCAGAAGACATGAACAGACACTTCTCCAATGAAGACATACAAATGGCTAACAGACACATGAAAAAATGTTCATCATCATTAGCCATTCAAATCAAATTCAGGGAATTTCAAATCAAATTCAGGCAAATTCAAATCAAAACCACATTGAGATACCACCTTACACCACTTAGAATGGCAAAAATTGACAAGGCAAGAAACAACAAATGTTGGAGAGGTTGTGGAGAAAGGGGAACCCTCTTACACTGTTGGTGGGAATGCAAGTTGGTACAGCCACTTTGGAAAACAGTGTGGAGGTGCCTCAAAAAATTAAAAATTGCTATGACCCAGCAACTGCACTCCTGGGTATTTACCCCAAAGACACAGATGTAGTGAAAAGGGCCATAATCACCCCAATGTTCATAGCAGCAATGTCCACAATAGCCAAACTGTGGAAAGAGCCGAGATGCCCTTCAACAGACGAATGGATAAAGAAGATGTGGTCCATATATACTATGGAATATTACTCAGCCATCAGAAAGGATGAATACCCAACTTTTACATCTACACGGATGGGACTAGAGGAGATTACGCTAAGTGAAATAAGTCAAGCAGAGAAAGTCAATTATGCTCGGTTTCACTTATTTGTGGAACATGAGAAATAGAATGGAGGACATTAGAAGGAAGGGAAAAATGAAGGGGGGGTAATCAGAGGGGGAGGTGAACCATGAGAGACTATGGAATCCGAGAAACAAACTGAGGGTTTTAGAGGGGAGAGGAGTTGGGGGGGAATGGGTTAGCCCAGTGATGGGTATTAAGGAGGGCACGTATTGCATGGAGCGCGGGGTATTATATGCAAACAATGAATCATGGAACACTACATCAAAAACTAATGATGTGCTGTATGGTGACTAGCATCATAACATAACATTACATAAAAATAAAATAAAATAATAAAAAGAAAACTCTTCTCACCGTCTGCATAGCCATACTATGGAGGCAGAGCAATGTAATAGTTAAAGCATGGACTCTTCAGTCAGACTGCCCAGGTTTCAATCCCAACTCTACCACTTACTAGATATTTGACCTTGGGTAAATTATTTGGCCAGTCTGTGACTCTGTTTCCTCATCTGTAAAATGGATATGCATCTCATAGACTGTTGTGAGGACTTGGTTAATTTTCATGGTGATCCATGGGAAACATTTGGGCCAGAGCCTAGAAAGCACTGATGAGGGTTAGTTTCTTCCCTGCTTATCCAATTAATCTTTCTAAAACACTGTGTTTCCTATATCACTCCCTTACCCATCTACCCTGCAACTCTGAGTAAAAACCTTTCAAGCCCTCTCGATTCTGAAATAATTAAGAATTTGATTTGTCCTTCAAGGCCTTCCTCGTTGTAGTACCTATATCTTTCTTTATATTAATTAACTTCCTTCTTTTCATCATATGAACACTTCCATTCAGTCCAGCCCATATGCACATGTTTTATTTCAGCTAATTTTTACTAAGCACATGTATTGGACCCACCATTGTTGCTAGATATATACATAAATGAAAGATACCACCTTTTCCCTCAAATTCTTCAGTCTCCTAAAGCCACTTATCAGTTAGGGTTTTCCAAATACAAGAAACAGAAATGGACCTTGGAAAACTTCAGTAGAGAAAATAAATTTATTGATAGAATATGGAACATCTTACAGAAGCCAAGGAAAAGATGGAAAGGGAAAAAAAGATTCAGAAAGGATAAGAATCAAGTAGGTCTTAAGTTACAGGAACTAAAGGATAGTGTCTTCAGGATCCTAACCAGGAGAGTCAGTGGCAACAATTTCAGCCTTGTGTCATTCTTCTCAAGAGTCACATCCCATGGAGATAACATAATTAAGCTGGCCTGGGCTGCGTGCCCATCCTTTGGCCAAGGGAAAGCACAGTATCTAGAGAAGAAAGGGTAACTCCCCAAAACAAAATTGGAGTGTTCTTACAAGGAAAGACAAGCCTGCAGGCTGGAAAAGCAAAAGCTATTGATATCCATTATAAAAGTAATAGTTTTTATTTACATAATTCTTTATAATTAAATAATTTTTATATCCCCTGATCTCATTTGTTCCTCACAATTGCATTGTAAAATAAAGAGTATGAATTCAGTGTTCAGAAATGTTAAGAGGTTTGTACACTGTCTGGCAGTTAGCAGGTAGGATCGTTGAAACTCAGAAATAAGTGTAGCCCCAAGTCCAAGATTGTTTCATCTTCACCTTAGTTGTCCATTCTTTCCTCCCAGCTTTCTTTCCCTATCATTTCACTTGCTAAGTCCTCATCCTTTTCAGGGACAGGTCAAGCCTGACTGCCTCTCTGGAGCCTTTATAAGCTGTCCCAGCATTTAACCACCACTTCTTTCTGGGAACTTCTACAGAAGTTATTTATACCTGACGTTTGGCACTTAGCATTGCCTTCTTGCATTGTAATTTGTATATTTTTATATAAATGTTCTACACCCTCAAAAAAATTACTCATTTGTAGCCTCTGTTATACCCTTGAACTTCTCTTAATGTATTCCAGGTTGAAAAAGGCCCATGAATGTTTGCTGATACTGGTTGTCTTCCAGGAAATGGACATATCTCCCGGAACATGTCTCTTACGTCTATTCACTTCTTCAGCTGCACCCAACCAACATCACTAGGGGTTCAGTTTAGGCTGGAAGGCCAGGGTGTTTCTGATTACCAGAGAAGTCCTAGGTTATCTCCTCTGAGACCTTGCCATCCTGCTCACCCTTTGGGAGCAATGTGATTCTGAGATGATTAGACATAAAACAGGTTTACAATACATTTTCACATTTATTTACTCACTTGATAATGTCACTTATCCAAAATTTATCCATTTATTTGTCTCAGACATACAGAGAGGTACAGAACCTCTGGCCAGCATTGGGTCCTCAGAGCCAAGATTGGGCATAGCATAGCAAAGTGATGACCCGGAATTGAGATAATTGAGATCACCTTCTAATCAACTATACAACTAACTTAGTTACTATGTTGTTTTTTATTGTCTGAAATTCTCACTAAAATATACACTCCTCAAGATCAGAGATTTTTACTTTTTGTTCTCTGATGTGCCCCAAATTTCTACAACAGTGTCTGGTGGCTAGCAAGTACTTGATACAGATTTGTTGAAAGAATGAACAGATAAGAAATACAAAAGAGCATCCTAAGGTTCAGTAGGTTCGGCAACTGCCAGAAAAGTCTATAGCATCAAGTCCAATTGGAGTAGGCAGTGAAAAGGTAAAGCCAGGAAAGGTTTTGTGAGCCCTTGGAATTGAGAGGAGGGGAGCAGTTTATAGGGCCTGTCTGGCTTTGTGCATGATGGGAAGGGATTATGGACATTGAGCTAATTGGGACAATAACAATCATTTTGTGTACTCAGAGAAAACATTAATGTTCCCCTCTCTAGGTGAGGAAATAAAGTTGGAGGAATCTTATTCCCCAGGTTCCACAGCAAGCAAATTGCAGGGCTAACTTGAGAACCCAGGATCTAGGCAAAATTTGGTTTAGTTCAAAAGTACACTTCAGAGAGCCAGTTAGACCTGCATTATAACCCTGGCTCCACCACTCACCAGCTGTGTGACCTAAAGTTATGTATTCACTCTAAGCCTCAGTTTCTCAACTGTCAAATGAGAATAAATGTAGTACACATCTCTTAGATTTGCTAGGAGAATTAAGTGAGAAAATTCTGGAAAAGCACTTAGTTCAGTGCCTAGCACATAGTAAGTAACCAATATGCATTACTATTATAATAATCATCATTGGTATTTTAATCATTGAACAAATATTTATCAAGAACCCACTATAAAAGATGTTAAGTGTGCAAATATCAGTAAGATGCAATTTTCACCTTTCAAGTATCTCACAGTCTAGACCTCAAACAGGTAAAAACAATGAGATATGAATGGTAGAGAAAAGCCCAAGAAACAGCACAAGGAAAATGCAACTATTATGCCCTAAGTGGTCCAGAGAGCTTCTTGGCAGAGATAACTGGAGAGATATGCCAGGGGAGTATCTAGGGGTTTTTCAGGCAAAAAAATATGGACAGGGCATTGTCATCAAAGAGAACACTATGAACAAAGGCATATGTGCAGAGTGATTATAAGCAGTTTCAAGAACAAATTTCAAAGTAGAGAAAGTGAGAGATGGGACTGAAGAAGTAGAAACTGGGTAATTCACAGCGTCATATGACATGTTAGGAAACTTAAGCTTTCTTCTTTTGCCAATGTGAACTAATAGAATGGGTTCAAGAAATAATACTGTATGATCAAATGTCCATTGGCTAGATCACTGGCAACTGAGTGGAAGATGAATTTGAAGAGGACAAGAATAGGAACAGGGTTACTGTAAGAGTCCAAGTGGGAGACAAGGGATGAAAATAAAACAGTGGAGAGGAAAGAAGAGGCAAAGAAAAATGAGAAGCCCTAGAACTGGTTAATTGGATGGGGTTATGGTTAGTAGGGGAGAGAGTAATGGGAGCCCATGAAACGGAAACTAAGAAAGGGAAGCTTCTACTGGCTAATTTTTCTCTAAAGAAGTTTGCAAATAAATCACTCCAGGGTATGTGGTAAGCCAGACTTCATTTTCAGCTACTCTGATGGTGTCACATGCCGATCTTTCTTCATAGCAGTGAGGACTCACCAGTCTCCACTGGCTTTAACTGTCTTTTCTAGTGAACCTTTGCATTTTAAATGCATTCTCCTAGCAAATAAGAACAAGATCAAATGAGCAAGATTTCCAAGTAGGAACCAGGAGACTGAAAGTCATTTTTGTTTATATTATTATAAGAAGGATTTGATGCTCTACGTCTATTTCTACAGCTGATGAATGGGAATAGCAGAATCCACACCTTCCCTTTATGTGACCAGTTGAGCAAGACCTGTAAGGACTTTTAGCAACAGAAGAAAAAGCATTAAAATATTCCAGTCCTTTTAAAATATCAAATGTACTGCCAACAGATTAAGCATCAGTTTAAGGTCTCCTCCTCCTAAACTGTAACGTTCTTAAACATAGTTAAATTAATGAACATTTGTTAATATCCAACAGAATCCTAGATTCACTGTAAATTTAGCATGTTGCATACAGCATATCCTTCTAAGTCTTAACTCACCTAACTTTGAGGATCTTCTCATTTTGAATGAGAAACCCCTTTACTTCTCCTTTTCATTAGTTTTCAAGCATTTTGTTTTTTTCCTTGTCCATAGTAAACTAGAACCCTGCTCTATTTTTCATAATTCTAGATTTTGATTGCACACTTAGACTTCAGGATAATCTACTATCTTCACACAAACATCAAATATAAGTTCTAAGTCAACAGAACATACATAAAAATCAATGTAACCTGCCAGGTCTGTGTCCTATTCTTATTCATTTTCCTAATATATATATTTCCATATATATTTTTTCAACCAATATTCAACCAATATTGGTTGAATAAATGAGTGAAAATTATTATCTTACCCTAAGACAAAGTGTCTGTCTGATAGACTATCATTCCTAAAATGATACTCAACTTGTAGGGGGGAAAATGCCTCAATTTTTCCCTTTCTTACGACAGAATTCACTCAAATTCTCCATCACCTCTCCCTATGATATGTCTTCCTCAGAAATCTCCATCATGAAACTATATACTGTGACAATTGCACCCAGAGACAGAACTTGATCTCTATTTTTTTCTAAATGATGAGGCATATAGGTGGCAGTATATTTCAATTTGGCAATATGTGTGTGCTGTGTAATGGGCATCAGAAAGAAAAAAAAATCTATGGCAATCTCTGGGACGAGACAGTAAGTATTAGAATATAATTCCTTAACAAATCTAACAACAATTCTTCTAATTAATTATTATCCACCCTGAAAGTATCCACTTACAGATTCATATTTCTTTCAAGCCATCAACAACTAGGACCAGTGGTACTGTCTAGGACCCATCATAGGTCCTAGTTTCCAGTCTTTAGGAAAATAACATATAACTCTTTCCCTGGAAAGCAAAAGAAAAGAGAAATAAACTAATGTTAAGTTTCTTATATGTACTTGCCTGTAGATTAGATGCTTTTATGAACATTACACTAATAATGATCACCATGAGAGTAGCCACCTTGAATGTTCCTCAGGCTAGCAGGACCAAATACACAGTAGGTGTTTAATAACAAAAACAGTTAAGATTGTCTGGGTACTCATTATTTGCCATGCATTGTTTTAAGCACTTTTCATATACAAATTCATTTGACTCTCATAGCTGTGCTATAGGGTAGGTGTCATATCCATTTTATAGATGAAGAAACTAAAGCTAAGAGAGGTTAAGCAACTTGCCCAAAGTCACACAGGTAGCAGGGCTGGGAGGCAAACCTGAATAGTCCCAACTTCTGTGGCCCATGCTTAATCGCTAGGTTAGACTTGTCAACGAACCAGTTTCTTTTAGGAACTGGTAACTTTTTATACTGAGGTATCTCTGAGATTAATGCAAATGTGTCTTTCCCAAAGCCATAATGCTTGCTTTCTATTGCACAGATAAAGCAGTGTTTCCCCTCTGCTTCATAAATCCCAGGTAAAGGCTCTTTCTCCCGCACTTCACCTCTTGTTCTTCACAGCTCAGTACTAATCATCAGCCCATAATGCAGTGTAGAATTGCCAACACCATCTCGATGTAGTTATTTCCAATTGGCACTTGGGAGCAGTGAGGATAGGAGGCATTACTCATAGCCAAGAGTACAGATGTTTCTAATTGCTTTCCATTACCAAGAATAACAGCTGTTTACATCTATCAGCAAATAATTCACAAGAGCTCCAGACTATTAAGATAACACACCCCACCTGGTCACCATCACAAGTTGTCAAGGCCAAGACAGAGGCTGCCAGAATCCCCTTCTGCATCTCTGTTCATCAACTGACAGCATGTGTCACCTTCAGATATCCTTATGCTACCCCACAAGCTCTGGCTTCTTGGTGGCCTGACACATCAAATGGACATATGGATTCTTCATGGCTTTGCAGTAAATGTTTTATGGTTATCTTGCAGCCAAGGGCAGCTGACATGGAGGAGCAAGGGACTTGCAAATAGCCTGATAAAAGAATTCCTGCACTTTTTTGTTTTCACAGAAGAGGAAGAAGAGTTGTGGGTAGCAGTTTCACAGCAGCAATGTACTTAACATCCTTTAACACACCAACAAATTGCATTGGGTGATCGATTACGCAGTTCAATAGCATCCCCGGGACCTGGTCACATGCTTGGATATCATCCTCAAAATGGACAGACAATGTTAACAGTTCAGTGAACTTTATGACATAGTTTTATCGGCCACAAAAGAATATATATATTGCAACACATCATAGATATTTGGAGTTAAAAAGACCAATAGTACTTCCTTGCCAATACAATACTGATCCCTTACAGCATATTTTTTTCCAGCCTAATTTAAAGTGACTCAGGCAATTGGTCTCTCTTAATTTTTCCCCCTGTGGAGACTATTGCAGAGTCTAATATAACTTACTGTGTTCCAGCTTCCTCTGAATTTATGTCTGAAATTGACTTTCCATACATATTCTTTTAACCCATGGATTTTTTTTAACCTATAAAAATAGTGTATCATCTACATGAGTATCAGGACACCTGGGTGGCTCAGTCCATTGAGCATCTGCCTTTGGTTCAGGTCATGGTCCCGGAGTCCTGGAATCGAGTCCCATGTTGGGCTCCTCAGCAGGGAGCCTGCTTCTCCCTCTGCTGTTCTCTCTCTCTCTCGACAAAAAAATAAAATCTTTTAAAAAAACAAAAAACAAAAAATTACATGAGTATCTACAAAACTACATAAACTGAAAATTTTCCTTATGGTTTATGGCAGCTTATCTCCAAAGTGCCCACTTTCAACTCCTCCCTTCCTTGTACTTATATGCCATTGCCCCACCAAAAGGTGGAATCGATGGAGTCCTTTGAATCTGGACTGGGCACTGATTGCTTTGACCAAGTAAACATGCCAGAAGTGATACTTTGCCAGTTCTGGGTCTAATTTTTAAGAGGATCATCAGTTTCTGTTTCCTGTATCTTGAAACTCTTGCTCTGAGGGAAGCCAAGTGCCATGTAAGAACCCTTAATACTCTGGGACTTCTGTGCTGTAATGAAGCCACGTGGAGGGATTGTATGGAGAACCAGTGATAAGAGCCATACCCCAGCTGTTCCAGCTATCATAGCCCAGGCGCCGGACACATGAGAGAATGAGCAACTGGGACATTCCAGGGTCCCAGCCATCCCAGCCATGTCTAGTGTTCATACCATCCAAGCTGAGGCTCTAAATATAATGGAGAAGACTGTCCTTGAATTATTGACCCATAGAATTGTGAGCATAGTAAAATGATTTTTTTAATGTTATGCAGCAGTTGGTAACTGGAAGAAAGCCCCCACCCACTTCCTATGAATCTGTTACTTCTTTAGCATCATTCTGCAACACTGATGTTACAACCTACAAGAGAAAAATCTCCCTCTGAAACCATAATTCATACAGTAAATATCATTGTAGTTTCTAATTAAAAGAAAGCAAAAGAAAAGAAGAAAGTAAGTGCTCAAAACCCATTTTACTCCTCTTTTCTTCTATTCCATGTCTGACTCTATCATCTGTGAGGGTTTAACTCCCTTGCTTTGCCCATAAAATAAGCAATTAGATATTTTAGGTTTCTGCTATTGCACAGAATATCAATTCAAATCACTGTACTTAGTTTTTCCTGTCTAAATATATATCCAACAGTCTGGTTTGAATTAGAATAAAATCATCACTTCCTTCCAGGAAATTTGGTTCTTTTAATAAAATTCCAACAAGTTTGGGAAATTGTACAAATTCTCTTTTGACAACATCAATTATAAATATGTAGATGCTATTGGGAAAAGTACAAGTTTTGAAGTCTTAAGGAGTGCTTTTACTCCTTGCAAAGATATGACTTTTACAATACAGCCTTATTTGTGTATGACATATATTATGTATGTGTGTGTTTTATACACAAGTATATATAAATTTTAGTGAGGAATAGTTATACGTTAATAAGCATATGGCATTATTTCAGTTACTTTACATTTGTTTAATGGTTAGGAAAAGAGCACTGCATTAGAACACAGATGTTCTGGATTCTAGCTCACCATTCCAGCCTCTCTACCACATCCTCTACCTAATTCTCAGAAGACTGGCAACAACACTGTGAGTTGACTTTTATTTGTAAAATGTATTATTCTAATATAGTTTTACTGGTTTTTTCTTGCCATACTGCTTACACATTAACCAAATGGATTTATACGGCCTAATTCCTATTTCACAACATTTTTAATAAGAATTTAACATTTGAACATTACTTAAATAAAAATTGCTCTTATTTTAGTTCAGTTTTGTGGCAAAATTAGAAAATAGCTAGCTACTTCCCACTTAATAATAACTTTACAATGTGAGGTACCAACAGTAACTCACTCTCTAAGTTGAAAGGGAATATTTCCCCTAAACATACTTAATTATTTAACACTGATGTAAGTTTTCTTAAACTATCACGAAATCACACCATTTAGTGTGCAGAGAGCAACAAATGTTTTTTTCAAAGATTTTATTTATTTATTTGAGAGAGAGAGAGCGTGAGCAGTGGGGAGGGGCAGAGGGAGAGAGAGAAGCAGACATCCGACTGAGCAGGGAGCCCAGTGAGGGACTGGATCCCAGGACCCTGAGATCATGACCTGAGCCAAAGGCAGACACTTACCTGACTGAGCCACCCAGGTGCCCCAAGAGAAATGTTTTATGATCTTTTTACATAAAGAAATACACATAGTATCCTTAATTATTCATAAATATAGTTCTATTTAGAGGAATAAAAGATTCTGTATGCAATTACTTGCCACTACCTTGAGAGGTCTTCAAAGTAAAGATGTCCAAGATACATAGTCACTTAAGTTTTTCCTTTAAAATTGCAAAATGGTTCTCAATTATTTGTACTCTGGTAGAACACAGAGCCTTCCCTAGCCAGCAGCCCAGTCCTAGAACATAATGAAGAACTGTCCTCAAGGGTCACCTGGGGCAGGGTTATAAAGCAAGAAAGGTCAGCCTCCTTGATCTTCTATCACACACCCTCTCATAACTTCTCCCTCAATCATTCTTTCACACTAAAGTGATCTGCAAAAGATTGAATGGAATCAGAGTTTTAGCTTTTGACATGGACTTTGTAAATACAGACTTTATAAATGCCTGGAATGATACTAAGTTATTGCTTACTCTATTGATACACGAGGCCAGCCTTGAGTTTGTATCACAGATTTTTTTAACTTTTTATTTTGAAATGATTATAGACTCCCTGGAAGTTTCAAACAAAAAGTACAAAGAGCCCTTTGAACCTTTCACTCAGATGAAATGCTCCAAGATTTTGAAATTTCCCTTTTCCACTGTCCATATTAAAACACCAGCAGATAAGTGTATTCTTAATAAACATGACAAAGTTGCTCTCACATTTGTCTTCAAGGGCTGCAGGAAGACAGCTAATTATTAATTAGATTGCAAGTAGAATGATGCTAATATAGTCCTGGTGAACATACTTGTTTCCAGGCTGGCATGATATGGCATGCAAGTTGGCATGCAGTGTTATATGAACATATGGCAGGCAGAAGCTGCTGTTTCCTCCTAGGAAACAGCAATGGGAACGTCAGCTCCCACAGTATTGAAGACACACACCCCAAAACTCCTCAGTGCTGTTGAGGGCTTAGTGCACATGCCATTTCCCAGTCATCAGGATGGGGAAATAAACTCTTCCTGTGGTGTCATGCCAGCAACCGCAGGCGGGGAAAGTCTGTTTCCTCCAGAAGAGGAGGACAAAGAACCAGAAGTTCTCCCTGAAGCTGCTGTGTCAGAGTACAGTCTCAGGCTTTCTATTTGCAGTCATGAGATTTCATTATAAAGAAACTTCTCCCTGGGAAGACCTCAACCATTCGAATAGTGTAGCCCTTTGCCTCCAAGCAAGTATGTCCTTATAGACAGAAGGATCTGGAAGGATCTACCTCTTCATTTTATGATTAAAAAAACAGAAACATTCTAGGACTTGTCCAAACGTTCAGAGTCTGGATGAGTGTTTGAAGTTGTCAGAGTTTCTAGAATTCCACTGCTAAGGTGGTTCCTCCTGCATTATCAGTCCCTCCCCAAGTGTAATACTATTCATTCTGAAAATTTATCCAACTTTTACCTAAATCTCCTCCACTGAAATTCATTTTCTTCATTCTGTTCTCCATGGAAATAAACACATTTAGTATGTAATATGCTTGCACCTTCTTGAAGACTATTAGGAAGTTTCTCTCAGCTTTTCCTTAGTTAAAACATATAAATGAAGTTGCTTCAGGAAGGTTGCAATTTAGGTCTATGCTTTTGATTATTTATATCTACTCAAAGCATTCCTGTTTGCTTAAATATATAACCTAGATAATATGTGACTGAATTATCCCTGTTCTAGAAATTCTGCCATATAAAGATAATTTAATAAAACATGCTTTTTGTCCTTTAATGTACTTTTTATTTGAACAAACAGTTTGAAATTCATCATTTGGTGGAATATGTTATTCCAAAAACTTGACTGACTTAATAGAATATTCTTCATTGAAAGAGTGAAGCCCTAATTACACTCTTAATAAATGTACACTTTCCTTCCTCTCGGTCCCTGCTTTCCGTTCCCAAATGAAGTGGTGACTCAATAATGCTAACAGAAAATAGGAAAAGAGGAATCTTCTGTGGTGTGATTATATCCTAAAAATAAAAACTCCTTGCCCTGGTTATTGGAAGAGTTTCCCAGGTGCCTTCAACTGAAAGACCTTCTTTAAAGTTCTTTCCCCATATGAAAGGATTCTTGAGTTTGGGAGTATAAAACTTTCAGCTTCCATAAGAACCTGGCTTCTAGAGGAGCAAGCACGCCAAACCGCAAGAGAGCACAGGACGTCACGTGCCTGACATAGCGGCGCCATCACGCTGAGGGGCGAAAACCTGAACAGTCACAGCGACTGAGAAGCTTGGTTTCTTTTGTCTCTCTTCAGGCAATCCCGTGAATATTTGTTTTTTATTGCTGTGGCTGTTGTCATTATTGGATGTTTCTATGTGCTTTGGTGCTCTTCCGGGGGGGGGCAGAGTCCCCATCAGGAAGCATGCCAGACAGAGCAGAATGCCATTAGAAGGAGAGTGTGTCTGCTGTGAGTGGGCTGCCTCCATCGCGAGGGATTTTGCTCGGCAAGTGCTAATCATAATGGACTCCTTCACTAAATGACTTTGGGTGAGCAGGGCTTTGGCAGAGGTCCTGCAAGTCCCACACTCTGTTATAAAACTGAATGCCCGTGTAATGGACGCTCCAGGAGAAGTGGGGATGTGAGGGCAGGTGGGTGGGAGAGAGTCATGTCTAAAAGGCATGGACAATAACACTGGAGAGGGAGAGTAGAGGAACGTGAGTTGTGACTGAGTTTGAACAGGCAAAAAGACCAAGCATGGACCCAACTAATTTAAAAGAATAAAGATAATTTTTACAAGGATTCCGATCATAATAATTCCAGAGGAGAGAAACAAACAACAAACAAACACATATAACATTTTAATAGGTGGGAGAAAAGTGCTCTAAAGAAAAATAAAGTGCGGTTAAATGAGTGGTACAGAGCAGATTAGCATTATTTTGTAAAACTTAGTCGGGAAATGCCTCTCTGATAAATGCCTCTCTGAGCTCAATCTGATGAGATGAGAGAGTAAGTAAGCCCTGCATATAACTGGAGGAAGCATCTCAGACAGAAGGAACAGTAAAATGCAAAGGCTCTCAAATAAGAAAGAGCTCAGAGTGTTCAAAGAACAGCAAGACACCTCTGTGGGTAAAGGGGAGTAAACCAGAGGGAGGGGATAAGAGAGTCTTATTGGGAACAGTGGTCCCCCATAATAATTTGAATAAGAGGGGTACCAGAGGAGGGTCTTGAACAGAGACTTGACCTGACCTGACCTAGTTTAAGAAAAAAAAAAAAAACAACTCTGTTGCTGTGTGGTAAACACCCTAGGGGAGCAAGAATGGAAGGAGGAATACCACTTTGGAGGTTTTTGAAGAAATCCAGAAGAGAAATGATGATGGGTTGGACTGAGGTTGGCAAAAGTGGAGTAAAATGGTCAGACTTGAACTATAATTTGAAGGTAAAGCAACAGGATTTGCTAATAAATTGGATACAGGGTTTAAGAAAAGAAGAATGAAGATGATTCCAGAGATTTTAACCCAAGCAAGTGGAAGGATGGGATTACATTTATTGAGATGTGGAAGACTAGGGGAGGAAAGAGTTTGGGAAGAAAATTAAGAAGTCTATTTTAGATACATTAAGTTTGAAATGCCAATTAGATATTCAAACAGAGAAGCTGAGTAGGCAATTAGATATATGAGTATGAAATTTAGACTTCAGAGAGGCTCTAGCAGTGGAATGTAGCAATGAGAAGGAAGTTGTGGCTGGAATCTCATCAGGCTAGAGATGGTCATCAAAGTCATGGAGCTCGAATGAGATCACCTAGGAAGTAGATGTAGATTAGAAAAAATTCAAGGGCTGAGTCCTCAAACAACCAGGCACTTAAAGAAAGGTGAAAATGGTCTATTAAAGGAGACTGAAAAGAAGTGGTCAGTGAGGTACGAAAAATAAGAATGCTGCTCCGCTAAACAGAGAAAATATTTCAAAGAGCAGGGGTGAATAACTGTGCCAAATGCTGATGATAGATTAAGAAACATAAGGAATAAGAACTAAACTTGGTTTTGGCCATGTGAAGATCACTGTGAGCATGACAAAATCAGATATTTTGAAGTGGTATGGATAACTCTTACTGGAATGGTGCAAAGACATGAAGGAAAATATCTATTAGAGATAGTGAGAACCAACAACTCCCATATGTGGGAACTCCTTTGCTCCTCATGTTTAACAAGTCTGTCCTTCCATAATTTTCAGAGGGGGTTCCAGCTCTTCCTTGTATCCACTAATATAATTGGAAATTGTACTTTTGGTCACATCCAATTTCAGGCACTTGAATATTATTAGGATTGCTTAAAGCCTGGAAATGAATCCATGACACTTCTATCCCCACCAACTTTCAGTCCATACCATTAGATCCAAAGATTTTAGGTTTGCCTCAGATATCCACTTGTCTCCAATGTATTAATAGCTTTTTGAAAAAAGAGAGGGAGGGGTGTCACCTGGAAATACTAGATTATAGATGGATAAATAGGTTTCTAAACTTTGGTCTTTTTCAGTGTTTTAATATGCTAATATCCTGTCAACTCTCCCAAAGGGGCATATAACAAGCTGTGCTTTTTAATATTTTTAACATGATTTATTTATTAACATTTAGCATGATTTATTTTTCCAGAGAGCATTTTGTAGAGACAATATTTGAACGGAAAAAGTCTTTCATGATGCTGGTCTAGATATTTTTAGACACTTGGATGCCTATTTCTGTTCAAGACCTATGGACTCTGGACCTTAAATGACTTAAAATTATAAAAACACAATTGTATCACCTGGGTTCTACCTCATGACCCTGTATTTTTCTCCAAAGCTATATTCTTCAAAGTTGAACTTCTGAGTGATTATCTATTCCCCAGCTGATCCATATACAAACTTTTACCCCTAGTCCAGGACATAGGCACACTGTATCCCTATCCTATCCCTACCTCTTCTCCTACATCACTGATACAAATTAATGTGAAAGTCATGATCATCTGAGCTTTTCCATTTCACTAATTCTTCAACTTTATTATATATATATATATATATATATATATATATAGTTACTTGGAAAATATAGTGAACATAGTATAATGCAACTTGTAAAGATATACATTGCTTCCTAATGAAATAATAGAATCATGGAAGGTGTTTCAAAGGTCATTTGGTCTCACACTTAGCCAAAACAACACCTGAAGCATCCAAGGCAGATGGCTGCCTGGCCCAAGGGTGTCCAGCCAGACTGAATGCAGAAGCCAAAATTTACCAGTGTTATCAACAAAGGGCTGCATTAAAAAAATGTTATATCTAGGCTATTTATTAATGTCTTTGTTAGGGAACCCTCAAAAGTCTCAGTGATGTCATTTTATCACTTTCAAAATATATTTATTTATATCATATATCAATGTGCTTAGTAATGCAATTCTTAACCTCTCCTTTTCATCTTCACTTCAATGCCTGCTGATATAGTTCCAATAAGTGGCATATAGCCCTAAGGCTAAAGAGGATCCACCATTGGTTTTTATAAGACCACAGAAGTAATATCTAGAAAAGATGTAACAAAAATAATTTAAATGAGTGACTTGCTAGCTTTAAAGGATCTCTCTAAAACATTGCATCTTTTGCTTTTCCCACCCAATATTCCTAGCCAAGTAAAGAAAGTGTTTTAGAAATTAAAAAATAACCCTAAGTTTCAATTAATATAAATGACTTCTCCAAAGTCAAAGAGATAGTAGGTGCATCATGAGGATTTTAATTCAAGCTTTCTGGATGGAGTTGAGTATCCATTTCCTTCTTGTTAGGGGTTCTTTCCAGACCTTTTGTGTTGAAATGGTGCTCTTCCTTAGTCTCAATCACTGTTCATCAAAAATAGAAATCAGCTTTCTGTAATCCTGAATATGCTTTCTTAGTCCAGATGGTGGATGGTAGATGTTCATAAGCCAAAATTCAATATATACTATAATGTCCAAATTCATCCTACCATACCCTACAGAGGGTACAAGAATGGCCTAATCAGGTGTCAATAAAGTGTTCATTTTGGGACTCTGGATATTCAGGAAGCTAATTTAAAACAGCACCATATTCCAGAAAGATGGCAACTGTGATGGCAGCATAGTTTTTGCATCTTCCAAAATCTCCACATCAAAACAGATGGTAAAACAAAAACCAAAGGACATTTACAACAAAACTAAATGACAGAGTATCCCAATTAACCTCAAAGTAAGTGGACAAGGACAAACCACCAACAGCTGCAAGATTTGTGTGTTACTGGCATCTGTGCAGAAGAGAGCAGAAGGAAATAATAGGATGTCTGATGGACCTCAGATTAAGATAACCCCAAAATACCAAACAGGTATTCACTGGAAAGTGCAATGAGTGCCAACTGACAGAGCATCTAAAACTGCAAAGGGTTTTGCCCAATCCAATAGAGGATGAAATTAATAAGCCTGCAGTAAGGCATAAAGTATCTGTTGCACTCTGGGCCCTATGAACTCTCAAAAGTGACCCGTTAGGGTCTCTTTCCAAGATAAGTCCCTGTACTGAGAAGAAATTTCTGGGAGTGGAATAAAAAATGAGAACAGGGATATCTGATGTAAATGTATGGATGTAAGGCAAAGAGAGAAACAAAGCCAGGATAACATCTCTGTAGACAGTGAAAGCATGCCACAAAAACATGCTCAAATATAAAGAGTAGCAGCATACATTCCAAAATTAGCTAAAAGCCATTAATAAAATGATATATTAAATAACAGCACAAATTAGAATTAGAAAAGCTCAGAAATGATGTGACAGACTTCAAAGAATTAGAAATAAAAAATTTTTAGAAATGAAGATCAAACTAGAAGTAACACAAAAGTATATAAACACAACAAAAAATGGCTTAAGAGAAATGTAAACTAAAAAGAGGGAAAAGTCAGAATCAAAAAGAAATGAAAAAAGAGATAAAAAGGTCTTGAATGTGGCACATATTGAAGATATGCAAAGAAGATCTACGCATATTAATCTATGTAGATTAATGCAAAGGTATAGGTAATAAGAGACTTAAAGAAGAAAACCAAAGCAAGGGAGCTAAATATTAAACTAAAAAAAACTAAAAGCAAAATTCAAGAAAACTTCTCTAAAATAATTTTTAAAATTTGAAACTATACACTGAAACATCACACTCTATATCCAAGAATACTGATACAGAATGATCTATACCATATATACAGAATGATCAAAATACATATATAAATAAAGATTATATATATTTATTATATGTATTTATATTTATAGATAATATAAATATTACACATATGTGAAAAACAGCCTTTGCACAGCTAGAAAAAAAGAACAAGTGACATATAGAGAACAAAATTTAACTATTATCATATTTTCTTACAGCAACACTGAATGCCAAAAATAAAAGGAAGGAGTAACAAAGATTCTCTAGGAAAGAAAATGTGAGCTGAGAATTTCGCTTCCAGAAAAGCTTACTTTCAAAGAGAAAGAGCATGGAATATTTGTCAGAAACATTCAAGTACTCATAAAATATTGTTCCCAGGACTCTACCTGAGGAATCTTCTGGAAAACAAAGCTTCATTTAGACAACCAAAATGACTAGAGAAACAGCACAAACACTTTTGAGCATTAAATATACAGTTACTAGCAGAATGAAGATTAAATAAGTAAAAGAAAGAGTATATATGGTAATGAATATATGTTCTGTCAATATAGAAATAGTAAAACATGGGGCAAAATGGGAGGGAATATGCAAAAGAAATTTTAACTCTTTTAATAATTACAGTAGGATAATAGGAATAGTACTGTTTTCTGAAACTGCCATGTATATAAAGTTGAATAAAGCAAATCAGTAATTTTTGGATATTCTATCTCTATCTTCCCCTGTGAACTTGAAAATTATGATTGGAAAGAAGCATCTCCTTATAAAATTACTCCAGCTAATTTACAAACATAAAGGAGTTAAAACTGTGCAATCTAATATGATAGTTCACAGTCACATGTCTGTAGAGCACAGGAAATTTGGCTAGTACAAATTAAAATGTGATATAAATCTAAAATACATAACAGATTTCAAAGATTTAGTACAAAAAAAGAGAATGTAAAATATCTCAATGATTTTTATATTGAATACATGTTGAAATGATAATTTTATATATTGTGTTTAAAATATCAAAATTAATTTTAAAAGTTCCTTTTAACTTTTTTGACATGGCCACAAGAATATTTATAATTACATATGTCATTCACTTCGGTGGATCACATCATTTCTATTGGATGACACCAAATTAGAATATCACCATTTTGGCATCCTCAGACTTAAAGGATCTAGTCACAAACATCAACAGCTGCTAACATAAAGACAGAATGAAGTTCAGACATTACATGTCCCCTGATGAAAGAATACAACATCATTTGTTATCTTGCCAAAGAGATGCAACCAGAGTCTGGTCAAATCCTTAAATCCAGACACCTGTTTTCAGGAAATTCAGAGAACAGAGGAATATGTTGAACTGAACTATGAGTGACCTGGTGCTCATAGTCATAAGTGCAACACTGAGGAGTATGAGGAACATTTCTACCCCTCAACCCATTTTCCAGACAAGAGAAATTACTGTAGTTCTAAAAGTACACATGCAATACAAGAAAGTGTAATAAAAATAGAAGAGAAAATGAATTACAAAAATATTTGATTATTCCAAAATAAGGCAAAAAAGAAGAATAAGAAACAACAGCTGGGACAAATTGAAAGTAAATAGCAAGATGATAGAAATAAACCAACTACCAATAATACATTAAATATAAATGAACTAGGGACTCCTGGGTGGCTCAGTCGTTAAGCATCTGCCTTCGGCTCACGTCAGGATCCCAGGGTCCTGGGTTCGATTCCCGCCTCGGGCTCCCTGGGGGAGCCTGCTTCTCCCTCTGCCTGCTGCCCCCCCTGCTTGTGCTCTCTCTCTGTCAAATAAATAAAATCTTTAAAATATTTTTAAATATAAATGAACTAAACACTTCAAATAAAAGACTAACATTGTCTTTTAAATGCAGTTTACAAGAGACAGTCTTTTTTAGAACTTTTTTCAGATTGAGAAATACAGTTGAGCCTTGAACAACATGAGTTCGAACTGTATGGGTCCCCTTAAATATGGATTTTTGAAATAAATACAGTACAGACTGTAATTGTATCTTACCATATTATTTTAATAACATTTTCTTTTCTCTAGCTTGCTTTGTTGTAAGAATACAGTATAGAATACATATAACACACACAATATGTGTTAATTGACTGTGTTATCAGTAAGGCTTCCAGTCCACAGTAGGTTAGTAGTTAAGTTTTAGCAGAGCCAAAAGTTAAATGTGGATTTTCAACTGCCTGGGGGTCAGTACCCCTAACCCCCATGTTGTTCAAGGGTCAAGTGAAATTGACATACATTAGTATATAAATTTAATGTGTATAGCATGATGGTTTGATTTACATATATTGTGAAATGATTACCACAGTAGGTTTAGTTAACATCAATCATCTCACATAGATAAAATAAGGAGAAAAGAAAAAAACTCTCCTTGTGATCAGAAGTCTTCAAATCTATTCTCTTAAGTTTTCTACATATCATATAGCAGTGTTATACTCATCATATTGTACACTACATCTCTAGTATACTTATTTTATCTTATAACTGGAAGTTTGTACCTTTTAAACACCGTCCTCCAATTTCCCCTTCCCCCACCTCATACTTCTGATAACTATAAATCCTATCTCTTTTTCTGTGAGTTTTTGTATATATGTGTGTTTTTAAATAGATGCCAATACAAGTGAGATCAAACAGTATTTCTTTCTCTGACTTATTTCACTTAGCATAATGCCTTTCAAGTTCCAACCATAGTGTCACAAATGGTATGATTTCCTTGTGTTTTTTGTGGCTGAATAATATTCCATTGCATATATCCATATATATCTCTATGTAAGTATATAGATATATCTCATAGCCTCTTTATTCATTCATCCATTGATGGACACTTAGGTTGTTCCCACAAGAGAGTCTTCTAAGGACATAGTTAGAATGAAAAAGATATACCATACAAACATTAACAAAAAGGAAATTAGTATGACTATATTAGTATCAGTAGAGTATAAAGCAAGAAATATTACTAAAACATGTATGTCCATCAAAAGATGTATATAAAAATTTTCAAAGCAGCTCTATTCATAATAGCCAAAAATGGAAAACAACACAAACATCCATCAACAACAGAATACATTGTTTTAACACATGCTCTTCTCATGCCCTTTTCCAATCACTACCATCCCCAATTGTGATCACTATTATGACTTCTAACTGTATAGATTAGTTCTCTCTGTTTTTGAAATTTATATAAACAGAACTATATAGCATGTACTATTTTGTATCTGTCTTTCACTCTGCATTTTGTTTGGGAGATTCTTCCATGTTATTGTGTACAATTGCAGTTTATTATACTTTCTGTATAGCATTTCATTATGTGAATACATCACACATATTTATCCATTTGACAGGCAAAAAACATTTGGAGAGTTTACAATTTTAGAGTATTACAAGTAATGCTTCTATAGACCATAATTGTATGTCTTTAGGTGCCTATATATGCTTTTCTGTTGAGTATGCCCTTAAGAGTGGCATTCTTGGGTCATGGGGTATGAATGTGTATATTCAACTTTAGTAAATAATTGCCAAATAGCTTTCCAAAGTATCTGAAATTTATCCTCCCACCAGCAGTATATGAGGGTTCTTGTCACTCCATATCTTCAAAAACACCTTTTTGTTTTATCCAAAATGGTATTGTATTGTGAATTTAATTTGCATTTCTTGATGAAAATCAAGTTGAGCACCTTTTCATGTTTGTTGGTCTGTGGATATCCTCAGTGAAGTGCCTGTCAGTCTTTTCTCATTTTTCTATGAGGTTATCTGCCTTTTTTCCCATTAATTTTAAAGAGTCTTTTTTCTTTGTTGGGTATAGGTTTTGAGATTATTTTATCCCTTTCTGTGGCTTACATTTTCTCTCTTAAAGATATCTTTTGATGAACAGTAGTACTTAACTTAATACAGTGTTTTGTTCATTTGTTTAAAAAAGCTTTTCTTAACTCATGATCTTTCTGGTCTTTCTTTTATCTGACTTTCCCACCTCCCAAAATTGTTCAAATTAAATGTGATAAAGGATATAGAAGTGCTTTCTAAATAGTTAAGCTGTTATCATTGGATGCTGTAATTTTTTTAAAGATTTTATTTATTTATTTGTCAGAGAGAGAGAGAGAGAGCACAAGCAGGGGGAGTGGCAGGCAGAGGGAGGGGAGAAGCAGACTCCCTGCTGAGCAAGGAGCCCAATGCAGGACTCGATCCCAGGACCCTGGGATCATGACCTGAGCTGAAGGCAGACGCTTAACCAGCTGAGCCACACAAGTGTCCCTGAATGCTGTAATTAACAACAAATATGCTTAATGAACTTTAGAATCACATAGACCATAATTAACATCTCACCTCTGCTACTTATTATCTGAGTGAATTTAGGCAAGTGATTACTTCTCTAGTCCTCAGTTTCCTAATCAGTGAAATAATAATAGTATCTAACTAATAGGGTTATTCTGAAGATTAAATTAGGCAGTGGATGTAAAGTACTTTACATGGCAGCTGGCCAAGGTAGATTAAAGGTCAGTTATTATTTTCTCATAACTTTGATCGAACTATAGGTGAATAAGAGAAGATGAAGCCCAAAATTGATTCCTAGTAACAGTAAAAAACAGTGAATTATTTTTGTGCCAAGAATATGTACTTTCATTTTTATTATTGATACTGATCACTTCTTTTCTTTGTTTCTCCATAGTTTTCCACTGAAATTAAAACAAAATTATTAATCAAAACATAAAACTAAAAATAGTGGAAATTTTTATTTTCAGATGTTATGAAATGGAATTTTTACACAAAACAACCTTAAATTCAATTCCAGCTTCAAAAAACACTGTAGTTCAACCCAGCTTGTTCTATCTTCTCTACAAAGTTGACTTATTTAAATAGGTCCTTTTATTTTCTCTGTTGAGTCACTTTATAGAGCCTTGACTTTGAAATAAGACATATGTGGGTTTGATTTCCAGTTCTTCCATTCACACTTTAGTTTCCTTATCTGTCAAATAGGGTAAAAACTCCTATTGCTCAGATTCATCATTTCAGAATTGAGGTAGTACATACAAAGAACCTAGTATGGAGCCCTGGCTGGTGCAGTTGTTTGCACATCTGACTTGGTTTCAGTTTGGGCCCTGATCTCAGGGTCTTGAGGTTGGGCCACACACGGGCTCCGCACTCAGCACGGAGTTTGCTGAAGTTTCTCCCTCTCTTTCTGCCCCTCCCCTCACTTGCCCTCTCTCTAAAATAAGTAAATAAATCTTTAAAACAAAACAAAACAAAACAAAAACCTGGTATGATACCTGGCAATAGTAAGATATAATGAGCAGTAACTATTAGTCTGGTGGATCCCAAACCATAAATCTCTCAAACTTCAAAGCAGTTCCAAGTGCAGCATTCTGATTATAGTTGGTTCCTGGTCAACAGTAATTGATTCTGAAAAATATTTTCCATTAGATCAATTGCCAAACATTATGGTTTGGCAAACCATATGGTTAGAGTTTTGAAGTTAGATGTTTGGGTTTGAGGATCAGCTCTGTCCTTTGTTAGCTGTGTAACCTTCCTTAATTTCTCCATGCCTCAGTTTCCTTACATGTAAAATGCTGATAATAATACTGACTTAAGAAATTACCTCAGTTAATATTTGTAAAGCAATTATTGTAGTGTCTGCCATATAATAAGCTCTATAGAAATGTTTGACTAAAAATAAATAGTATATATGTCACTTGGAAATACCTTTTCTTTATCAGTTTGTTCCTTCTAAGGAAAAGGTCAAAGCCTTTAAAATATTTCTTTAAAGTACCATTAACTCTAAAATAGGGTTATGTATCTCACTCATAAATTAATTCACTTAACAAACATTTATTGAATACTTGATATTTTCCAGGCCCTATGGTATCTCTCAAGGGAACTATGACATGTAGACAAATTTTTATAATATGATAATTGCTACGTGCCACAAACTAGATTAAGCCATCATATTAAGCTCTTTAGACCTTTCGATTTTAATTTTCACTCCTAAATGGTGCTAGGGATAACTTAACTTACAAGAAGAGTTTAACAACTACAAAAGAAAACCAACATATTTGTATTGGCCCTGAGAGTATAAAAGTAACTGAAGAAATAGTTGAAAGCATCCTTCATAGGTATGAAAATGTTTTGTTCCTCTTTATAGATTATGACAAGCTGCAAGGGACCCCTTTGTGATGGACAGCAGATAGATATACAGAAATACTTCCCTCTTGAAAGATGTCTGTACAATCTAAAACAATTAATCTTGCCAGAGTCAGTCAGCTCTAATGGTGCTGTGGGGCATGGGCCATTCATCAAAACCCACCAATCCATCACACAAGACCAGACACACCGCTTGGCAGGTCTGCCACACCTGCCACATGCCTGGATGCCTGGGAATCTGTGTAAGGAAGAGCAAACCCTGAGAAGTTATTTATGTTTGTCTTAAAAGAGCAAATCTGAAGCTATTCATATACAATGCTATTGATTCTAATGAAGACGTCAACAAAAACTACCTCCTCTCCCAAAACAAAGCTCATTTGTTTTGACAAATAAAAGTCTGACAATGTGTCCTCCTCTCAAACTCAGAAGTCTAGGCATGACAGATCATTCTTGTCAGCATATGCACATTTTCTAACATCTCTCATTAAAAAAAATAAAATCCTTATTAAAGCTGACATCCCCTATAGCTACCGTCCCATTTCTCTGACCCCTATTTTTAAAAATGTTTCTTCATTTCCCAGTTCTTCTTGAATATTCTCTAGTCAGACTTTCATTACTCCATTGAAATTACTTATGTCAGTGTCACCAACAACATACCTCTTGCCATGCTCAGTAACTAAACTTTAGCTCTTCCTTTCTCAAACATTTTCTTCACTTTGCTTCTAGAAAACCACTGGTTTTTCTCCCACTCCATTGAACACTCCTTCCAAATCTCCTTTGCTGGTTTCTCTTCTTCTTTTTAACTGCTAAACATTGATGTGCTCCAGAACTTAGTCCTCAGTCTCTTTTCTCTATACCTCCTCCGTAGGGGATCTCATCCTGTCCAATGGCTTTAAATACCATTAACGTGCAACAGATTCTACAATTTGATAACTCCATTCTGTACCTCTCCCAAATTCCGTATTTTTATATTCACTGGCTGGTTGATGATTCTACTTGAATGCCTAAGAAGTATCCAAGCTTAAAACATCTAAACTATTGGTTGCCCCCCCAAAACATGATTATCTCCTAGCTTTTCCCATCTCATTAAACGTGATGTACACGGCCACTCACATCCAAAACCTTGCAGTCACTTTTGACCCCTCTCTTATCCTCACTACAATCCCTATGCAATCAACCAAAAGTGCTGTAGACTTTAACTTCAAAAAATATATCCCAAGTGTGCTGTAGACTTTAACTTCAAAAAATATATCCCAAGCCTGACTACTTCTTACCACATCCATTGTGACTGCCTTCATCCCAACTATCATCATGTTTCACTTTGACAACTTCAAGAGCCCCTGACTGGTTTCCTTGCATTCTCTCTTGTTCTTCTTCAATTTATTCTTCAATATACTTTTAAAAAATATATGTCATCTCTTTCCCTTGCTTAACATACTTTAATGGTTACCTACTGTGCTAGAATCAATTCCAAATTCTTCACCACAGCCTTCAAGGCCTTGTGTGACCTGGCCCGTCTGTCTCTTTAACATCTCTTTCCATTTTTCCCACACCTTTTCAGCCTTGCTGGCCTTCTTCCTGATCCTCAAATGTTTTTCTGCCCTAGAACACTGTGGGGGTTTTTGTGTTTTCCTTAGACACATTTTTTTCATAGCAGCAATGTGGATCTTTTCACCTCATTTTATTTAATTATCTGATCAAATTTCACTTTTTAGAAGATCTCACTTTTCTTCCTTCTATCATTCTCTATGCCATTATCATGCTCTATTTTTCTTTATAGCTTTTACCTACAATTTATATTACATTTCTATATGTATTTAATTGTTTATTATCTATCTACCTAATAAAATGTATGTTCCATGAAGACAAGTATTTAATCTCTTTTATTCACTTTTATTTCCTCAGTTCTAAAACAGTGCCCAGTGCATTTTAGGTGCTCAATAAAAAATACTCAGTTCTAAAACAGTGCCCAGTGCATTTTAGGTGCTCAATAAAAAATATTTTTAAAATTAAAGAATTGGAATAAATAATCTAGTAATAAGTTGTCTTCTTTCAGATCCTTTGGTTCCAAGTCATTAAGCATTGTCTCTTATCAGAACTACTATTGGGCTTTAACTTCTCATATAGTGGATGTTTGGGAGAATATGGGTAAATGAGGAAGGAATTGGTGGTGAATAGGTTGTGAGGAAGCCACTCCAGGGAAAACTGGGATGCAAGATTTGGGGAGGGGTATAAAATTCTCTGAAATTCAGTGGTGATAGAACACATCTAGGAAAAATAAGGGGCTTCCAAGTGAACAATCAAATGTTTATGATACAGAACTAGTAATGATCTTCCTTATATATAGCTTTCTAAACCAGATAAACACACCATCCTCCCCTGGACCAATGAAGATGAGCTATCAAAATATCTATGGATAGTTGCAATAATCAAACCAAACCCCTCCAGTCCTGAGCTTTTTCACAATCTGTTGTTTATTGCTTTCTAAACCATACCCACCTCTGAACTTCTAGTTTTAGAACCAGAGCCTCAAATCTTACTTTTGCAGCGTCACAGTTGGTGTTTGAATGCCCCACTACCACCTCACACCCCTGACTTGACCTATGATTCTAGACCTCTGGAGCCCATGACTTTGTGGGAGTCTTCTCTGCTTCAAGAAACCAAAACTGAGCCCTAGTCACTAAGGTGGCACTCACTGGGCCAGCCATGATTGTTTTGAGAGAGAGAAATTCTGACAGATTGGGGAGGGTGGGGAACAAATTTCTAGATCAAACAAACTTGAATTCTAAGTGAAACTCTATAATGAGTTTATAAACCAATGATCAGTAGATTTAGTCACATTCAAGGTCTTTTTGCATTCTTTACACATATACTAATTAATTAAGTGAAATAATGCATGTTAAGTATTTCGTTCACTATTTAGCACATGCTGTGATGATTAGTACACTTTAGTAAACTGCCTTAGGAACAGAAGTAAGCAGGTTCAATTGATGAATTTAATCACATTTTTTGAAGTGTGTTAAATAAGTCTGTATTAAAGATCTAATTACTACTTACTTTTCATAAATGAATTACTCTCTTTTTTTCCTGAAGGTATCACTAGATTTTTCTTTTTAAATGCCTTTTTAGCTTAAATACTTAATTATATTATTTTTTGAAGATCTAATTGATTTTAGTAAATGATTCATGAACTGAGCAGTATCCAATTGAGCTGGTAGAGGGGAGATCTAAGGAGTTGTACAAAATGAAATGTTTTTTTTTTTCATTTGCTCATTATTTACTATTTATCAAATATTTTATCTTTTGTTGTTCTTTCAAGTTTTTATTTAAATTCTAGTTAGTTATAACATATAGGGTAATATTGGAGTAGAATTACTGATTTATCAGTTGCATATAACACCCAGTGCTCATTACATCACATTTAGCCCATCCCCTGCCCACCTCCCTCCATCAACAGTTTGTTTTCTATAGCTAAGAATCTCTTACGGTTTGCTTCCCCCTCTTTTTTCCCCCTTCCCTTATGTTCATCTGTTTTGTTTCTTAAATTCCACATATGAGTGAAATCACATGGTATTTGTCTTTCTCTGATTGACTTATTTCACTTAGCATAATTTGTCTTTCTCTGATTGACTTATTTCACTTAGCATAATACACTCTAACTCTATCCACGTCATTGCAAATGGCAAGATTTCATCCTTTTGATGGCTAAGTAATATTCCATTGCATACACACACACACACACACACACACATACCACATCTTCTTTATCCATTCATCAGTCAGTGGACATTTGGGCTCTTTCCATAATTTGGCTATTGTTGATAATGCTGCTATGGACATTGGGGTACATGTACTGCTTTGAATCAGTGTTTTTATATCCTTTGGGTAAATACCTAGTAGTGCAATTGCTGGGTTGTAGGGTATGAAAAGTTTTTATAGGAAGGAGGGTGGGGCAAGAAAGTTGTTAGTAAAAGAAAAGATTGTTCCAAGCAAGGTCATCTTCCCTTAGGTGGAAGGGCAGGGGGTCTTATTAGGTAGATTACCTCATTTTCCCTTGGGGGGTGAGGAGGGCCCATGTGACAGATTACCTCATTGGTGTTGATCACTTAATTATATTTTAAAAGATTCTTCTAAATTAATATTTAGAGCATTTCTATTAAGAAACTGCTTAAGTTCTCTTTCAGGAGCTAGAACAGAATGTTTAAATGGAGTCATAAAATTATTAACTTTTAAATTTTATCTTGGAAACATATCATACTAAGGGGAACATTAACATTATCCCAACTTCAATACACCAAATATTGCTTTACTAAGAATTAGATAATAGATAAATACTAAGTGTAAAAGATAACAGGCAATGTGCTCAATGAAAAGTTAGGAAATATATCTGCCATTCGTTCAACAGACATATACTGATGTCTCGTGGTTTAATACTACTGGAAGTAGCCTAATGAAGCAGGACTGGTGGGATATCAGTGAATTTGTCTCACAGAGAACACATAAGATGCAAGCAATGCAGTGGTAAACAGGACAGAAAATATATTTGCTCTTATGGAGCTTACAGATAATGGTGGGGGAAAGGGCAGAGAACATGCAATTAAAAAAATTAACAAAAAATGAATGAGATCATTTGAAAGATTAAATTATTTTCCAATTACTTATTCAAGCTTTATTGGTGTAGTGTTTTTGTGAGGGGGAAGGACATGAATCCCATATTTCCTTAGTTTCCTTTTTGCTAAAACTGACAATTTTGTCAAGATCTTTTTAAGATAACTGAGTAGAGGGAGCACCATCTCCATGATTTCTTCACCTTATTTGAGGCTTCTCTAGGTATTAATAACTATTAATAACTATCAAGGCAGCCATTTTCCAACTAAGACCATGATATGAAAGTCAAGGAGGGGTCCTGAGGTCTTCCACAACCTGAGAACATCTTTCTTAGTGGGTTGTGCTCCAGGGTTTTCTCTCAACTTCTTAAACATCTGAAAGAGTCCTGCATTGATCTCAGACCACTACCCTGAGATTTCCAATTTGATCCAGTCCCATAAAATGACTTGGGTAACCTATAAAAAGCATTTGACCCCTGAGGTTGGTTTATGACTAGAGGGATCCCTTCTTTGAGTAGGTCCACTAAGCAGTGGGATTACTTAAGCTAGTGAAAGCCTAATTCTTATCTATAATTAGAAGTGGTTCAAGGGAACTCTAATCTTTTCTCCATCCTGGAAACCATCACACAGGTCAGTGGTGACCTATCCTCCTGGCTCCTATGAAATGAATACTCTAATTACCATGTAGTCAATAGTTCTACTACATCCCTGACATATGCTTTGTATTCCAGAGTAAGATTTAAGCCCCAAAGTGGATAACATCCACTGAGATATTTAGAATAAAATCTCCTATGCATAAAAATTTCTTTCAAAGAGAAAGAAATCTCACACAAGATTTCTTTCAAATTTCATAGATAGGTAGTAATTATATCAATTACTATAGACTGAGGCAGAAAACTCTATTACTAATATTCAAAGTAATTTGAAGAGGGAAAGTTTAATACAAAGATTTTAAACATAATTTACTATAGTGGGATAAAAAAGAATGCTGAAGAATACTCTAGGGCTGAGGGAATATACCCAAAGAAGGAATATATTTGGAAGAGGATCCTCTAACTCCAGAACTCATTGGAGAATGTATTGTTAGAAACCATTGAATGGCAGAGAGGTTCACTGAGTTTCCCCAGGCCAGATTGATCCATAATTGCTGGGTAATCAAGAAATAGTCCTTTAGAGCACAAGTGAGCTGAAGTTGATGGATAGGGAATTGTAGCTAGAACTGTCAAGCCAGAAATACCTTCCAGGTGCAGGGGAGCTGAGGCTAGCAGGCAGGGCACTATAGTTGGAACTAACAAGCTGGAAATACCCCTCCCAAAGCACAGGTAGACCACTGCTGTGAAGCTGACTACTGGAGGATCTACAAAACTCACTAGGAATCCACTCACGGGGATGCCTATAAAACTTGACAGGAAGGGGCGCCTGGGTGGCTCAGTCGGTTAAGCGTCCGACTCTTGATTTTGGCTCAGATCATGATCTTAAGGTCGTGAGATCAAGCCCTATGCCTGGCTTCACACTGGACATGGAGCCTGCTTAAGATTCCCTCTCTCCCTCTCCCTCTGTCCCTCTGCCACCTCTAAAACAAAACAAACAAACAAACAAAAACTTGATAGGAAGCCATCCACAAGATTGCCAATGAAACTTAATGGGAATAAGTACCACTAGACATCTCCCACATGTATCACTGACAGCCAGGCCTGAGGAGCAAGAAAAAGCATCTGGGAGCACACTGGAACCAGGGAAGGAATCTCCTTCTATTGCAAAGTTCCTCTAGTGCCCTCTACTGACAAACTTTAACATCATGTTTAATGCAAAAGTGAAATGCTTTTAGGGTCCATCTAAATTATTGCAAAGCAGGCAATGAATGGTAGATTTGGAGGTGGGAAGCAATAAAGTGATAATATCACAGACCATCAGACCATGTTTTTGGCTACTTGGTTTCCATATGTACCCTTCTAATATATTTGAAAGTCCATACAACAGCTCTGTATTTCCACCTAGCAAAATTCAGCTATCCTACTTACAAGTGATGAAGTTCGTACCCTTTCCCCAAAATGAGGAGAGACATAATCCTAGCAGTCATTGTATCCATTGCTGGCTATATCAGTAACTCCTCAAGTTCTGTCATAATTCAAACTGAATATGCCATTACCTAAAGACTAGATTGTAAAGTTAACTTCTACGAACCAGTATATAAAATTAAATAAGAAGAAAGAGGAAAATCGTTAGTATATTTAAATATCACAAGTAAAGGGAATATATAAAACTACTGTGGTCCTTGTTTCTGCATTTGGCCATTAGGCTACAGTTGATGTCTATGACTTCTTTCACTATCCATTCCATATTTGTCTTGCCCTCAGCCAGAACCTTAGCTGGTTAGGGTTCTCTAGCTGGTCGAGTCATCCAAACTTTTATTCCCAAAGGATCTGAGTCCTCAATATCCCTGCCTCTTTGTGATTCCTATATTTTTCCAATGAATATTACTATTGAACACAAAAGTATTATGAGGCACCCCAGAGAATCCACTGGATTTCAGACATTGTTCTCCTTACCCCTACTGTGTAGTAGCAACCCAATTTCCCCTTGATAATTGGAATCAATCAGCTCAACAAGAAAAGTAGCCCCCATTTTGCTTTTGACCTATTTTTTCAGTGGAATAAGAAGCACAAAATGACAAGGTGGAAGTCTCTTCTTCCAATTCAATGGAATCATCACTATGCCTCCAAATGGAAGCATTCTCCACCCCTGACTTCTTGCTTCCCACCCCCTTAGGACTAAGATCTACAAAGGAGATAGCTCAAACTTTCAGGGACAGGAAGCAAAACTTCTGTGAGTAGGTTATTATGTGCTATTTTGAGAAGAGCACTGCAAATCCACCCCTTGCTTCCCATGCCCATGTATTCTGGCTATAAAAGAAACACCCTCATATAATGATCTCTGATTCAACATATATACTGCATCCTGTAAAAAAAGAACCCCATCCTTTCAGGGAGGAGTCTCCCAACTTATATCGTAACTGACTGTTCTGGTAAGCCATTTCACCTTTTAGTTAGGCCAGCCACTTCTGAGTAATGGAGGATGTGGTATAATTCCATCAGCATGAGCCCATTGCTACATTTCTTTTGCTTTCAAATGAGTCCTTTAACCAGACTTAACCTTGATATAATACCATGAAGACATCAAGTCATTCTGTTAGTCCAACATTGGCAGAAGAAAAGCGAGTCTATATCCAAAATATGTCTATTCCAAGAGACAAATCTATTCATCCTTCATGATGAAAGACATCCAATGTAATTAATCTGCTATCAAGGGTCTAACTGGAAACCATGAGAACTGGTACCATGTCAAGGGTTCAGTATTGGTCTCTGTTGTCAGAGAGTAGGCACCCAGCTGTAGTATCAACCAGGTCAGCCCTAGTAAGGGTACACCATGATGTTAAGCCCATGCATAGCCTCCATCTCTGATAACATGGCTACTTTTTTCATGAACCCATTAAACAAGGCACCTAGGTGGCTCAATTTGTTGAGCATCTGACTCTTGATTTCAGCTCAGGTCTTGATCTCAGGGTCATGAGCTCGAGCCTAACATTGGACTCTCCACACTGGGCATGGAGCCTACTTAAAAAAATAAAATAAAAAATTTTTTTAATTAAAAAAAACAAGCAGTGGGATAGCGGAGAAAATAAGCTGACTGACCTCTAGAGAACACGTCATCTTATCCACCTGGCTATTAAGATGGATGCCCTTTGGTGGATATTAACATTGGAAGCAAATACCTTCACAGTTTGTTCCCATTTAAGAAGTCTGTTAGACTTTCTTATTACCAGTCTTCCTTTCCCATAGCTTGTAAGTCCTGATCATCTAGCCAAACAATTAACAACTGAATCACTGTATTTTATTTCAGGCTATCTCTCACTCAGAACATAGTAGACAACCAAAATAGTTAAGTTCATGAAATGTTAATGATGCATACAAACTGAATTTCTATAAAGCAAATAACATTCCATACTGAATACAGCTAGGAGACTTCCTAGATTCATTTAGTCCTAACTGACCCCCAGGCCTTGTCTAATTTATCAATAGAATCCTGGCAGCTGCCGTTGTCACTTTTCACTTAATACAATTCTCTTAATCTTTCCCACAATGAGGTCTGGACTTAGACACACCTGTAAGCTCCTGTCAGGGGAAAAAGCACAACAATTTACCTCTTCCAGTGTCCAACTCAACCAGATCACACTATGAGATGTATGACCTGGATTTCCCCAGCAGATGCCCAAATGGCCAGGTAACACAACCCAGAAGTATAATGGCATTAGTGTCCATGGCAAGAATTTTGACCAAGAGGGATATAGGAACAAGTAGGAACTGACAAACAAACCTATTTCTTTCCTCCTCCTGCTGATTATTCTAAGGCACAGGAATTCCAGACATCATCTCAGGAGACATTCCTTATAACTGAGCAGCTGGCCATGTTTTCTGTGAATCTGTAATTGAGTAGTTAACAAATTATTTTTATCTGCTTTCCTTCCCCCCCACCCCCCCAATCTCATTTCCCATTTTCCTTCACTCTTATTACCTGGGATTGTACTCCCGAGTAAAGCATTAGCACATCAGCTTTGTCTCAAGCTCTGTTTTCTAGGTAAAGTGGGCTAATATCCATCATAATACTGTTAAGAGATTTTTTAAAGGGAAATCCTGATGAGTCTTTTGTAATGTTCTTAATATATCTTTCCCCTTTTCTCTGTTTGTTGTATTGAAGTTACATAAATCAATTTTATTTAATGTATGGTCATCCAAGTTACTTTGGAATCTCATTCCATAATTTATTTCAAGTTTTAAGTTACAGTAATTTTTAAATTATAGCATACCTTTCCATCTGAGGTTTAGTGCGCTATAAGAAGAGGAAGGAATTCAGAAAATCTCAGTTAAATAACATGGATTATCATATTTTTTTTTACTCAGAAAACTGAGTTTAACAGCCAAAATAATGGCTTTTATGGCATTTAACAAACAACTGCTCTTCATCAGTATTCCCAGTGGCTTTACCCACTGGTATTTATTGGATGGCTAAAGACAATGCTGAAATTGTGCTTCTTTTGGCCAACAAGTGGAAAATCCAGATGCCAAGGTGAACAAAGATTTGTTCTTTGGTAGTAGCTATAGCAGCTGTCTATTTGGCATATTCCTTAGAAAGATTTGAAGTTGCCTGGGATACAGACTTCATAGAGTATGATTCTGTAGAGTCTTTAAAAATGTTCGTTTTTTTTTAAGAATAAAGCCCATATAGACATTAAATTGACAATATAGCTTCTATCCAACATATATATGATAAACTGATTTGCTGATCTGTGGAAACATGGCATATAATAAATAATCCAAATTATAGCACTAATGAACTACACATACTTTGTTACGATGAGGAAAATGAGACCTATATATGAAATTTAGAAGTAAAGATTTGAGAATCACCCTTGAACCAGTTTTTATGCAATGCTTAGACCTAAGTTTCTGTTTTCACTAATCTTCAATGATTGTAAAACTTCCTTCAGTAATTGCTAGTAGTTTAACAAGCAAATAGAAATCAAAGTAACACAATCCTAGCTAAAATATATTACCAAACACTGTCAAAATGAAGAGGATTGTCTACTTAAGTGATAGGTGATAATGTTTTAATCATTGATTACTAAACTCAAAATGGGTGAATTATAAATTATATATATATACAATTCATAAAGTATATGGTATATGGTATATATATGTGTGTATATATATTATATGGTATATAGTATATAGTGTATAAAATATACCTCAATACAGCTGTTTTTTAGAAAAGAAAAAAATTACAGGTGATTGTCAAAAAAAGAGTACCATCCTCTGAAGCCCTGAAATCCTACATCTGTTCCCTAATCACTTAAAATTGGCTGTCTCTAGAAATCTAACTATATTTGCATGGTTGGATGAGCAGCTGGATATGACTATGTTCAGCCTACTTACTGCTTACCTTACCATCCTTATAACTTGGAAGTAATCACTAGAACCATCATGCTATTAACCTCCATTGCTGATCAGATGTCCCTCTGGTATCTGGTAAATTTTATCTATCAGTAAAAGGCATATTTATATTGCCCTATTTAGGCACCTAAGTCTCATCATTTTAGATCAGTGGAATATACTAACAGCCATTCCTTTCATAAAGAATGTTGCATGTACCCTAAGAAAATAGAAATACTGAGGCAAGCAGATTGATGGTATTTTATATCAAAGAAACAGACCTTTGAATGTTTGCCAGGCTTTGAGGAAGGGTCAGCCAGAGCCCCCGAAAAGGAGGCAGTTTGCCCATCTTCCTGTCAGTAACACTTAGCACGCTGAGCTGTTTTATCAGACAGATGGTAGACCATCAACCATTATGACCAATACAGTGTTGCCACTCGTGCAGAAGGGTCCCATGACTGTTACGCTCCTCTACTCCCTCAGACAAGGCTCTGTTTGTGCGGCCCTTTACAACTCTGCTGCATAGATTCTATGTTCCCAATGGCAGGAAGGGAACATCGTCAGGGAACTTCAATAGGGTTTTGAATACTTTCATTCATCTTTAACAAAAGAATTCTGACTTACCAAAGGCTTGCTAGGGTTAGTGGCAGCAATGATACAGTTAAAATTTCCATTAAATCATAAAATGTTCTTCAAATTTAAATATTTAAAATACATATTATCCTTCAGATTGATGCATAATTTCTTCAGAATTTAAAAATCAGTTTTAAAATGAAATTTAGATTGTCTGACCCTGAGGGAAGAACAATGCATTTTGCCAATAATTAAAACTGGTAGAGAGTCTTTTATTTATTTACTATTTTTTTTAAGATTTCGATTTTTTTCAGTAATCTACACCCAATGCAGGGCTCAAATTTACAACCGCAGGATCAAGAGTCACATGCTCTATCAACTGAGCCAGCCAGGTGCACCCCCCTCTTTTTTTTTTTTTTGAGAGCCTTTTCAAGTTAGGTGGAGATTTATGATTATCTTTTTTTTAAAAAAAAGATCTTTGTATTTACTTTAGAGAGATGGGGAGGGGCAAAGTAAGAGGGAAAGTCTTAAGCAGACTCTGCGCTGAGTGCGGAGCGCGACAACCCACTTGATCTCACAACCCTGAGATCACGATCTGAGCCAAAACCAAGAGGAGAGTGCTCAACCAACTGCACCACCTAGGTGCCCCTAATGTTTATCTTAAGCATATTTACATTCATAGACTACAGTCCCCAAAATACATACTTTTCAATTTATATGACACTTAAAAACCCAAAAACACATGAAATGGTGGTCAGTAGAATGCAATATTTATATCTGGACTTCTTTTTAAGCTGAGAAACAAATAGAAGCTTAGTAAGAAAATGTTAAAATACCTATAAGAATTTTGTCAATACTTTCCCTTTGCACTGGATAGAACAAATACAAAATGTTAACCAAGGAAAGATCCATTTTTATAAGATTTGTATAGTTATGACAAATACGTTGTGAAATTTGGGACACCTGGGTGGCTCAGTTGGTTAAGCATCTGCCTTTGGCTCAGGTCATGATCCCAGGGACCCACGATTAAGCCCCGCATCAGGCTCCTTGCTCAGCGGGGAGCCTGCTTCTCTCTCTGACTGCTGCTTCCCTGCTTGTTCTCTCTCTCCCTCTGACAAATAAATAAATAAATATTAAAAAAAATATGTTGTGAAATTAATCTATAAAAGTTATTTAACAACAAGAATAAAACTAAGGATACTAGAAGTATCCTCTTTGCGTAAGTGTTAGTATTTCTGGAAACGGGAAAACTTTAAATGGTTAGAAGTGTTGAATAGGGATCAACCTAGGGACGTCTTACCTGAAACAAGCACTTCATAACTTCAGTCCTATTCCTGAATGATGGGACTCTGATCTATTTATCTGATCCAATTATACACTTATTTCTTTACATTCAGATAAATCATGAATATAGGGATATACCTAATTGTTAACCCCAAATAGAATTGTTTGCCCCAAATAGTCAAAAACTATCCTATCACCACCAACAACAAAAGGGAACTCTTCACCCTCTATTAGGTTCATATTTAAAAGAGGAAAACACCATTCTTTGTCAACCTAGAATAATCCATTTAAAAGCATTAACAAAATAGGGGACAGGTAAATCTCTCTTATGTGGAATCATGGAGGTAGCCATTGGATCAATTCCTTTAGATAATTGGTTTGATATGGGTATTTGCTTACATAGACTGGATTCAGAATTTTTTTTTCTTTTCAAGCTGAAGCTGTTTTCATTCACACTTGGGGTCCTCCATCTGTCGATAAAGCCTGTTAGCTCACCACCTCACTGGCTCTGAGGTGCTAGTTTTCCATCTGGTAAAGCCCTACAGAGAACCCCAGAGTCAGAGAAGCGTGAATCCTATGGGTGCTCTCAACTCTAAGGCTTACATCCCCAAAGAGATGGGGTCTCTTTGAGAATTGGCAAATGTTTAGAAGCAATACAATCTGAACACACTCATTGCTTCTCCTATATCAGAATTAAACTGATTGTATGAAGTCAGCCTTGGTGCCTCCCACTTCTCCTTTCCTTGTTCCTTTCTCCTTTCATGGTTAACATTTCACTATTCACTAATGTAATGTTGACATACTGTTTCACAGTGCTATGTGATAAATTTAACTTAGAAAATAGAGATAAAAGAAAAACAATGGCTGGGAAAAAAGATGACTGAAAGGTATTTCTCAAAAATATATGCTGTAAGATCCTATACTTTTACTAGAGGTGAGTCATAAACTGAACACTGAGTACCTTAGCTGGCTCAGAGAGAAAAAATTTGATTAATGGTATTCATAAGATTTTAAAAAAAAAACTACTCAATCGATTTGAAAAAATCAGACATTCCTGGCACTGAGATTTGAAAGAATTTTTTTCCATTGGACTCTCATTAAAAAGACACTGTGCCTGATATAGAGAGTAAATCCTTAATGATATCCATCCAGTAACTGCAACAAATTCCATGGGGCTACTTCTAATAATGACCTTCAGTAAACTAATAGCAAAGCTTTGAGATATAGTTCAACAAAAGCAAAACCCTGTGAACTAAATTCACAGTTTTCTATTGTCTGCATTAACCCCACAATAAAAGTATCAGTGAGTTTGAATTTATACTGCCTAGAAAGTATCTGGACTATAGCTCTTCTTCTTGGACAATTAAATATAGACCCATATGCCTTGATAACCATCCATCCTGGGAGTAATCAGGGTTGACATCATTTTAGGAAATGTGACGACTAACAGGACATGTGCTTAAACAGAAAGCTACTGAATTTCTTGGGAGTGAGCCATGGGGCAAGGAAATAGCCCCTTATAGGATAAAACTTTTGTAAAATAATTAAAATTCTGGGTCTAATCCAGATATAGATATAGATATAGATATAGATATATAAAATCCAGATACACACACACACACACACACACACTTGTAATCAAATCCCCAACTTCCTACAGCAAAAGATAAACCTGAAAATAATTTTATCCTGGAAAGATTTTAAAGAAACCATCATTTGACACAAACAGTAATTTATTGGTTTTGCAATCTTATCTTTTCTGGAAAAGTTTTCTTGAAACAAACTAACTCTTGTTGACACAGGTTTCAGTTCTCGCTGTTTCTCTGCTCTGTGTTCTTCTGTGTTGGCATTACCCTCGGGTGAACTTCCTCATTCTAGTGACAAGACGCCCACCAGTAACCCCAGGAATATATTCTCCCAATTAAGAGTACACCTCTTCCTTAATAGTAATAGCAAAAGTCCTGGGCTTAAATCTTATTGGTCCAGCTTAAATCCAATGCCCATCATGAGCCTATCACAATAGTCAGATGGATAAAATATACTTATTAGCCAGTTCCAGCTCATGTGCCTAGACTTGAAATAGAGAGGGAAAAGGTAGTTTCATCTGAATGTCATCTACCAGGGGTCAGCAAACTATGGCCCACAAGTCAGCTACCTGGTTTTGTGAATAAAGTTTTATTGGAATATAGTCCTGCCTACTTGTTCATGTATGGTCCATATCTGCTTTCATACTACAATGGCAGAATTGAGTAATTGCAACAGAGACCATATAGTCTGCAAAACCTAACTATTTACTATTGGACCCTTTAAGAAAAAGTCTGCTGACTCCTCACATGGACCAGAAAATGGGAAGGAGTAGTTCTCAAAAGAAAAACAAGGAATATATCTATCCCAGTTTATATCTGCTGGCCAGGCAAAACCAATACTACACCACCAAGATAAACTGGTTACAAAATATTCCTGCATAAATTAGTGAGTTGAATTGATCAGGTAGATTTTAGAAGGCATCTTAAAAAACAAAAAAAACCCAATATTTAATTTTTTAAAATTATCTTCTAAAGTCACCTTAATTAAAGACACTGTTACCATTCCATATATACATGGAAGGATGCTTAACTTTCTTTTTTTCAAGGTAGGCTATAGAGAAAGAGAAACACTTGAATCCAATTCATCTAAGGTGGTATTAAAGCATACAAGTTAAAAAAACAAAACAACAAGAACAACAACAACAACAACAAAAACAAGGAAAGAAGCTTCTGCCTGATAATGGCTAAGAGCAGGTAATGATGGCTTAGAAACAGGGCACACACTGTTCTAGTTACTTTATATATTCTTATCTCATTTACTCCTCACCATCAACTGTGAGAGGTAGGTATTATTATCACCATTATACAGATGAAGCTCAAAGAGGACAAGGAACTTGCTTTGGCCATAAAAATTACAGCAGTAGAACTAGCACCTGAATCCATGCTCCCTCTCAATGACACAGGTGACTCTGTCTTCCCTGGGAAAAACAAAAAATAATTCATGGTGAGGTGAACAGAGAACTAATCAATCCAGTGTTGATTATTCTGCTGCTATGCTCCATTATCGATCCATGGCAGTTGCTGAGCATCCAAAGAATCTTGGGGCTGTCAGATATTACACAAAAGTCTCTCTAACAGATGTTATCCTCAAGAACAAATCAGTCTGTTGAAAGCATTTCTGGAACATGTAATATACATTGTGCACTGTGTGAGGCTGTGATAAAACAGGCACAATCCTACCCTCACAAACTGTTTCAGAGAATATACATATTAATAAGAAATTAAATAAAGAATTAGAATGTGCAAAGTGTTGCTAAGAAAGTAGAGAGTGCTATACACCATGGGAATCTGCTACAATTTGGGTGTCAGGGAAGATTTTTTTTGGAAATCTAATTCCTGAAGGAAGAGTAGAACTGTGGATCTGGTACTATTAAATAATTTTTCCAACTCCAAGTGAGTCCCAAAGTTCTTGAGCAATTGCTCTATTAAAATTATCATATCCCATGGCCCTAATATTCAAGTCCAGAAGTAAGAAACCCAAAAACCCTTTTTTTTTTTTTTTTTTGCACATAAAATTTATTATATACAATGATAATGTCAGGGCATCAGTCCCTGTCATATACTCCAAAATGACATTCTGGTCTCTCTGATAGCTTCTTCTCAAAAAAAGCCAGCCTCATTTTTAACAATCCTTTGTAAGCAGTTAGTACAGCATTATGCACTGTAGATAGCAAAGATCAAGAAAAAACTGTAGACATAAATTGGAAGATTTTTCTACACAATCTCTTGAAAAATCTATAAAGATATAATAGAAAATACAGATCAGATACCAGTAAATGTAGATAGAATCTTGATTTGTTGCAGACTTTCATTTTGACAAAACAATGTAATGGTTAAGAGCAAGTGAAAGGAATTAACTCCAAATTTCAGCTCTACTACTTACAAGCTCTATAACCTTGAGGCAGTTACATGATATCTATATATGCCCCAATTCTTGTGACAAGGCATAATAATTATAGCTTCTCGAAAGAGTTCTAGTGAGGCTTGGATGAGATGATGCATCCAAAAACTCAGTATCATAGCAGGAACATGGGAAAAAATTATTAAATATTAGCTATTTTTATTACTAATAAATGTACACTGATAGATTTTTTTAAAAAACCCTGAAGGCCAGGTCTAATGGTGAGTGAAAGCAGAATTCCATATTTGGTCTAATACTGAACAGCATTTTTATCAGTTCATTGAATAATTCTAACTTTTGTGTGTACTTATGATAACATTGGGCAGGTAACCTCTTTGTGCTTCATTTCCTCATGTAAGAGATAATTTAGGATCTACTTTAAAGAATAGATACATAGATCTAATAATTCAGAAATCAATCCATACATATATACTCAATTGATTTTTTTTACAAAAGAGTAAAGGTAATTCGATGGGGAGAGTCTTGTGAACAAATGGTGCTCTAACAGTTGGATATCTATAGGCAAAAAAAAACAGTGTATCAATCCATTTTTCACACTATACACTAGGAGAAACTCATTGTGATCTTAGGTAAGGCAAAGATTTCTTAAGTACATTACCAAAAGTACAATCCATTTAGGAAATATTGGATTTCATAAAAAATAAAGTATCTGTTCTGTGAAAGACACTGTTAATAGAAGAAAAAGACAATCCAAAGACTAGGAGAAAATGTTTGCAAATCATATATCTGATTTAAAAAGACTTGTACTCAGACTATATAAAGAAGTCTCAAAACTTATTAAGAAAATGAACATCCAAAACAAAATATGGGTAGATGATTTAAGAAGAGAGTTCACTGAAAAATATATGAAGATGGCAATTAAGCAAATGACAAGCACATGAAAAGATGTTCAAAATCATTAGCCATTAGGGAAATGCAAATTGAAACCACAATAAGACAGTATTCCACATCCACTAGAATGTCTAAAATCTAAATAATACCAAGTGCTGATAGGGATGTAAAGTAACTAGAACTCTCATACATTGCTGGTGAGACTGCAGAATGGTGCAGCCATTTTGCAAAACAGTTTGGTAGTTTCTCATTTGGTTAATCAAACATATACTTACCATATAACACAGTAATCTCAGTCTTATTTACCCTAGAGAAATGGAAACTTACGTTCACACAAAAACCTACACATGAACACTTATAGTAACTTCATTCATAATTGCCCAAAACTTGAATACAACCCCAATGTCCTCTGAATGGTGAATGGATAAAACAACTGTGGTACCTCTATGCAATGAAGTGCTAGTCAGCAATACAAAGGAATGAACTACTGATACACATGATAACATGAATAAATTTCAATGTATTCTAACTGAAAGAATCTAGACTCAGAAGTTTACATACTATATTATTCAACCATATAATCCATTCTGGTATAGGCAAAATGATAGGGACAGGGAGTGGGGATGGGGAAGGGAATAACTATAAATGGCTTAAGAAAATTTTGTTAAGACCTGATTGTGGTGGTGGCCCCGTGACCGTACAAGCTCAGCAACAGCTACAATAGCCAAACAACGGAAAGTCCACTGACTGATAAACGAATAAAGATGTGGTGTATATAACAATGGAATATTACTCAGCCATAAAAAAGAATGAAATCTTGCCATTTGCAATGACGTGGATGGAGCTAGAGTGTATGATGCTAAGTGAAATAAATCAGTCAGAGGAAGACAAATACCATATGATTTCACTCATATGTGGAATTTAAGAAAAACAACTGATGAACATAGGGGAAAAAGAGAGAGGCAAACCAAGAAACGGACTCTTAACTGTAGAGAAAAATTGATGGTTACCAGAGGAGAGGTGGGTGGGAGGGTGGATTAAATAGGTGATGGGGATTAGGGAGGGCACTTATGATGAGCACCAAGTGTTGCATGTAAGTGCTGAATCACTGAATTGTACACCTGAGACTGAACAAGCTGATCAAAATGAATAGAACAGTACACCAAAAAGAGTAAATTTCAATATATATGTAAATCATAGCAAAATAAAATAATTAAATAAAAGAACTCCAAATTCTTAAACAAGAAAAGGTTTTTAATTGTGTGGTAGCTATGATAATAGTACTAGTATTAGTATTAGAAAATCCTGTCAAAAATTACTAATATTCCCCCAAAGTGTTTTAATTTAGGTAATTAATACAATGCTTAGGCCAGAAAACAAACAAACAAAAATCAATTTTATAGGTTTGTACAAAGATTAAATGAGAAGACATATGCACACCTCATTGCACTGCTCTATTCAATAGGCATTGGACAATGGGCTCCCAGTAAATGGCAATTATTACTATTCTTGTCATTGCTAAAAGATATTTTACCTCATGCTTAGGGTCTTTTGTTAATTTTACAATAAGCTCCCAAATGGAAAAGATGACTAATGCAGATAGAATCCAGTTCCAGAAATACTGAGGGAGTTCAAACTATGGACTAAAATAAACTGGCAGAAATTTACTTAAAACAAATAGAAATATCTACATATTTTCATAAATCAATTGATCAAATGCTTAGTAGAAGCAACTTAACCAGCAGTTAATATAAGAAAGAGGATGGAATTTTGCTGACAACTAGCTCAAGGTGACTTAGTGGTGTAGCATTGTTGCCAAAGGAAAATGCAGGCTGCATTATTTGAAACATAGTAACCAATTCAAGGGAAAGACAGTCCATGGCCTTCCACGCTCACCTGAAAAATGGTTTCCACCTCAGGACACCACACTTTAGGAGGGGCACTGACAAGTTGGACTTGTCACCCGTGTGAGTGTAACCAAAGTGAAACCTTGTTATATAAGAGTTGAGGGACCTGGTGGTGCTCTGTCTGAATAGTCAGTGGGTCTACATCCACTCCTACCCATGGCAAAGTATCTGTCTCACTTAAGAATTCCACACCCAACTTGTTAATTTGAACTCAAGTTGTTTCTTGAAAGATCCACTCACACTCTCAAATTAATTTATGCCAAATACCAGAGCAATTCTGAAATTGACTTCTATGCGCTTGTTCGATCCTTCCCATCAACATCAAAACATTCTCAAATGTCTCCTATTTAAAATACACAAATAGTCCCTCTCCACCTACACTTTTTCTCTCATTGAAAAATTGCTTATATTCTTTCTTCCCACTCTAAATCTAACCCTTGTCACTTCATTGAAATAATGCTTTCAGAGTGCCGAGGTCCTGAGTCATTTAAGTGTCCAATTCTTGATTTCCACTCAGGTCATGATTTCAGGGTCATGAGATCAAGCTCTGCATCAGGCTCCACACTCAGCGCTGGAGTCTGCTTAAGACTCTCTCTCTCTCTCCCTCCCTCTCTGCCCCTCCCCTGCTCTCTCTTAAAAAGAAAGAAAGAGAGAGAGGGAGGGAGGGAGGGAGGAAAGGAAGGAAGGAAGGAAGGAAGGAAGGAAGGAAGGAAGGAAGGAAG